>NW_005842256.1:331360-380111 GCF_000455745.1 Alligator sinensis
TGGGAATTGTACCAAGAAGAAATAGGGGTGCATCTAAATGAGACGCTATTGCACAGTTGTTACTTTGCGTTTATTTAGTACTTGTATTAGCGAGTACTAAATAAATGCACAGTCACCAGAATTACTACTCGGTAATACCAGAAAATATCTTTTAGGTGACACTACTGCACAGTAGCCTAATTATTTTGCACACTAGCATATTAGCACTGCCTGTGCTGTGACATCCTACTGTGCAGTATTTTTTATCTACTGAGCAATCAGCCTCTCGTATAGATACAACCAGCGAGACCTCTTTGAGTCCTTCAGACATGTATTCCCAATTAGTGGCCTGTTCCCAAGCTACAATTATCTAGTACCATCTTCAGGAAAGGGATCATGATCCCAGGTATGGATTAGAAATCAGCTCTGGTGTTCCTAGGTCACAGAGTAGCCTTGGACAGGCATAGGCAGGCATAGGTGTAGAACATAGGCTGCCACTTCCTAACCAGGCAGAATCCTCGATGGACAATAATTTGTATCATTTCTCATGCAGAGGGAATTCCAGGGGAGAGACCCAGGGAAGAAATACAAATGTATTCAACCCCATCTTTGGCACAATCTTCCTATTCTCTGTTTAGCTATGTGACCTTCAGATTGCATTATTCTAATTTTTATGTGCTCTGAAATCCTTCTTATAATAAAGCATCAGTGTCTACAGCTCTTTTTCCCTAACTAAATATTAATGTACACCAAATAAGAGTATGCACAGAAGCAGCCATTCATACCCCAGCATGCTGCATATTTTTCCAAGGAAAAATCTCTCTTTTTTTCTTTTATTTCCACACAAAATAACAATTCTTTCAGAGAAAGCTTATTTCCTAATTCTGTTTCTTGAAGCAATGGTTTGTGATGCTGTGCACAATGTTGCATTAAAAGTCTCACTCATCTGATCTTATTTGCCTCTTTATTATATCATATTGCCTGCTCATATGGTTAATGCTGTATGCAATAAGCCTGATCCCAGGAGCTAATTGGCCCAGTGACATGGAGTTTGCAGCTCACACAGCAAACTGTATGATCTGAGCATTTGCAAGAATAACATAAATCCCTCCACACATTTCATCCTAAAGGCTGCAAAATCTGCTTGCAGTGTTTTTATCTCTGTGGATTAGCGAGTTATCGAGAAGCGTTGCTATCATGTGAATGGAGATAAGGTGCAGCTAATCCTTCCCTTCTGCTCTCTGGCACACAATATCAGCACTGAATAGGAAGCCTAGAAGCAAAGATAAATCAGCATCCCTCTGGGACCCTGCACTAAATTTGAATACGTTAAAGCGACTTCCAGCTCCCTACACAAAAGCAGAACAGTTGTTCCTCTGTTGCTTTGTACAGTAGACATTGTACTGGGTATTAAACTATTAGTTGTCAGAAAGGTGCATGTTAATGCAATATACAAACAGCTTAAAGGAGCTGCTGTCAAGAAAAACTAGAGCAAAATAGATCTAGCATAAGCATTGTAAGTATTTTCTATGCCAATGCACCAAGTACCTTCAGTTATGAAAGGATTAACAGCCCCCTCTAATCTCCAGAACATTAGCACAACACACTGAATGAAAGAGCCAGGAGATGACCAACCTGGATTGATTTTTATTTATTTATTAGATGTATATGCCACCTTTCTCAGCAAAGGCGCAGGGAACTTTACAATGCAAAACAAGACTCACCCCCCGATAATTATTAAAATAGTATTATATGTATAAAACAAAAAAAACTCTCCAAGCAGTGCCCCAAAACTTAACCTTGCTGAAAGCCTGCCCAAATATAAAGGTCTTACACCAATTCTGGAAGACTTCCAGGCTTGAACTCTAATAACCTTAAAGGGGATGGAGTTCCAGAGCTGAAAAGCAATTGCTGAAAATAACCTCACACTTGTTTTCACAAAATACAAATACACAGATAATTGCAGGAAGTAGCTCTCTGGTGACTTTTTGGGTGTTTATAGACATGCTCTAGGAGGCATCTATCTACCCTCAAAGATATGAGACCATGGATAATGGTGGTCGATTCCAAATCTGAAAGAAAGGATCACATCCTTCTCACAAGATGGAGTTGGTAAAACTCCAACCTAAGAATATAAGTTCAATAAAGAATCCAGGAGGACCCCTGAGAGCTGTGAATCTGACTGCCAATGGGAGGCCAAACTCCACTGATGATAAGTGTACCTATCTCCCTCCTTCCCCCCTCCACCTCTGTAGTCATAAGGTCTGTCATCACCTCTGGCTTGTTTGGAATCAGATTCAAGTAATTCAATCACATCAAATTCCCAAATTCATCCAGGCACTAAATACAGGCTGAGTCTACGGGTCCTTTGTTGGATGAAAACAGGAGGTGGAGCTGGGTGTTGTCAGCATACTGATTGTACCTTACTCCATATCTTCACACAGTCTCATCCGGTAGACTCAGATGGACATTGAACAGGAGAGGCAATAAGATGGAGGCCTGGGGAACCCCACAGGAAGAGCCCTGAAGGGACACCAAGTACACATGCATCAGTACCTTCTAGAACCTCCCTGCTATGGAAGAGCAGACCAATTTATAACAGTCCTACAGATACCATCTAGGTCCTCTAAATGCTTTATTAACACCTCACTGCCAACTGTATCAAAGGATGCTGAAAGATCTAATTGGATCAGCAGGGTATAAATGTTCGTGTTTATACATCAAAAAAAATCTTCAATCTATCCTTAGTTTGAGCACAAACTAGACACTTTCCATGTTGGGCAAATTAGGCATGTTCTCCAGGCAAAGACTGTTGACCATGGCCACAAATGCAGTCACTGTAATATGGCCCTGGATGAAATCCAGACTGAGAGGGGTCCAGAAACTGCTCCTGAACCTACTGGACAACCACCCATTCAATCCCACCAAAAAGGTGATTTGGAGACACAGTGTTGCTGGCTGGAGAGTCAGTATCAAGAGATTTTTTTCTGAGAAGGATCTGAAAAGTTGCACATTTGAGAACATGTGGTGCCTTGCCCTCCTGAAGGGAGGCACTGACAGCTCCCATTAGCAATGGCCCCAGTGTTCCTGCACTGGTTTTATTACCTAGGACAGACACCACCACCCCAAAGGGGGTATCAGAAAATAATGATCTATGTTTTCAAAAGGTAATGGTCTGACCTTGAAAAAAGGAATCTTAATGACACCCCTAATAATCAAACCCCTTTTTGTTTTCAGATAGGGGCAATATATTAAGTCTAATGTGTCTCATCTCATGTGTCTCTTCAGTTACTATGTAGGATAGCCCCATGATTGCCATGTCCTCCATGAAGTCCCACTACAGCTCTGAAGAGACATCCTTGGTGTGTAGCAGTTGCCCAGAACAGTAAGTCTGTATCTCTTCATCAACACTTCCAGCTCAGCTAACTCAGTGAAACTATCTAGTGGGGTAGCTTATACATCAAAAAAATCTTCAATCTATCCTTAGTTTGAGCACAAACTAGACACTTTCCATGTTGGGCAAATTAGGCATCCGGTATCTTTTATAGGCCAGCTTTTCCTTATACACTACTGTCATTCCACCTCTCCAGTTCTAAACTGATGGTGCACCAAGTACCTGGCTAGCCTCATCCAGCCTCATCTCAGTAATACATGCAATATTGGTAGCCTCAGCCCAAATAAGACTAAAGATGACTGATGTTTTAACTATCACCCTTACAACAACAACAGCAACAACAGATCACAGCCTCCTCTGACTGTATCTCTTCTCTTCCCCAAGACATAGGAGGGGATGGACAGGGGGACAGACACCAAGTGCCTTCTCCTGAACTCTGAAGATGTGTCTTCCTTTCACCCTATGCATACCATAACTCATCCTGCCCAGCACAACCCCAACAGGTGCAGCTGCCACCTCCCTGGCTCCCTCAAGAATCTTGACAAACTTCTGGCAGTTTTCACCCAATCCCTGGGTCTGACAGTCCAGGCTAAACCATGGAAAAATGGGTATTTGGCAAAAGTGGTCCCCAGATGTTATTAGTTAAGGCAGAAAAAAGTGTAAAATGTATAATAATGAAGAATGCAGCAGTTACTGTTTATGTATTTAAAAAGTAAAAGCTGACCAAGTCCATGGAAGTATATTCTTTAGAGTAAATTTATCTCTTTTTCCTTGTCTTTTCCCAAGAGTTTAAAATCCTTATTCTTGGCCTGTTTGTGTAGTCAGTAAAATAGGAATAGCTTGATTTAAAAGAATACCTCCAACCAGGGCCATGCCTAGGGGGAGGGGGCAGGCAAATCAGGGCAACCGCCCCAGGCCCCGCACTTTGAGGGGCCCTGCAGAGCTGAGCAGAGAGGTCACGGCTGCAGTTTAGCCCACCTGCCTGCCCAGTGGGTTGGACGGCTCTTTGCCTGTTCTGGCCAGAAGTTCTGGTTGCCACCCATCCCGCCGTGTCCAGTGTGCCGGGGCTTTCAATCCCTTGTGTAAGTGTGATGTGGGACGGGGAGGGGGGCCACACACAGGCTGCTTTGCCCCAGGCCCTGCACCCCGATGGAATTGTCTCTGCCTTCAAATCTTTGCCAATCCCTCACAGCTGAGGATGCTTGTCTTCCATGCTTGTCTTATCTGTGGGTCCGAAGATAGCTTATGAGGCTGATCCAAGATGGGTGGACTCTGCTGCAATTTAGGCACATGTTTCTGTACAGTGTGGGTGGCTCTTGATTCTTGATTTTATCCATGACATGCTGTTTCTGCCACTCCCACATTTCCAGCTCCTGTTGTTCTCATATAAGACTTCAAAGTACTGATATCCTGCAGCAGATTCTTCCTCCTTTTGGGGTGGTTCTGAGTGATAGTCTCCCATGAGTTGGGGTTGATGTTGTATGTTTTCAGTTTAGCCCTGAGGACATCCTTGAAGCACTTTCTCTGCCCTTATCTTGAGTGTACATCTTGACTGTTTTCAAGTCAGCTGGAGTACTGTATCCAATTTTGGGCTCCACAATTTAAAAAGGATATGAAGAAGCTTGAGAGAGTCCAGAGGAGAGCCACGTGCATGATCAGAAGGCAGGAGAACAGGTCTTATGATGAGAGGCTGAGGGCCAAGAGAGTCTTCCGCTTAGAGAAGCACAGGCTCAGGGGGGACCTGGTGGCTGCCTATAAGTATGTAAGAGTTGTACATCAGGATCTGGGGAAATGCCTGTTCACCAGAGCACCCCAAGGGATGACAAGGTCAAATGGCCACAAACTCCTCCAAGACTGATTCAGGCTGGACACAAGGAAGAACTTTTTTACTGTCCCCCAAGGCCTGGAACAGACTGCCACCAGAGGTGGTGCAAGCACCTACTCTGAACTCCTTTAAGAGACATTTGAACATTTATCTTGCTGGGATCCTTTGACCCCAGGTGACTTCCTGCCCCTGGGGCAGGGGGCTGGACTAGATGATCATCTGAGGTCCCTTCCAGCCCTAATGTCTATGAAATCTATGACTGAGAATAAAACTTGCTTTGGGCATCTGCAGTTGGACATCTGAATGACACAGCTGGCCCAGTGAAGTTGGGTCAGCCACCTCCATCTATATAAGATCTGAAATAGGCTTCTGAAAAGAAACTACTAGGAAAGCCAAATTGCAGATTCCAGTTTACTAGAAAACCTTCCATTTGATTTTGTGGCTCCTGCTTATTTGAATGCCAGCCTGTTTCTTATTGCCTAGAGAGATTCTGCCTCCTGAAACTGTGTTCTTCCTCAGGAATGTCAGTTCAAAGAGAAACCTTGGGCATTCAGGGAGTAGAGCAGGGCAATATTGCTATGGGTGGTTTTGAAAGTCAAAAACCATTGGTAGACTGGTGCTGTGAATGGGATCATGAGAAATGTTTCTTTTTTTCCTTCCATACACAATTTTTGCTTTTTTGTTTCCATCAAAAATTTAAAACAGAAATATTTCAATTTTGAAACACCACCAAATGGCTTATGGGATTTGTAGTTAAGAAACATCATGCTCATGGGGTTCTCATGTACTACTGTGTATCATGGGAGATGTAGACTGACCAGAAGTCCAAGCCATGGAGGAAAATGATTTTCTGTATGTCCCAAGCTCCCAGTCAGAATACATATCTCAGTCATGATGAACTGTAGTCTCCCTTCTCAGTCAAAAGATTGTGTCAGTTGCCTGGATCCAGTACACTGTGGGACATGAAGGTCAATTGAAGAGCCCTGCCCATGGGATAGCACAGGACTTAGTTTTTGCTCCCTAAAAAAGTATTATCACCATTTCAGCTAGATTGATTGCATTTGAAATCAGGGAGGAATTGTACCTCATGGTCAAATTATTTCAGATTGCAGGGGTGGGGGGTTGCCTTCCTCTGTAGTTGGAAGTGCAGTCCTCTTTCTTACATCTTCTGACCATATTTAATAAGCTATTTCCTGTACTGGCAGTGGCAGGACACTGACATTACCATCACCTCCCTGTTTTACCAGTCACCAGTTAAAGGGTGTTTTTCATGCGTCAAACACTATGTAGTGGTGTGTTACGGTTATTTGTGAAGTTTTTAAGAACAAATTAAACAAGTTGATCTCTTCCTTTGGCTTCTTTTTGACAAAGTAACTATTTGGGTGGATGAAGGGAATAGTGTAGAGATAGCGTATCTGGATTCCAGCAGGGCTTTTGAGAAGGTCCTGCATGCCCTTCTCATAAACAAATTCAGGAAACATGGGATGGACAAAACTACTACAAGGTGGATAGGTAGATAGCTCAATAGCTGCAAACAAAGGGTAATTATAAATGGATCAATGTCAGGATGGTAGGAGGTTTCAAGTGGAATCTCACATGGACTGGCCTGGACCCAGTACTGTTCAGCATGTTTATTAATTATTTGGATGCTGTAACTGAGAACTTCTTGAGCAACTTTGCAGCCAACATGAAACTGGGAAGGACTGAGAATACAAAGGATGGGAGTAAAATTCAGAAAGGTCTCAGCAAACTGGAAAGCTAAGCTGGAGCTAACAGGATGATGTTCAATGGTGTCAAGGAATTTTACCCCATGGTCAGATTGGTATGGACTGTGGATTTTTTTGCCTTCCTCTGTAGCAGGGGGTGTGGTTCTCTTCCTGAGATCTCTTGAGTACATATTAAAAACTTTTACAGCAGCAGGACACATGTAACACAAACACGTTACACAAACACATGTAAATCAAGACAAAAATATTGTTTGAAATCAAATTAATGAATGTTGCAAATATTCAAATTTCAGAATATATTTAGTATTTTTCTGTTTCCAAGATGGCAAAACCCCTTGCTGAAAGGAGAACTTCTGGGAGCAAGAGGAGGGACTTCTGGTGGCAAAGGTCAAGGATTAGGGGGTGGGAATTCCAGTCCCAAGATGGCAACCAGAAGGCGGGGCACCTGTCAAGAGCAGGGCTACCCATGTGGCCCTCAACAGCTTGCTAAAACTCTGTAAGTGGCGCTCCGCCCAAAATAATTGCCTACCCCTGAGCTAGGCCTTTAAATTGTTCCTACAGTTTGACTGAATGACCAAATTGGGTATTTGCATATGAAAACAACCCACTAGATAAGCAATAGGGGTGTGGAAAGCTTTGGTCACTAATTCAATTTGGAGAGGATTCAGCCCAATTCAGAGGTCTTACCACCAAAACTGAATCGAATCAGGAGGGAAAAAAAACTCTCCAAATCGATTAAGAAAAGATTCAGAAAAAGATTTGGAGATTCAGAGATTCAAAACGCAGTCTTTCAGGGGAACAGAAACTGAGAAGAGGGAGGAGGAGCAGGGGGGCTAAGACTGACATCTGTAGCTGGCCAGTGACTGTGATCTTTCCCTGAGTCCTCTTCCAACCACAGTGCTCTGTGGGAGGGTCGTAGAAACAGCATGTAAGCCTCTCTCTGCAGTCTTTCTGTCCCTTTTGTGAGCTGTTTCTGCCTGAGCAACAGCGTATGAAAGGTACTGGACTGCCTTGGCTACCTAGTCAGTCTCTTTCTAGTTTCTGTTTTTGGAAAGAATTGGATACAGCTTACTACCCTTGCCTAGAATCCCTCTACTTATCCCTATCAAATCCATTTATTTCAACTTATTCTTTCCCCAAAAGCCTCTTATTTGTTCTTGGTTTCTTTTTTCCCCCAACACTTTTTAATTAGAAAGCTATGTTTTCCCTGGCAATGTGATCCATCACTGTGCAGGAAAGCACATACATTACACACACTTACACACATACAGAGAAAAGAAGAAGAGATATTAATATTTTTAATCACATATACATATACATATAGTAAACACAACACAGAAGAAGTCAGACACATACATACAGTAATTGGAGAAGAAGAGATATTAATATTATTAATCACAGACACATACAGTAAACACAACACAGAAGAAGTTAGACATGTACATACAATAATCGAAGAAGAAGAGATATTATTAGTTAGGTACACACACACACAGAAGAAGAGATATTACAGCTGCACACACACACAGACACATTTTCCAGCACAGGAAAGATTAATATGAAGTGTGCTGGAAAGGCAGGTGCCAGGTCTTCTGGCAGGGGAGGGAGAGGGGCTAGAGGGGGTAGGGGGAGAGCTAGAGCTGCAAGTATCCTCTCCCTCCCCCCAAACATAGACACTTTCTCTCTCCTGGCAGCCATGAGTCTTCTGCTACCAGTGGGAGCAAGGAGGTGGGAGCAGTACCTGTCCCTGCACCTGGGGACCAAGAGGGAAGCAAGAGGGAAGCTCTACACCCCTCAATGTTCCCCTAGAGCCAGGTCTCCTTCTCCCATCTAACAGTAGCTGCTGAGCCTTTTTGAAAAGTAGCTGTCAGTGTCACATTAAGAGGTGATTTCCATTTCTTCCTTATTTGGCTGTTTAAGTGGTAGCTGAGCTCTTGAAAACCTTCTTTTGTGCCTAATTTTCTGCTCCCATTTGAGTATTGAACCCTATTGGCTCTGGATTTAGAATCCAGATCCCTTCTTCCAGGCCGGGGGGGGGGGGGGGGAGGGGGGCTCAGACCAGCCCCAACCTTTCCATCCGATAATAGGCAAATTTATTGATAACAGAAAAAAAAAGTAATACAAACAATCAAGCAATTCTGTATATCTACCAAATCCTAGGGCTGTCATTAGAGTCAAAGTACATCTGACCAGGATGCAGGCTTCACTCTGAGGCTGCCTCTTACGTGTCAGATGTCAGCATAGCATGTCAGCATTCTGGAGGTAGGATGCTGACGCCCACAGCCCCCTTCCAGTGGGGTGCATGTGACTGGCTCCTGGTATGCCCTCAGTCCATGGTGGCCTCAGGGATCCTTCCTGGGGGATGGGGATGGGGACCCCTCTCAGAGAGAAGAAGGAGGAATGGGGAGGGACAGAAAGGAAGAGAAGGAGGGACAGTAAGGAGGGACAGGGGGGGACCCTTTGTTAATCTTAAGTCTCTGCTTTTGTATTTTTCTTCACTCCTGATGACTCTTCATTCATGGCTATCTTCTCTGATTGGTTGTCTCTCTGTGGTCACACATCCACATAGCCTTCTGGGCCTTTTTCTAATTCAGTCCGTTTCCCCAAAACCGGGACTCAGCGTCGCCTGCTGCTCTCAGACCTGTGTCTGGTGTCACTTATCTCGTGTTATGGGACAGTATGGTACATACTTCCTTGGTTCCCAGGCTTTGTAGCCTTGTTGTCTTGGACAGTATGGTATATGCCCCCTCAATTCTCAGACTGTGTCCATCCATTGGCCTTGTGCTACACAGCCTGCCTGCTTCCACGGTTATATGGAACTTTGTGTGTGAAACCCAGGCTCTTACAAATCAATTAACCCCTGCTGTCCATCTTGAACCCTTATAATGCATATTTCCATACCTATAGGCCAATTCCCAAAAAACAGACCTTTAAATACCATTTTCAATCCAACAGTCCCTACATATTTAATAAGTTGTCCAAACTATCATAGTTCATGGCTAGAGTTTGTCTTTAATTTGAGAATTTTGCATTCATGGTGTTTTCCCTTCCTCTTCCCTTTTACTGGGCATGTCTACATGTCCTTAATGTGCTATAATTACTGCACATTAAATGTAGTACCTGTGATAACAGGTATTAATGCATCATAATCGGGGCTACTGTGCATTATGGCAGATGAAAGCTTTTTTGTGACATTGTGATGGTTTGTGCCAGCTGTGCTAATGTTCTAATAGAATTAGTCTCTAGAATTAGTCTAACATGCATTAAATGTCTCATGCAGGCATGCCCACTATGTGGAATTCAGCCCTCCTGCATACAGATTACAGGGGATCATTCTCTTTGGATTAGTAATGACAGTCTAGAGAGATACATTTATTTATTCCTATAAACACAATGGAAATGAGCATATAAGCAAGTGTCTTGGCATGTCACTGACTCCCCCAGATTAGAGAAGCTGGACCGTCACCTTAACTGGCACCAGAGAAAAATGGTAGGAACTACGATACAGCTACATGCTCATCTCCCAGAAATATTGCAACCAGGCTCTTTCCACACCGTTAATAGCAGGATGTAGAAATGATTGTCAAAAGAATGGGAAGAATTGTTAAAACAAACAAGTAACTTATCTCCCCATCAATATGCAAAAAGCCACTCTTCATGCTGAGTGGATGTAAATAACAATGCTGTCAAGTACTTTGTTTACATTTACCCACTCTCCTTTGCTTATAATACCTCTTTGCAGCTGGGAAATAGCATTTCTTTCATTGCCAATTTTGTCCGTTTCCATTTGGTGAGCATTGATTTTTTTTTTTGTGTGTATTACCAACAGAGCTTGAAATTATTTTTTTGTTTTGTTTTATTTTGTCACTCATGCTATAGCATCATTAATAGTCACAGAGAGATACTCTGCTAGGTAGGAATGTTCAAGCTGCTAAGTTCTGTTGTAGAGCTAGCAGTGGAGCACACGAGTGTAGCATGGGCTCATTGTGTAGGTCAGGGGTCCAGCCTATGGTACGTGTGTTACAAGTGGGATGGGTAGCCTCTGTGGACGTGTCTACACGTGCGTTAATGCATCATAATTATGGTTCATTAATTTTAATGTGCATAATTATGGTGCAAAATTTAATGTGTCATAATTGGTGCTACTGCAGTGGTGCCAGCGCATGTTTTTTACATGACACTAATGTACAGTAGACTAATTCTACTGTGTATTTGTGCATTAGCACAGCTTTCATCATGATACACTAGTGCACAGTAGAATTAGTCTACTGCATGTCTAGCATCTTTTGTAGACTGACCCTGTGTGTGGCACACAGTAGACTAGGGAGGGGACAGGCAGTATAGCAGCAGATAGGGCAGGAAGCAGAAAGCAGAGCCAAATATTGGGCAAGGAGCACAGGGAAGGGAGAAGAAAAAAGAACAGCAGTTCAAACAGGGGAAAGGAATCAGAGTTGCATTCAGAGCTGTGGGGCTAATTTGTAACATGCTTGCCAAAAAGGTTACACCCCAGTGGTGTAGGTAATGCATCAGTATTTTTTGGCTCTGGCATGGGGCTATGAAATTAAACCTTTTCATAGAAGATGTCTTAGTGATCCAATATTTAGAAATAAATCCTGTTTCACCCACTACCACTACCATGATCTCAAGATAAGTCCTGTTTCACTGATACTACCCCAGCCCCCTGATCCTGGTACCCTAACCAAGAGTGAGACAGTGTTTGGACTGAGAACAGGAATTTCACAGCCAACTGATCAAGAACAAATTAGCTCCTCACCTGGTCCTAGACTGCTTAACATCTATAAGTGACCCTAGAACAGACACCCAGAATAAGCATCTGTGGGTTGCTGTGACCTTGGGGGTGCCACCAAAGGCCAATGCTGAAAAGTGGCCTTCAGTCTGGCCCTGAAGCAGTCTAATTATTTCAAATTGTACAATGAATCTGTTTGGGACAGAGGGAAATTCAGTAGGTTTAAGGAACAGCCATGATCCTCTGGTGTGAAAGGGAGGTCTGGGCTTGGTGGCAGGGTGGGGACACTAAGGAAGAGGGAGGAGACTTCCATGGGTGAGATGCAGGAGAGTAGAAGGGAGAGGTACAGGGAGAGGAAAGGGGTAATCGCAATCCCTAACTGTGACAGTGAGCAGTGAGCTCTTAGCCTGGGGGGTACTCCAGCAAAGTGGGGAGGGAACTCACCTGGGGAAGAGAGACATGTAGAGGAGGAAAAGGGAAATAGTGGAATTTATCTCTCCTTGCTTCTATAAAGTTGACCAGACTGTAGGCAATTAATCTGAGTGGATCATGCTAGATTGGGGTTTACCAGAGTAGAAGCCAAGGTCAAAACTGGATATCAGTCCTAGTACAGGATAGTAATCTGAGTGTCAGGACAAGATTGTGATCATGATCAGAGTAAGCAGTTGATCCATCCTAGGAGGTCCATGCTAAGAATAAGAGCAAGCAGGAACAGGCAGAAAATTCCAAGCCAGAGTTCAGAGCACAGAGTTGTCTGGCCTTAGTTTATATAGCCAGGGAAGGTGGGTCTTCTCCTTAACAGATGACCACCTAATTGCCTTATTACCTTCAGCTGGGGCCTAGGACCTGATCAGTCCCTGCTCGACCTTGGCTCATTACAGCTTTTCTGCCCAATCAGTGTCCAAAGTTGTTGAGCTTGGGCCATCCTCCTCAACTTCCCATTCCTTTGGAAAGTATATGGATCAATGCAGACTGCCAGGCCCCAAGGACCGCATAGAATCCACCACAAGTTGGAGATAAGTAGTGAAGTCTGGGAGAGAACCAGTGGAACAGCAACTGTGCCTATCAGGGTCATGCTGGGCAGGATGGGGCTCTGGGCTGATGTTTGTTCAAATAGTTCCAGCCAGATATTCAGTGCAGCTTTATCCTAAAACCAGAGATTGCAGGGTGATGATCCATGAAGTGTATCTACTTAGTGTGTAAGGCCAGGGGTAGAATGGGAATTTTGTTGGTATAATGACCAGCTTGCTGCAGAGTTGATTCACTGAGTGGAAATGCTGTCGAGGACACCTAGACTTACTGTTTGAGGAACTTCAACATCTACACTGAGGCTGGCTCTTCATGGAATGACAACCATGGGGCTATCCCAATAGTTACTAGACTGATACATGAGATAGGGCACACTGGCTTAATGTTTTGCACCTTCCTGGAAGGGACCCCAAATATTGGAAGTGTTCTCAAGGGTGGTACACAGGGGAACTGAAGCAGCTAAAGCAGAAGTATAGGCAGTTAGAGCACGCACCTATCTATGACTTAACTGAGGCTGAAGACTCCTGACTGTCACATAGATCCTACTCAAAAGACTATGGCATGGCAGTGGCAGTTGCAATGGCAGTGGCCATGGCAATGGCAGTGGTGTGGCAGCTTTTCTTTTCCATGGCCATTGTATCTGCAAATTGTTGTCTGAAATAACTGTCCTGAGTGGTGAATGGCCTGGTCAGTCTGGCTTGTGTCCCCCTGAGATTCAAGTCCTCTACGATCCTCTTTGATAAGTTTGCCACCTCTTTTTCAGACAAAATTACCAATATCTGGCATGGCTTGGGGACCACCATTTTTGCTTTGGAGTCAGAGTTTGGGTTTGAGGAAAGTCAGTCTTGTCCCATTTATATAGGATCATAGGATCATGGGATCATAGGAATATAGAACTGGAAGGGACCATAAAAAGTCATCTAGTCTAGCCCTCTGCTCAAGGCAGGATCATTCCTGACTTAAACCATCCAAGCCAAGTGTGTCTAACCTACTTCTGAAAATTTCCAAAAGTGGTGATTCTGCAATTTCTCTAGAAGCCTGTTCCAAAGCTTAACCACTATGGATGTGCAAAATGATACCGTTCCATTTTGACTTGAGTTTTGAGGTTTTGATGGAACAGTATTTCATTTCAATTTGAAACCACTGTTCCATTTTGCTTCCTTGAAACACTGATGTTGTTTCGACGATGTTTTGACATTTTGTCCATTCGCTATAATGGGGAACCTTGAAACAGCCTCTCTCATCCAGCAGGCAGATGGGGGACTGCAACCCCAGGAGGGCTGTGGGGGCTGTGCTAGTCCTCCCGGGGCTGTGGATACCAGATCAGGGGGGAGGCTGGGTGCTGCTGCCTGGGACTAGGGAGCCAGGAAAGGGAACTGAGCCTGATTGCTCAGTTCCCCTCCCCAGTGCTACAATTGGGCTGGGGGAAATGAGTTCCCATCCCCAGAGCTGTGATCAGCTTCCCACAGCCCAGCCATGGGAGGTAGGGAGAGCTTGGGCTGTGCTCCCAGCTAAGCCACATGGGGCTGCGGAGCCACTGGGAATGCAGCCCTGGTTCTCCCCCGTCTCCAACCACCTGACTGCTTCAAACCCGAAATGTTTCGAAATGTTTCAACTAGCCTCATTTTGTTTTGAGACTGTTTCAAAGGCCTTCGTTTTGATTTGATTTAGCGATTTCGAGCTCAAAATGAGTCAAAGAGTGGGGAATTGTAACAGCCGGTGAAATTTCGCACAGCCCTATTGACTACCCTTATGGTCAGAAAGCTTTCTAACCTCCGGTTTAAATTTCCCCTGATGCACCTTGAGGCCATTAATCCTAATACTGCCCTTCAGCCACAGAGAAAAGCCCATCTCCATAATCACCTCCAAGGTATTTGAAGACTTATCAAATAAAATGGCAAAAAGAAATGTCATCTTTTCTGCAGACTAAATAACGCTAATTGGATTTTTTTTTTTTTTTGGAACAAGAAGACACTATTAGCCCATATTCAGGTTATGGTCCATCATAACCCTCAGGTACTTCTCTGAAGTACTGCAACTTGGTCGTCATTCCTCAGTCTGTATTTGTGCATGTGGTTATTCCATCCCAAGTGTAGGACTCTGCATTTTTCCTTATTAAATCTCATCTCATTGATTGAAGACCATTTCTCCAATCTATCCAGGTCATTCTGGATCCTAGCCTCACCCTCTAGGGTGTCTGCAATTCCATGCAACTCAGTGTCATCCTCAAATTTGCTGAGTGAGCACTCAATCCCATCATTCAAATAATTATTGAAGATATCAAATAAGGGACCCAAGACAGGGGAACCCAACTTGATATATCCTCCCAACTAGACATTGACTCATTGAAGACTACTTATGGAGCATATCTACACAAGATGCTTACTGCCTAGTAGATTAATTAGCTCTGCAGCATACATTACACATCTACACATGTGACCCTATTAGTCTGGAGTAAACTAATTCACTCTGAAGCAGGGTACATACAAGTTTTTCACTCTGCAGCAGTGCACATGTAGATGATGCCCTAGCTGGCTGGGGCAGGAGGGAACTTCAGTGTGGGGGCTGCCTGATGGCTAGACAGGCACTCTCATGCCCAAGCCAGCCCCTCCACAGCATATTGAGCTGGGTTGGAGCAACTCCAGGTTGGCAGACTGACCCTGGGGACCCCTTGCCAGCTGGAGCTGCTCTGACCTAAATCAACGTGTTGCAGTCCCAAGCACACATTCAAATGGTGTACCTGGACACAGTAAACTCTGGAGCAATAATGCCATGTGTTTATTGCTTCACATTAATTGCACATGTAGATGTTCCCACTGAGTACAATGATCCAAACCATTATGTATCCACCTTACAGTACTTTTATTTAGTCTGTATTTCCTTATCTTGTTAATGAGTGTCATGTGAGACAGTGTCAAAACCCCTGCTAAAGTCAAGGTTCTTTAGGTATATGTGATATTTTTTATTAGACCAGCTGAGTAGTTAGAACAAAGTTCTTTGCAAGCTTTTGGGCACAAGTACCCTTCTTCAGGCATGGGGAGACTCTTTTGTTGTTCTGAGATCTGCAAGGCATCTACCACTTTGTTCCAACTACTCAGTTGGTCTAATAAAATATATCACATCTACACAAAGAACACTGTCTGTCTGTGTCCTTAGACCAACACGGCTACAACCAAAAACCCTGCTAAAGTCAAGGTACACCATGTCCACTACTTTCCTTTCATCCACAGAGCTTGTCACTTTATCATAGAAGGAAATCAAAATGGTCAGGCATGATCACTGGATCAGTTTAAATTACTGTCACACACTGATGAAGGTGATGGGCTTGTGAGGGTATGAATAGCCTGTGGTGAACTGGACCCATGACTGTCCCGGGTTGAAAAAGCCAGTCAGGGGAGACTGGATCCACTGCTGGTGGAGGTTATCAGAACCACTCTTCAGGACAGATGTTCTTAAATCTTCAGTTATCTGGCACCTACTCAAGAAAATGTCAGCTTAATTCTGACTCTCCAGTCAATTATCACTTCATCTCACCTCCCCTTTTTGGGGAAGGTCACTGAATAGTTGGTTGTCCAGCATTTTCAGGAGCATCTGCACACCAATGAAATCCTGAACCCTTGTCAGTTTGACTTTCACCATGGATGTAGCACAGAGACTGTGCACATGGTATCAGTCAACAATTGCCTCCTGGGAATCAACAGAGGAAATGGTGCCTCCCAAGTATTTCAGTGGCTTTTTGATAGAGTTGACTTTAGGGTACTAATAAAACATTTACATGAGTCCACTGGGCAAGCAGGCAGCACCCTGGGGGCAGGGAACAATGTCCCAGCCCCTGCCAGGAGACAGCTGTCTCCTGGCCCTGTGCTGTCTGCCAACCCTTGGGCTAGCTCCCCCTGGCTGCTGCAGGGGCCCAGTACAGGACCAGTGTGGGCAGGAGCAGATTGTTGCCATGAGCAGCAAATCCGCTCCCAAGATCCTGCACATGTAGACACCTGCCTGGAAGCATTTACTTGCAAATAGTTTACTCACAAGTAAATTGCTCCCAGATCAAATGCACGTGTAGATACATACCATGTTCCCTAATATCAGGTGAGGGCAATGTCTGGCAAGGACTGTCCATTGACAAAGTTTGCTTGGCAAAAAAACACAGATTGGCATTAATTGGTAGTGGCATCTCAGCTCTAGAACTCCCTCCCTCTTGATGTCTGGTAAGATCTCAAGCCTTCACACCTTTTGGAAGCACTGGAAACCCTTCCTATTTGGGCAGGAATGTAGCGAGGAAGGCTAGGCTGAGATATGCTCTAGATACTCTGTGTTTAATTTGATACTGTATTTGCTTTAATAAGAGCTTTGTTTGTTCTCATATTTTAAAAGTTATTTTGTTTTCTTACTGTAAGCCACCATGAGCTTTTGTTAGGAAGGGTGGCACATAGATCTAATAAATAAATATATACATACATACATGCATACATACATATTCTTCCCATCTTTCAATGGGCACAAATAGGAAGCTCCTGTGCTCTCGACAGTAAATTATACTTCTCAGCAGGGACTCACAACTCTCCTATTCATTGACACCTCTGGAGATGGATCATCACTCAGGCAGGAGGCATACAACTTTGCATCCATTATGCTAAAATTTGCCTGGCTGCCCAGTGCCTCATAATCTTTTGATAGAATAAAGTATATGTGTCTTAGCACTTTCATCTTTTTTTTTTTTTCTTGGCATCAATACATCAGCGTGGCAGTGAAGATTGCACTGCCAGTGCTAAGGATGGTCCAGGGCCTGGGGGAAAGAACCTTGAAGACCCTGAAGATTGCTGGAGAGCTTGCTCCAGTCATAAGTATTTACCTTGCCATGAACGAGCAGCAAAGTACAGGACGTGCTAGATCCATGAACGCCAAGGTTTATCAGCTTCTGTCATTTCCAGTGGGCTGGGTGCTTGGCAGATGACATCATAAAAGCATGCCCAGCAACAGCTGCAGGGAGAAAGGAGAGAAATGGAGAATGGAAATTTTGTTAAGAAAAGATATGCTTGGACTGTGCCCCAGCAGGGGCAGACGAGGAGAGTAGGAAACTCTCTTTTTGAGGCTGGAAGAGCCTCTTCCTTTGCCTAAATCCAGGAGTTGGAAGGAGATGTCCTGGTGTTCAGAGGGCTGCTGTCCATCCAGTGGAGAGAACCTGCAGAACCAAAAGACAATTAACTGAGTGGTGGTATTGCAGGACCAGTGATCAAGGAAGATCCTGAGGCCAGGTACCCTGCAACCCACCTGAGGATATTTCTAGGATCAAAAAAGAGCCCTAGCAGGTCCAGGGGCCCCATGGCTGTAGACAATTAAGCTGTCCTAGCTTGGGAACAGATACTAAGTTAATATAGGGAAATAGCAGTTAAGCTACATGAATAGAGCCAGACTGAAGTCAGCGAACACATTGTCTTTGCTTGCCTCTGACCCTAAAGCAGGTCATTGGGTGTGAAGAACCACAGTTAGCCAGAGGTCAACAACAATTTAAGCCAGCAAGCCTCCCTCCTTTTCTTACATTTACATTAAGTTGTGGTGGGTGCGATAGGGCAGAAGTGCTGTTAAAGACAAGATTTGACTTTCCTGCTGGGACCCAGGGGCTAGTCCCACCAGGAAAGTAAGCAAGTGAACTCAATAAAGAATCATTCATTTACAATCACTGAAGCATAACCTCCAGCCTGTGAGCTGTATATGGCCCATAGTGCCTTGTCATCCAGCCTGTGGGATCTCCATGGATCCAGAAATTTGGCAGCAGGGGAGCATAGGCACCATTCATTGCTGCAGCAGACCCCAGAGTTGCAGTACTTAATGCTGGCACTGCTTACCCACAGGCTGGATGACATGGCCCTGTATGCTAGATTACACCAGCATGCAGGGCTGGATCCCAAATGCACAGCTTGATCCAGCCCTGAGACCAGACCCCATGCCATTCGTCTGGTCCCTGGGGCCAGATAATTTAAGCACCACTACCTGGCCAGCATGAAGAAGCTCCTCATGGTTAAAGTACTGGCCCAAGAAATGGGAGGCATGAGTTGTAAGACCTCTGAACATCAGGGGGCATAAATCTCTACTTCCTATGTTGTAGAAAACTGCTCTAACCTCAATACTATAGGGCAGACATGCTTATGAGTGCCTTCTATTTCCTTTTGAAGTTGGCAGACCAGGTAGCCAAAAGAGAAAGAATCATGAAAAAGAGGAAAAAGATAAAGAAGTGGCTAACTGTGTGGCCCAGGGAACAGGGCCCTACCCTACAAAGAAAGGCATCCTAGGATCTGGCTCTTGTATCTGAGCCTGCTTATGGATTTTCTCCAATTACTCTTTAACATCAAATATACCATACACACTGGGTGTGTCTACACATGCAGTAAATTTACTGTGTAGTAACTTACTGTGCAGTAAGCAGGAATAGGCCGATGTCTACAAGTGCAGCCAACCTGGGACTAGTTTTAGTCCCAAATCAGAGCAGCCTGTAATGTGCCCCTGAGGCCACTGGGGGGAACTCCAGCCTCCAGTCACATGGCTGCCAGAACTTGGCTATGTTGAGGCCAGGAGTAGCTGCCAGCACATGGTGGTCATCGTAAGGGCTCATCCGCACCTGCACAGCCCTACCCAGCCCCTCCCCTAACTGGGAGCTACGTGCTCAGCACAAGGCCAGCACACAACAGCTTCCTCCTTGGCCACCCTGCTTCCCCGTGCCACCCCGGCACCAGCCCCTGCCCCTGCCATCAGTGCCCAGTGCCCTGCTGCTGTAGCCTGGCTCCTGCCAGCAATGAGCAATACCCCAAATTCCTCCTGGCCATGGTGCTGGACCTGATGGACTCACCAGGCCCCCCTGCCCAGGCCACAGGACCATCATGCACCTGCCAGCTGGGCCCAGAGCACCAGCTGTTGGAGGCTTTGCTGACCCTTTCCTCCTGCATTCCCCACTCCAGCCTCCCTGTCCTGCTGCCCACACACGCCTGACACCCTGCCCACCCCCAGCACCAGTCCAGGACATGCACATGGGTGAAATTATAAAAACGTTATTTTCTCTGCAAAACCTACCCCCATCTCTCTCTCCTCCCCCCTCAACAAAACAGCGATTCCCTCCTCCATCAACAGTGCCCCTCCACCTCCTTCCACATCCACCCACAGTAAAAAACCCACGTTCCAAACTGAAAACTATGTGTAAGTGTCCAACCCACTTCCCAGATCCTGGCAGGGTGGGGATGAAGGGTGGGGACACCTAGGGTGCAGAGCCTAGTGACAGGCAGCCAACATCCTGGCTAGTGAGTTTATAGATGGTCACAAGGTCACCCCTCGGCCTTCTCTTATGAAGGCTGAACAGGTTCAGGTCCCATAGCCTCTCATTGTAGGGTCTGCCCTGCTGTCCCCGGATCATGCAGGTGGCCCTCCTCTGGACCCTCTCAATGTTGTCCACATCCCTCTTGAAGTGGGATGCCCAGAACTGGACACAGTACTCCAACTGTGGCCTGACCAATGTCGTGCAGAGGGGGAGGATCACCTCCTTGGCCCTACTTGAGATGCACCTGTGGATGCACGATAGGGTCTGGTTGGCCCTGCCGACCGTGACCTCTAATTGTCAGCCCATGTTCATCTTGGAGTCAATGATGACTCCAAGATCCCTTTGTGCCTCTGTGCTCTCAAGAAGGGAGTTTCCCATCTTATAAGTGCGCTGCTGGTTACTACTGCCCAAGTGCAGCACCCTGCACTTGTCCGTATTGAAACGCATCCTGTTTTTGTTAGCCCACCCCTGCAACCTATCCAGGCCTTGCTGCAGTCTTTCCCTCCCTACTAGCATGCCCATCTCACCCCAAATTTTGGTATCATCAGCAAATTTGAACAGGTTGCTTTTCACCCCGTCATCCAAATCGCTGATAAAGAAATTGAACAGTGCGGGTCCCAGGACCGAGCCCTGGGGGACTCCGCTGCCCACTTCCCCCCCTGGTTGAATATGACCCGTCCACCACCACCCTCTGAGTATGACCCTTCAGCCAATTTGGTAATCCCCCAAGTTCCTGTGTAGCATGCCGTGGGGCACTAAATGGCTGCAGGCTTTTATACCCTGCAGCTGCGATCTGCCAGAAAGCAGCCCAGCCCTGGAAGAGGGGAGGGGGCCAGCCAGGAGACCTGGAGCTATGTTCTGGCTGGCCCCCTAGTGGATGGGGAGACCCAGCAAGGAGGGTCCCTGGTTACTGTGCAGTAATGTGTCTGCACATGCATTACTATGCAGTAACTAATAGGGCGTAAATTTGCTACTTGTATGATTCAGGTAGTGAGGCCAAGTCAGCATAAGTTGCCATAGTTACTGCACAGTAATTTACATTACTGCACAGTAAATGCACATGTGTAGATGCAGCTACTGATATACATCTGGAGTCATGCCATTGTAAGTCACAACACTATTCTAGATGACTTGTCAATCCTCCTGTGTAAGCTATGCATAGTAAGAAGTGTCACAACACAACTGATTTCAGGCTGATTAGAATGAACCATTCCAGGCTGGCAGCTCTATGATGAAGCCCAGGGAGACTATAGACTAGCGGTTCCCAACGTGGTGCCCGCAGGCACCAGGGCACCCCACAAGGTTTATTCAGGTGCCTGCTTGTATTTTCACAATCAGTAAAAAATCATTATTGCAACTAAAAAAATTCTGTCATATTGGCACCCACTGCTTTTTCTTTTAAATTCAAATGTTCCCTTGGGCGCATAAACGTTGGGAAGCCCTGCTGTTGACAATAGCCAAAGCAGGATGGGGAGAGGTTGGAGGTGTCTGCAAGGCTTTTGAGGAAGTCTGCTGGACTGGACACAAACATCACATGAGTGGACAAAGGCCTGCACCATCTTACACAGTCGAAGCCATCAAAAGTAGTGAGAGGTGAAATGGTAAGTCTTGGTTCCAGGATGGCCTGCAGGAATCATGGCCTAGGTGAAACATGGTTAGTCTGGCCAGACCTGGGGCACATAGATCCTTCCTCAGGTAAATATGACTCCATCCTGGACTTGATGTGGTTGTTGGACAAAGATGCTCTGCTCATTTTTCTTGGATGGTGGCATGGAGCAAGAAGATCAGGTTTGTTGGCAATTTGGCACAATGAAGTTATGCAGCTTCAGAATAAGACTAGGTCTGTATGGCTCTTGTGATGCAGCTGTGTCATACTCAGCCTTTTGGGAGAGGGCACCTACCTAGCCATTTCTAGGCCCAAACTTGTAAGGTATCTGGAGGCCAAATCAGGAGAATTATGCCCACTGAAGTTGATTGAGTACTTTAGGCTTTCAGATGTACTCTTGGTTTTTGCTGCCTACTTTGAAAACATTCTAATCTTCTCAGAAGGCACTGACCAACTCCTCTCGCATGCCTGGTGGTGTTGGAGAGAGAGAAAAGATTCCAGACTGTCGTTTGTGGACTTAAAAGAAAGTTGTCATGTAATTCTCTAGTAGGCTGTATTGGTTTACTCCCTGTAGTGGTTAACAGTAGCCATGTCTTTCCTCCAAAACTCAGGCAGCAGGAAAGCTGGCTCCTCTCTCCTTTCGATTCCCTTCCCTCTTTCAGTTGTTGTCCAGGGAAGACAATAATGCTGAAGGTATTTCCCCACCACATTCCTACCATCTGATCGATAGATCCAACCACCCAGGTGTGGCTATACTGCCTGAGCACCTGCCCCCCACTTTAGCCACTCTCAACTATGCATCCCTGAGGTTGCCAACTGTAAGAGAAGCAGGCCAAGAAGTAAGAAACCTTCAGATAATTTTCCAGATCTCATCAGCTGTTACAGTTTGAAAGCCTGCTTCGCTTCCTAGGAACAGAGCTACCATTCCTTTCCCCCTACCAACTACTGTCCAGACATATATAACAAAGTACCTGCATCCCCCTTCCCATGAGTGCTTCTTCCCCATACCAAGCCCATCTCGATTATGGAGGAAAGGTGTAATATCACCCATGCAGAGGAAGAAAACAGCAATCTCAGGCAACAAAAAGGGCCAGGATGGGTGACAGGAAAGCAGCAACAGAATTAATTGTTTTCTTGTGGACCAGATCCCTCCATTTGTGTCATCCTCCAACAGCTAAAGATCAAAGAAGTTTTCAGCAGTGTCTAAACTTTCTGCAGCTGCTGAACATAGGGTTAATTTCAGACAGAAAAAACAGTAGAACATTGAATGGAGAGTAAGCCCTGGAAACACTGCCACCTGTTCTGCTGCCCTCACCCTCTCACCATGTTAGAATCAGGTCATTGTGGGAGTGGGGGGAGATAGGTAGCTCGGGAAAATGGTGCAATTGATATTTTTACCACCTAAAACAAGGGTTCAGTTCTCACAGTGATCTCTTTCTTTCTGAAATGTTTTTTGCAGTTTCAGGAACAGTTTCCTGGTAGCCGCTGAAGTCAGTGTGTGTCTTCCCAGAGATTTGGTCACTATGTCTGGCATGAAAAAACAGGGTAGAGGGTCCTGTGCATGGGTGCAGGAGGTAGTGGTGAAGGATTCAGCAGGTTGTCACCACAGAGCCACAGAAGTTTAGTAGGGAGACCTTAAAAGGGTGGTGAGTGGGGTCCTTTGGAAGCTTGTACTGATCTTTAGAGAAACACCCCAGCCCCTTAACTTCAGAGCCATCCATGCTTGAACTTTCCACTGGTATGTCACTGAGATCCCTAAGCCAGGAAGGAGTAAAGTGCATTCCTTACTGATTGAGGGAAACTGGGAGCAACCCCTCCATATATGAAAATGAAGATATTTCTGCCTAGAGGTTGTGCCTCCTGGAGAAGCCAAGCTTGTTTTAGGAACTTGTGAGATCTTGAATGGCAGAATACCTCCAGAGCAAGTTCCACTATCTGTCCGGTGTCTGTTCTGTTATCTGGGAATCAGTAAGGAATGCCCTTTGTTCCTTTCTGTATATTTTCCTGCTGTCATTTCCGGGTCAATACCTGCAGCCAGTGAGCCAGGCACTGAGGTCCTAAGTCTGCAGCCTAAAGCCATGATGTAGAGGATTATAAGACACTGGAGGAGAAGTAGATGCAGCAAGGAGGAGATGCTAGCTGATCTCGTGACATCATCAGAAAGGAAAGCAACTATTGCAGAAGAATGGAAGACCGGAAATGAATTCTACCAGGACCAGTTCATTAACCTGGTGATATATGGCATTTCACAGGCCACACAGAAATCTGAGACCACTGGCAAGGCTGTGGCAAGAGTGGGCATGCTTATGGGCACCCTCCAGGTTGAGAGAGATGCCTAGCAAACATATGGAAAGCATTCAGGGACCACTCCATGTTGTCCCCCCATTCTCAGGTCCTCTCTCTACAGCATCAGCTGTATGCCTCCATAAATTCCTAGGGCAGCACTACCTGCACTAGGGTCAGGGTTACCTAAAGCTGACTGCAATGTCAGAACTTCATAGCCAGAGGTACATTCCTTATCCGGGACAGGTACCTCACCAAAGTCAAGGTAACAGTCTGCTGGGTGCATCTCTCAACAGGAAGATTGATTATTAGCATCTCCATTGTCAACTTTGCCATACCCCCAGCCTTGCCTGTGCTGTCAGTATACCACCATGGATGGAATACCACTATGTTCCTAGGGTGGGCAATGCCCTTCCTGACAAGGTAGACAATGATTTTCAGCTTCAAGCAGGAGGAAAGAGCTAGTACCTTGGGGCACTGCTCAGCCAGGAACTGCAGGGTGAAGAGATGGTAAGTGTTGATTACCAGCCCCTAGGGGTAATAGTGCCACTTCTGTAACTAGGTACATAATTAGCAAGTTTGGCACCTTGAGAAGAGAGGCCAGAAAGTGGGAATAGGGGAAGAATTAAACACCCCAGAGACTCATAGATCCTGGATACTACTGCCACAGCACACACACCCAAGGGCTTACCATTCTGGCACTCCCCTCTAAATTGGCTCCCAGGAATAGTGCCCCTCTCACCCACTGATACTTATGCTACTGCCTTGATAACTGCTTCCATGTTAAAGCTGATCAGGCCCACAGTGGCAGGGACTACCAAGCAGAAATCTGGGGGTCAAAAAAACCCTGGAAAGGTTCCCTTCCCCTGTATTTTCTCCCAGCATGTCAGGGAAACACAAAGGGGACTAGGCAGGGACTGGGCTGCCTCAATCCTTGGCTGAGCATAGCTTGGCATGGAACCCTGTTGGATCAGGCAGAAGAGGTGCTGGGGCTCCCTCCCTTCCTGCCCTGCCTCTGAGGCAGTTGGAGACAGTAGAAGCAGTGGGCAGGGTAGGAAAAAGGAGGGGAGGGACCAGTGAGTGCAGAAGGGAAGAGAGGATATAATTTTTACTGCTTCTAGGACCTAACAAAAAATTCTCTGCCTGCTTCTCTCATTAAGTGTTCAGCTGGGGGGGGGCGGGGGTTGCATCTACAACACCACATACCCCAGATCTAGCCTAGGGCTCTCTCATTTCTTTTTGGCACTTCCTGGAAGCCTCTGGAGACGCATGACTGAAAGGAATTCAGGCCCCTAGCTGCACAGCTGCACTACAGCATTGGCTCAAGTCCTCTTCAAGGCTCTGATCGAGTGTAGTCTATGCTTACCTGGCAAAGGAAACACTGTGACCATGGAGGCGGTCTTCCTAGTCGCACTGGGGAAGTCCGCTCTCCTGGCACGGGGATAGTACCTGCCAAGGTAATGTATAGTAAACCTCCCACTTAGCTGCTGGAGTGGGAAGCTCTTGGATTTAAGCCTACTTTATTTAAGTGGGAGACTCCTGCCTGACTTGCCCCTGGGGCCTTACACCTGAAGGCAAGCAAAACTCGGAGGCATCTGAATATCTGGAAATATTTGAAGCCCCAGATGGGGATGGAGGATGTTTGCCGGTAGTAGGGCCACTTATGGTTCTGGACTGACTCTCGGACTTGGAATTTGTTTTGGCTAATTTGGCCTGGAATATGGAAAATAATAATAATAAAAAAAATCAGCTAGGAGGAGCCAGTACATGTGTACATTACTAAATTGCTCAAAATTAAAAGGGTCTTTGATTGGAGCAGACTTTTAAGCACTTCACACATGCATCTGACAACACACTGAGAATAAACCAAATGTGACAAGTTCACAAAAACTAGCAGCTATAGGAGTAGTTCAGAGTTTAGTACTTCTTAATTTCTTTTACTTTGCATGCATGTGCATGCACACGTGCGTGCGTGCATGCACTCACACACACACACACACTTTTAACAGGTGCAGCTGTGCCCTCAGAAAAAAATGGCAGTGAGATGTTCTGGAACGGCATGACCTATTACCCAAAACAGTTTCAAATTAAATTAAATTAAATTAAATTCCTACTCCTTTTTGTGTGGAAACCAGAACAGCATCATAAATCATTAAGTATTTGCTATATTTCTTGTTTGACTAGAAAAAGCACAGTGAAAGGTTGCCACACCTAAGGAGTTGTACTTCTGTCTGATAATTTGTCACTGACTAAATATTGTAGCTGAACAAGAAGCAGATCTTCCATCCCCAAGGAAATACTAATATTTCAATATTTGTTTTCATACTACATTTTAAATTCAGGATACCAAAACTGTGTAAACACAGAGTTGTGAAACATGTCAAAACATAAGCATTAAATGGATTAATTTTAAGTTTTATTGACTCTCTCATTTTCCTGAAATATCAAGATGCTTTGTGGGAGCCATAGTACATCTGTGCAGTAAATGGAGGACAGCAGAGAAATTTGTGCTCCATTAGGAGCAAAGATCCAAGCTATAATGTAGAACTTGTTCCCTTGAGCAGAAATCATCCCATTGAGCCACCCCACAGCCACCCTTACTTCCCCACACCCAGGTATTTCTCTGTTTTCTCACCATACACATATTCATCTCTCAGTAGACCAGGAGATAGTTTCACAAAAGGGGATGAGATAATGCCTGACCTGTCAGCTGATAGAGGATTGTGTTACCTCCCTACTCCATTAAGGTTTTTGCCAAATATAATGTTATGACTTATACTCCCCATATTACACACGTACAAAGTCGCATGCTTTCCTGGCTAGTGGCCCTGTCTACATGTTCATTAATGCACTTAGGCTACTTCATAGGAAATTTAGTACCACTACTGCAAGATACTAAATAAATGTTCATTAGGCTGCCCTAATGCACAGTAGCAAAACCACATGGTTTTTTAGTGATGCTTAATGCACAGTAGCCTAATTTTATTGCACATTAGCATGTTAGCATGGTTTTTTACATGAGTCTCTAATGCATGGTAAAATAGGCTACTGCATATTAAAGTGTATGTGTAGATGTGCCCAGTGTGTATCTCACTGCACATGACATCCACACTACATGAGGAACAGGATTACAAACTGTAGGTGTTTATACACATGCTTCAGGAGTGTGTGTGTGTGTGTGTGTGTGTGTGTGTGTGTGTGTGTGTGTGTGTGTGTAGGGGCGGGGGAGGGGCACTTTAATTAGAGCAGCTCCGAGAACTTTGTTTTATATTATGTTGATTTCAATAAAATGTAGCCCAGGTAACTTGGGTATATACTCCCCTTCTCCAACTGAAGGGGATTGTTAGCTGGCAGGTGTGCTGTGGGGTGGGAACTGCAGACCGCTCAGTTTCCATCCATCCCTATGGAACCAGGCCAGGGCAGTCAGGGGACTTAACTATATACAAATTCATTTACATTAACTTATCACAAGGGAAAGGAACATGGGTATAAACATATGTACAATGTATATATATATATTTATAAGATATCTAAACCAGTAACATAAACAATACCCTTTGGGTAAATGACATAAAACCTTATACTAGTGCTCCAGATACAGGTAAGTCACACGTAAGTATCTGATCTGAAACAGATAAACCCCAAAGATAAACTCAATCATGAGGGGAAACCCCAATGCCCTTGGGCTTTTCCCAAGCCCTACAAAGAAGCTGGTAACTTTAGGGGGGGGCCTTTCAGTGGTACCTCCTGTTTCAGGAGCCCTTAACTAACCAGGGTGGGGACTCCCCTCCCCTGTGGGAATCCTCTTTTCCCTGCAACTCACAGCTCCCAGTCCTGGAGGGTGGTCCTTGTCCTCTGTGCCAGGCTGCTCTCTTGCCTGCAGTTGCTTTCGGGGCGGGGGGTCGCTGTCCCCTGGAACAGGGCTCCGCTATGCAGGGCTTCTGGGGCCTCTGGCTTGGCCCTGTCTGCTGACTCAGTAGCCCAATCACCATCTGGCTTTCTGGATTCAACCTTTTGCTATGGGTCGGAGGCCTGGGCTGCC
The DNA here is from genome assembly GCF_000455745.1 of Alligator sinensis. Taxonomy (NCBI): domain Eukaryota; kingdom Metazoa; phylum Chordata; order Crocodylia; family Alligatoridae; genus Alligator; species Alligator sinensis. The sequence continues at coordinate 359,299 of NW_005842256.1, forward strand.
TCATGCAGCACCAGGTTCAGTCCACTCCCAGACCCTCCGTGCAGCGCCTCCTACACCGAGCTCCCAGCCTCATTCTGGAGTTTGAGGTCCTGAGCTGCTCAAGCGCTCCAAAGGTCCCATTCCATGCACCGTCCTGTGCACCATGTCTCTGGATGCATCCCAGAGGTTGCAGACCTGAGCCACCTCATGCAGCTCCCAAGGTCTGGATGCTGTGTGCCGTGCTGCACACTGAAAGCCTAGCTGCTGGAGCCATCTGCTGTTCCTCACTGATGGAAGTCTTCAGGGGCGCTTCTGGGCTACTGCTTCGCCCTGCTGAGCAGCTCTCCTCAGCTCTTCTAAGGCCTGCTCTTTTTTCTTCTCTGTCCTGGATGTGTTTCCTTCATGCTGGGCATGCACCTCCTTTTATATGCTCCAGGGCTCCGCCCGTGAGGTCTTCTGGACCTGAGTGTTGCAGCCTTTAATCAAGTCCGCAGGGGAGGAGGGGGGGACCTCCTCTCCCCCTTCCCTCAGGAAAGGGGCGTGACTAAACTCCTCTTGCTGCCTCCTGATTGGGGGATGAGCTCCACCAATCAAAACAGCAAGATTTCAAGCCTGGGACTCAACCCAAGCTCCAAAAGGCAAGCCTGCTACAAGAACTATAACCAGGATACTCATACGGGCAAAGAGAGAGCATATATTCTCCTCACCCAAATGGCAGGTTTTCAGCCACAGTCTAGACACAGTCATGTTGAGTTCAGAGAGGGAGAATGAGGAGTTCTGAAGTTTTGACCTGAAGCCAGCAGAAGGGATGGTAGTGTGAAAGAAGCCAACACAGGGAATGGAAGAATCAGTGACAGATATGGAACTAGTGACCTACTGGAGAATGGAATTAGCCAGGAGAAGAAGGTAGAGCTATCAGAGGGGAGCCTGTAAAACTGACAGAGAGTAAGATCATTGTCCCAGGGGAGAGTGGGAGAAAGAACCCCAAATTACACACGGGGACTCCCAGGGATGGGGACCCCCTGAGGAAAAGAAAATGAAAATGGAAAATTAACAAGAAAAGTACCTACCTGCAGCAGGACCTGCGATGCAGCTGAAACAAGAGAAGAAACCCACATGGATCGTGAGCTGCACTTTTATACAGCTGAGACCAGCTGGTGACGTCATCGGCAATCACCGGCCAGCATGAAAAAAACAAACCACCAGTGAAGGTGGAGAGGAGGGGAGATCAGAGCCAGTGAAGGCACCAATACTGGGTGCCTCCTGGGAGTCTCTTCAGGGGAAAAAGCTTGCAGAGGCTGCTCCTTATTCCGGCAATAGCGACGGAGGGAGCAGGGAGCCAGAAGCAGCTCCTTACTCCAGCAACAGTGGCAGAGGGAGCAAGGAACTAGAAGCTGTTCCTGACACCGGTGATAGTGTTAAAGGGAACGTGAAGTCCGAAGGGGGCCCTGACGCCGGCACCAGCAATGGAAGGACTGGAGAGCTAGACGTGACTCTCTACACCATAACAGGTGGGATCGTTGAGGGCACCGGGGAGGTGGAAGAGATGCTCCCTCTGGAAGGCGCTAGACGGGAACAGAACGTAGGGTGGCACAGCGAGGTCACGAGAGATGGGGTGCTGATCCTGGGTGTGAGAAGTGACCAGGCATCCCCAGAGGGGCTGCGAGGCACCCAAAGGGGGGCGCTACTAAAGGAGGAAACAAGGAGCGGGGCTGTAATCCATGGAAGGTTGGGAAAAGGGGGAGATGACCTGGGCGAAAGACCACAGGCTACCCTGGTCCCACGTAGGTTTTAGCCCCTGACAGACCCTTAGAGAGTCAGGTACCGGAACCCTGGTGGAAGGGCCTGGGAGGGGACCACACAGGTCCCTTGAAACTATAGTGGGGGTTTTTTGGTTGGTATTTGTGTTTCCCCCTTTTGGAGGGGTTGAGGAGTAGGGCCAGGTAACAAAGGTGGGATGATGGTAGCAGAGCTCTTTTGGGCCCTATCTTCGCTTCCCCCCCAGACTTCACGCCCTGAGGAAGGGGAGTCAGCTCTGCAACTCAAGTTAAATACCACAGACAATCCAGGACTCTTCAAGCAGCGCACTCTTCAGGAGCTAATACTTCAGATGCAAGAGGGCATCCAGACCAATGTAACCGGGGGCACAACGGTGTCGGGAGTACAGCCAGAGAAACATAGTGATCCACTGAGGCTTGGTGTGAGGTCAGGGTGTAGGGGAGGTGGAGCCCTGCAGACAACTGCTGGACAGACCACCCACCGCTGAGGGACCCTAAGAGGTTGGACCCCAACCACTGATAGAACATTCAAAGTTGTGGCAGGTGAGATTGGGGGAGACTGCTCCAGGAGTAAACACCTACTCAACGGCCTACAGGAGATGGTAGGGTGAACATCACCGGCCATCTGGGCCAAGGCCGCATGTGACCGGATGTTCGATGCCAGGCGGTCACAGTCATGTACAGGGACCCTATATTGTTGATACTAGGTAGAAGTATATTTCTGATTTGGCTGCTCCTGGAGTCAGATTAGAGTTCTTGCAAGGAAAAGTAACTTTTCTTAATTTACAAGATGACCCACACCTGGGATTTACCCATTTGTGTAGCTTGACAATTCCTGTGCACTCATGCATTAGGGTTTAGGAGCAGTGATATATGGGGGCTTGTAACAGAGAGCCAGAGTCCTGTTACTTGTGTAACCCAGATGCTCCTAAGTATGTGCTCCCCTCTCCACAAAAAGAAGGGATAGGTAGCTAGGCAGGTGTGCTGTGAGAGAGATCTGTAAAATACTGACCAGTTCCCTCTATTCCCTATAGAGTCAGGCCAGAACAAGGGATAGCTTAACTATATACAAATTTATTAATATATACAAAATGTAAAGGAATTTGATATTAATACACATACACAAATATTCAATTATCATATAAAGCTATGTCCTGCAGTTAAAGGATAACAGGGTGCACCCCTTCAAGTAGGCTCAAGCAATGTATTGATAACCAGTTGAACTAAAATAGATAAACACCAGATAAGTACAGGTAAGCACAAATAAAAACAGCTAAACAATAGTCAAACACAGATATGAACTGGTAAATACAGATAAGTATGTGTAAACACCAGGAAAGGGGGTCTCAGCAGTGTCCCAATAAGGATTTTATACTCAACACTCTATTAAACTACTAATATACAAAGATAAACTGTCCCCAAAATATAAGGTGCAGTGTCACAAAATATGAGGCACTCTCCCACAAGCCTACAGGGGAGGAAAGAGAAGATCCTCCATTTCTCTCAGACCTACAGCGGACCCAAAGGACACATCCTTAAAGAAATCCCAGACCTGGGAGCTCCTTCCAGCTCCAGCTTTCCTATGAGTAAGCTGCCACACAGCCGGGGTAGCTCCCCTCCCCTGTGGGAATCCTTTCCCCAGCAACTCATGACACTGGGGTCATGAATGGGTGGTCCTCGTCTCCTTGGCTGAGGTGCCCCTTGCATGCTCCCCTGGCACCACCACCTGCAGGTGGCCCTGCGTACCATTGAGTGTACCAAGGGCTCTGACTTCTGTTGGGGGTTGGAGGCCTGGGCCACCTTGTGTGGCACTGGTGCTCAGTCCACTCCTGGACCCTCTGTGCACTGTTGTCTGCACTGAGCCACTGGCCCTGTGTGGCAGCCCTGAGAGGCTCTCAGGGGTCTCGATCCCTCCTGGATCACTCCGTGCTGAGCCATCGACACCGTGCCCTGGCCGATTGCCAGGAAAAGGGAGCCGAGCTGCCTTCTGCAGCTCCCAGAGGCCCGGCTCCATGCACCATCCCATTCACTGAGTTCCTGGCCTCTCAGCAGGAGCTGCAGACCTGAGCCGCCTCATGCAGCTCCCGGGGTCTCCGCTCTGTGCACCAGCCCATGCACTGAGTTCCTGGCCTTACCCATGGGTTGCAGACCCGAGCCGCCACAAAAGGCTCCCAGGGTCTCAGCCCCATGAGTCCCATTGCATACTGGCTGGGGCGGTAGTGTTGGACTGGCACTGGAGTCCTCCGGGCTCTTCTTGGCACTGGCTCTGCCCACTGGGCAGCTCTTCCCAGCTCTTCTCCTGCCCCACTCTTTTCTTCATCTCCCGCCACATCTGCCACATACTGTTCCTTTCATTCACTCAGGAAGCTCTGCCTGCACAGTGCTATTGGACCTACAAAGTGCAGGCTACAACCAAGTCTGGGGCTTTATGCAGGGGTGGGGCAAACTGCTTCCCAGCAGTTTCCTGATTGGTGGACATGTTCCACCAATCATGTTGAAGATTCTCTGAACCAGGGTGGGGTAACTGTATCAATATATCCACAGCATTTGAAAGCAGAGGAAGCAGCAGATAAATTCCCAGGTGTGTCGTGGGGGGGAGAGGGGGCAGGGACTGTATGTTATAAGCTGGCTTCATGGTAATAGGCAGCCAGGAACTTGTAGGGTGCAAGTGCCTATTGCAGGGTTTGCTATGCAGCAGTAGAACAGTAGAGCCTGGGGCTCTACAACAAAGACACTGCTATGGCAGCTAGAGTAGCAACCCATGAGATTGAGATGGGAGCATGTGTGTCAGGGATAGCAAGTCACCTGACTGAAAGGGGGCAGGGATTGAGAAGCATATAAAGCCAGTGTCTGAGGCCAGTGGTCAGTATGGTCCTACAAGCTGCAGAGTGAAGAGCTTCCTGGTCTGAAAGACTGTAGGAGGGTGTTCTGCTGACTCCTTGGCTGCCCTGGCAATGCAAGCAAGGGTCTGAAAGCTTACTATGGGGACAATATGTCCCAGGACAAGAGAGAAGGTCTTTATACCACCAGTAGGCTTGGAGTTTGTGTTATAGCCTCTGTGCTTATGTTTTCATGTGACATATACCAAATGACTGAGTTGTGGCTACAGGGGAGGCCTGGAGACCATGGAGGGGTGCCTGGTAGGGCACTCAGCGTTGGGCAGCCTAGCATGGGGTCAAAACCAGAGGGATAAGGGCTGGAGAGGAAAACAGACTGGGTTGGGGTCAAGGACCCAGAGTAGACTTAAGCCCCAGGCAGATTGCAGCCAGGGGAGACACTGAAGCCTAGCAGAGGCAGAAGCCATATAGGGCCAAGAGGCCCAGTTCAGAAGGATGGCAAGGATGGGGCCAAAGCATCCATTGTGCCAAGCAGGGCAGAGACAGAGCCTAAATAGGCTCAGTGAGTGCAGTGCCTGAGTAGGGCTGGAGCCCAGAAGCCAGGTCCAACACAGTACATATCAGCTAAACAGCCCAGCAAGAGAAAAGGGGCACAGGCCAAGAAAGCTGAGGCCCCTACAAGGGAGATTTACTGAATGGCAACACCTGTGAGGCATGCAGGGCCTTTAGGGGAGGTCAGAGGCCATGAATTATCCTTAAGGCAACAGGTGCCCTGGGGGGCATGGATGGGCCAGGAAGGCCCACTTAGCACGTGAAGAGCAGGACTGAATGACCAGTCCTGCTCTTCACGGGAAGAATCTGCTGGCTGTCAGATGGTCTGAGGCTCACTCTAGGACCTTTAGGTAGTCTCCCTTTCAATCATCAAACAAGTACACCAAGGTGTGGCAGGACAGTGAGAAGGGGAGAGTACTCTAGAGCAAGAGCAGAGCAGGGGTTGTGTGGTCCCCAGGGGGCATCACCCCTGGGGCATAACCCTTGATACAGGGCTCTTACATGCTTAAAGCAAGGGCTTTATGCTGTGATTTATCTTGAAGTATCAATAAAATACCAAGTTAAAACAGAATTTACTACTATTTCTGCCCTGAAACAGAAATATTTTCAGGAAGAAACTGAATAAAAAATAACTGTTAGAAAAAAAATTGAAGATGAATATAAATGACTGAATTCCTTGATTGAAGTGCCAGGAATGACAAGACCCTCTGAGCTAAGGGGACAGGGTTCAGCTGTGTTTTTTTCAGATTTGATCACCCAAGAGAGGCACCAACTACAGATTAAACTTTAAAGCCATGGACAGCTGTGAAGTAGGCCTAACTTTATCCCACCTTGTAATTTATATTCTCCTACCAAAATGTTTATTCTTTATGGAATAATAACAGTTGACTGTGGGTTTCCCCTCAGAGTGGCATAGTCAAGTCAAATGTTTATTCTTACAGATGCTTTCTCATAACATGTATAGCATATTTTATGCCAAAGCAATGAAATGTACCCACCTCTGAGCAGAACAGGGCAAATATTTGACATAAGCCAGTAGCAATAATAGTCAACAGTGCAGAACTGGGGATAAAGTGATGCATTGAATTCAACACTGTAAATTTCACTTTTTTAGGGGGGGAAATTTGCATTCATATTACCCACTATAGTACTAGCCTATCCAGCAAATACTGGATCTATAACAATGTTAGTAAATTGGGCACTACATCCAACAGTAGCACAGTCTTGAGGTAATACCCTTAATGGCAAGTATGTTGTTAATGATGCCACTAGTTGGGTTTCCTTTGCTTAAGGCACTGGATGAACTTTTGTGATTTGTCTAGAAGTGCTTGGCTGACCTCACACAGATAATAAGCTGTATTATCAAGCAGTCATACTTACAAGCAATTGCACCATTCTCTCCTCTTGGCAGCTAACACATTGCCAAAAAAAGGACAGACGAAAGAGCTGTCATTGCATTATGGCCCTTCATAGAGCTGCCTAGGACAAATGTGCTTAGCTCGTTTGACTTGCCTCCTTGTCACCAAGGCAAATAGGAAATTCCAGTGCCTGAATTCAGGAGGAACTTCCATTCTGGTCACATCTTTAACAACAGTGCAAGAGCCATGTGTGAACCTGGTAGACACTGTAGTTTCCCTGAGACTAAGGTATGTGATCTAGCCACTAAACTATGCTTCCCTCATTCTTACAGGCACAAGTATATGTCAGTCGTGCTTATATATGAATGTGGAGGCTGCTCCAATGCACTGGAATTCCAGTGCTTTGGAGCAGACTCTCTTAATTGAGTCCTGGTTTTAGTTCAAGTGTCCCCACCACCATTTTTAAGCGCAGGGATGCTCTCAGAGCTGCTCTACTGAAAGCACTGCCCCTCCTCCACCCGGTTAGCACAGAGCTGCGTTGAAAAGCTTGGTTGGTGTTTTTGCAGAGAGTAGATGAGGGCCTTTGGTGAAGTTTCTGTCAAGAGGCGTGATGTCAGTTTGTGGGGTCACATAGCCATGAGGGTGGCTGGTTGAGCACTGCAGCGTAGCCAAACTAGAGTTCCACCATTGTGTGGTGGTTGCATATGTTTAATAGGTCTAGAGTCTGTTGAAAAGCTAGGTCTGAGGGGACAGAGTGGCAGAAACAGGCAGGCCAGTGGGGATGTGTGTCACTGATGGCAGTTCCATCTCTGTGTCAGAGCTGACCTAGGACTTTGGGATCTTTGTAAATGGCAGATCTCCAAAAAGGAGACCATGATCTAAAGATTACTGGGATTAGAAGCAGAATTGGTGAGAGGAAAAATCCAAGCACAGCACTGTGGAAAAGAGGGAGAAGACCCAACAGAGGAAGCTGGGTAAGAGAAGGAGATACAGAATCCTGCAGCCTTAAATCTTGTCGCCTTAATCCTGTGCCCTGCTTCCAGCTCAAAACACATTGGTGTTATTTATATTCATTTTCCCTGTCCTAGCTGCCATCTCTCAGGTAAGGCCAGAGCTAGAAAAGGCTGTACTGAGTACCACTAGGTAAAAGTGTGAAATACATAATCCAGCACACTTACAAATGCCTCTGTGGCTCCTAGTGTGGGTAGGAGGACATACAAAGTGTTTTATGTGGTCTACCCTCTGTCAAACTGCACAATCTGTGGGGTCAGATGAAGGCACATGTCCACTCCCCAAAGTCTTGCTCTGCCAAAATCCCTTGTTGGTAGAGAGTGTGATTTGTGCAGGAAATGGATCCAACACTCCTGACAACTGAATCTGTCATTTGCTTTGGGACTGTGCTTGAAGGCTTCCAGGATGGACAAAATAGCCAGAGAGAAGGGAAGGAACATGGTGTCCAGAATTCAGACCAGCAATGTTGTCTGCTGTGAGAGAAAAGTAAACCAGAATGACCTTGTCTCCATGATGGGAAATGATGCTCCCTCAGGCAGCAGCAAAGGTGTGCGGTAGTTACACAGTGACAAGTCCATCTCTTCCAGAGAGCCATAAACAGGGGCAAAACAGCAGGGGAGCAGGAGCCCAATCACTCCATCATTAGCAGTATGGTGAGAATACACTGTAGGGAGCAGGTCTGCACAAACCTATGTTCAAACTTCTTGTGCTATCATTGAGGTGGTAGCTACAACCACCTTGGTCTACCATAACCACTTCGATACACCGCTGGTGGCTGGACATATTAAACTCTCACCTTTGCTATGACTTCTGCTGTGCTGTAGGCCGATGTTCCCACTAGATCCCAAAACATCCCTGTGGACTGCAGCTTCCATTGATGGGGACGATCAACACCACTGCACTACTGATCTGAACAGACATCAAGAGGGGGAGAGTATTAGGACTGAGGCATGAACAGTCTGGCAGAGCACAGTATTAAACAAGTACCTGGGCCTGCAGGAAATCCAGATCAGAGGGGCCGAGTCTGCACAAAGGGATCAGAGTCTGAGTCCAAGTTATGTTCCTAGCCCACAGAGATATCCAAATCCATAATCAAGGCCAGATCAGGGGACAGGAGCCAGGGAGTGCAAAACATATGACAGGGAAGCAGGAGAAAGGTACTGGAATCTAAGACAGGGCCAATGCAGGACTAAGGCATGAGGGCTGGAGCAAAGCTGACAGCAACTTCACAGTGCAAGGTATTGAGCAGCCAGAGCCCAAATGAAAGGCCTGGATTTATATACTCAGTCCAGCTGGCTCGGCAGCTGAGCTGTTCTGGAACCAGGTGGTCTTGCTGAGAGGGCAGATTGCCCTCTAACAATAGGACAGTGTCCAGCACAGGAACTACCATGGCCATCAGTGCTGCAGGAGAGGAGTAACCCAGCATCCATTAGACCCTATAAATCCTGCAGGTGTTACCCATGTGTGCTCCCAAAGGGTGCCCTTTGGAATCACTCTTCAGTAGTGACAGAAAAGCTTTTGACAGTTTTTCAGTGTCTACAGATGTTTAGGGGAGGCACTATAACTCATGGTGCTTTACACAAAGATCCATGAGTTAGAACAGCACTAAACCAACAAATGTTCACCTGTTGGGTTGTGGGGGTGAGGGGGTGGAGAGGGTTGAACCTGCCTGCCTGCACTGGCCCTAGCAGGCAGAGCCACAGCAAAGCTGAACCAGCAGGTGTTTGCTGCCCTGTTGCAAGGCTCAGGCAAAGGATGGGAAAAGGAAGCCCCATCCTGGGTAAGACTGAAGATGACTGATATTCTTATCAAATTGTAGAATAGCACACTGACCTCAGGCATTAGGCCTGTGCAAGTCGGCAGTGATCCGATCCAGCTTTGGATCCAGCCGATTCAGATGGCAGCAATCTGATCTGGAGTTCTGGACCAGGTTTATGGCTTAATCTGGCTGAAAGCTTCAGAGCCATCTCGGAGATTCGGCCGTAGGGTATAATGGGGAATCAATGAAATATCTATAACTTTGTTGTTTTTAGTCCAATTTAGATGAAACTTGCAGAGATGGTAGCCTCTGCTGAGAGCATGAAATCTGCTAAGCTTCAAGAAGATCAGTATAGGGGTTTGGGGTTAAATGTACCCCAAATTCTTGAAAGCAAAACTCCTGTCATGTCCATATGTTACACCGCAGGGGGGCAAAACCTCAGGGGTGGTAGCTCTTACTGAGGCCACAAAGCCTGCCAAGTTCCAAGATGAGTAGTGCAGGGGTTTGGGGGGAACTGTGGACAAGCAAAACTCATAACATGGGTGACCCTGTATGTGTTAAGGCGCAGCGGGGTGACAGCTGCAGGGATGGTGGCCCCTGCTGTGGCCACAATGCCTGCCAGCTGTCAAGGAGATCGGTGCAGGGGGGTTCTGGGGCCCTGCACCCCTAGCTGCTGACAGACAAAACTTGTGACATGGGTGCTTGTGGGACTGACTGTGTCTGTCTTGGGGCAGTTGATTGTCTGTATTGATTCTTTCCTCTCCTTAGTCTGGTTTTGTAGGTGCTAATTGATGGCAATTAACTGGCTACATTAGCTAGGTACTGTGTATTGAGCTGGTCCCTGAGTGAATCATAATTGATTGGTAACTGGTAACACTAGCTTAGCAGCCAGGCCTGCAGTAGTGTTTCCCATGCCCCAAGACAGAGACAGTCAGTCCCACAAGCACACATGTCACAAGTTTTGCCTGTGAGCAGCTAGGGGTGCCAGGCCACAGAATCCCCCCTGCACTGATCTCCTCAACAGCTGGCAGGCTTTGTGGTCTTAGCAAGAGCTACCAGTCCTGCAGTTTTGATCCTCCTGTATTGTAACACATAGACGTGACAGGAGGTTTGCTTTCAAGAATTTGGGGTGCAGTTCCCCCCAAACCCCTGCACCGATCTTCTTGAAACTTGGCAGGCTTTGTGGTCTTAGCAAGAGCTACCAGTCCTGCAGTTTTGATCCTCCTGTATTGTAACACATAGACGTGACAGGAGTTTTGCTTTCAAGAATTTGGGGTGCAGTTCCCCCCAAACCCCTGCACCGATCTTCTTGAAACTTGTCAGGCTTTAGCATAAGCTACCACACCTGCAGTTTTCACACCCCTATGTTGTAACACCTAGATGTGACATGAGTTTTGCTTTCAAGAATTTGGGGTTCCCCCCAAACCCGTGCACCAATCTTATTTAAGCTCAGCAGGCTACATGCTCTCTGCAGAGCCTACCGCCCCTGAAAATTTCATCCAAATAGCACAAAAAACAACAAAGTTATACATATTTTATTATTTTCCCATTATACCCTATGGCCGGATCTCCGAGGCAGCTCTGAAGCACTTTTGAAGCTCCAAACTGCTTAAGGAAGCCTAACAAGGCCAGCACTTCAACCCAGACATGCTGTTTTGGACCCCAAAACTTCCGAAGCTCCTCCGGATCTGAAGCTCTGTCCGAAGCCTTGCACAGCCCTATCAGCCATAGACACAGTGGCACACAGACATCCACTTGCACTGTTAGGGTGGGGCAGATACCCCTGGTGTAAAGGGCAGCAAAGGAAGCTTAAGCAGGAGGGTAGGCAGTTAGAACACAGGTGACTCATGACCAGTGCACAAGCTGATCACTTATGACCTAGACCCTTTTAAAAGGTCTATGATGTCAGTCCATCTTTTTGGACTGACAGGATTTGCACCCGCCCTGGGCTGTAAAAACATCTGCAAAGTGCCATCCAGTGGAACTATTCCAGTTAGTGAATGGACTCTGAATTTCTGGGCAGAGGAAATTGAGTCATCCACAACCTATTGTGACAAGGTTGCTGCCCACTTTGCAGACAAAAATCATTTGCATTTTGCTCAACTTGGAGACTACCAGTTCAGCTGCAGAGTCTAGCATTGGGGTTCTGGATGCCCATTCTTATCTGGTTTGTATGAACCACTTTTAATTGTTGTCACTCACCAAGGCAAAGGATGTGCTTTGGGGTGATGAGGGGAAGGGTAAGTAGTCATGAACTGGACTTGTGCCTGCCCTGGGTTGTGAAACCTGCCTGGGAAAGACTGGAGGCCACTACTGGCAGGGGGTGTCAGTGCCTCCCTCTGGGATGATAGGGTGCCTGATGCTTTTAAGTCTGTGATTGCCCATCTCCTATACTAAGCAAACATCTCTTGATGTTGACTCCCTCTGCAGCAACTGCCCTGTCTCCAAACTCTCCTTTCTTAGAAAGGTTATTGACTGAGTAGTCACCCAACAACTCCAGGCACATCTGGATGTTACTGGATTCCTGACCCATGTCAGGTCTGCCTTTTGTTCTGGATATAGTATGGAGACTGTGCTTGTGGCCTTGGTTGATCTTTATTTGGGGATCAACAGGGATAAGTTGAACCCTGCTAATCCTGTTAGATACTTCAGTGGCCATGAGTAGGATTTTTTAGAATTCACACCAGAAGTGCACAGTACAGAGTTTCCTTCATGTGCCCCCACTCCTTGCGTTCATTGGCAGAGGGGCCCTGCCACTCGCTTTCTGCACCTGATGGCTGGGAGGTGAAAACCTTAGCTACATTTTTCAGGTGTGGGCAGTAAGTGTGTGCAGGTGGTGAGCAGCAAGCAACGGGGCCCTTCGCAAACTGAGTGCACAGATGAAACTCCAGGATTAAAGAAGCTTCCATGCCATGCAATTCCGGTGTGAATTCTGGAGATCCCTAAGCATGAAGTGTTGATAATATCTCTGTGTGGCCTGATGAGTATTTATGGGCCCCTTCTTAACTAGCTCTGCTCTTTTCTAGCAGGGAGGTCCCAGAGAATTGTGATAAGCAAGTGCTCATCCTCCCCTTGGGACCTTTCCTGTGGGATCCTCCGGGCTTCCATCTTGTTACCCCTCATGTTCGACATGTATCTGAGGCCATTTGGAAAGACTGTGAAGAGATTTGGTTCCATCAGCACAGTGATGACAGTCAGATTTCTTTCCTTCCTTTTCATTTGATCAAGGCCCTGCAGTTCTTACCCAGTGTGTGGCTACACATGGGGGACTAACTGTGGATGAACCAATTGAAACTGAAACTGGACAAGGCAGATGTGATGGTGCTGGGCAAACTTCATAACTTGGGGGTAATATGAATACACATAATTAATTGGATTCAGCCTCCCCTTATTACTCAGGTCCCCAGTTCCCTTGCTATACCTAGATTCTCAGGTTGCAGTGGTGACTAGGACTGCCGTTCACCAACTACATCTGGTACAAATGTTGCAGCTTTCTCTTTCAGATTCAGACCTGGCCACCCTCATCCATGTTTTCAGAACTTTCAGGCTACACTACTGTAATTTTTGTGCGTGTGTTTTAGAACCATCTGGACGCTGCAGATGGTGCTGAATGCTGCAACCCACCTTCTGACGGGGACAGGATGCCAAGAGCACATTCCTCTAGCACTCCAAAGTCTGCACTGGTTCCCAATAGTTCTCCAGGCATAGTTCTAAGTGCTGGTCTTTACCTTTGAGGCCCTAAATGGTCTAGGCCTTATTTACCCAAGGGACAACCTCTTCTTTTATATTCATACCATTCCTTAAGACCAACTGAGAAGAACTTCCTGCAACTGACACCTGTGGGCCAAGTTTGCTTGGCAAAAACATGTGGGCGGTCAGTCTTGATTGATGCTCCTGAGCTCTGGCACTCCTTCCCATTTGAGGCCCACCAGAGCTCAAGCCTGACCATCTTTCAGAAGCAGTGTAACAGCACCCACCTGTTACACAGTGTGAGATTTTTATTTGGGCAGGCTTTTAGCAGGTAGGGTTCAGCTTTGGGTTCTCTGGAAACTACTTTGGTATTGCAGGTCACAAACGCATTGGATGCAGGTGTCACCGTGGATGTAGTCTTTCCGGACTTCAGCAAGGCCTTTGACACTGTCTCCCACCCCATCCTCATTAAAAAAACTAGGTGACTCTGGCATTGATGCCTACATGGTCAGATGGATTGCAAATTGGCTGAAGGGTCTTACTCAGAGGGTGGTGGTGGATGGGTCATATTCGACCTGGGGGGAACTGGGCAGTGGAGTCCCCCAGGGCTCAGTCCTTGGGCCGATACTGTTCAATTTCTTTGTCAGCGATTTGGATGACGGGGTGAAAAGCAACCTGTTGAAATTTGCTGATGATACCAAAATTTGGGGTGAGGTGGGCATGCTAGTAGGGAGGGAAAGACTGCAGAAAGACCTGGATAGGTTGCAAGGGTGGGCTAACAAAAACAGGATGCGTTTCAATACTGACAAGTGCAGGGTGCTGCACTTGGGCAGTAGTAACCAGCAGCACACTTATAAGATGGGAAACTCCCTTCTTGAGAGCACAGAGGCAGAAAGGGATGAACATGGGCTGACAATGCAAGGTCACGGTCGGCAGGGCTAACTGGACCTTAACGTGCATCCACAGGTGCATCTCAAGTAGGGCCAAGGAGGTGATCCTCCCCCTCTATGCGACACTGGTCAGGCCACAGTTGGAGTACTGTGTCCAGTTCTGGGCACCCCACTTCAAGAGGGATGTGGACAACATTGAGAGGGTCCAGAGGAGGGCCACCTGCATGATCCGGGGACAGCAGGGCAGACCCTACAATGAGAGGCTACGGGACCTTAACCTGTTCAGCTTTCACAAGAGAAGGCTGAGGGGGGACCTTGTGGCCATCTATAAACTCACTAGGGGGGACCAGAAGGGTTTGGGGGAGACCTTGTTTCCCCTAGCGCCCCCCGGGATAACAAGGAATAATGGCCACAAGTTGTTGGAGAGCAGGCTTAGATTAGACATCCGTAAGACCTACTTCACAGTCAGGGCGGTTAGGATCTGGAACCAACTTCCAAGGGAAGTGGTGCTGGCTTCTACCCTGGGGGTCTTTAAGAAGCAGCTTGATGCCTACCTGGCTGGAGTCATTTGAGCCCAATTTCCCTCGTGTCCAGGCAGGGGGTCGGACTTGAAGATCCACAAGGTTCCTTCCAACCCTACTTCTATGATTCTATGATTGCTTTTTAATTTTATCTGCTTGTATGACTATTATTATATGCTGCTTTGAGCCTTTTTGTAGGGAGAGCTGCCTAGAAATTGAATAAACCAATGTAGACACAGAGCCTGGGGAAGGAAGAGAGACCTTGCAAAACTTGGGGTTACCATTAAACATAAATATCAAATTAATTTCAGTTTAAGTAGAAATAAGGGAGGCACGCATTGTGTGCTGACTGGAAGAGGAGAATACATCAACTGATTTCACAAAGAGTGCTGTGTCCCAGAGGGTATTAAACTACCCTAATCTGTCATTTAATGCTGACTATGCTTTTATGTCACTTTGCATCTGAAATAAACCTAGAAAAATCCAGAACATTTATTTTACAGTCTAAAACTCAGAGCTTGTAATGACCCTGGTTGAATATACATGGACACTGTAGTCATCACTGGCCAAGTTAACAGAAGACACCAAGTTATGGGGCAGTGTGACCATGGCAGAAGATAGGTTGCAGATACAGGAAAACCTGAATAGGCTAGAGAGTTGGGTAGATCAGAACCAGATGAAGTTTAACACTTCCAAGTGTAAGGTGCTCCATCTGGGGGCAAATAACCCTCAATATACATACAGGCTCAGAGGTGACAGCCTGACTTGCACCATGACTGAAAGGGACCTAGGGGTAATGATTGATCGTCGCATGAACATAAACCATTATTGTGATGCAGTGGCCAACAGATCAAACAACATGCTGGCATGCATCAACTGATGTATCTCTTGTAAAACGAAGGAAGTGATATTTCCACTGTACTCTACACTGGTGAGACCGCAGCTGGAGTACTGCATCTACCCCACAAGTGACCCCAGGACCTCTGACGAGCCGTGGCCTGCCCACAGGTAAGCAGGGCCTCTTGATGGGAGGGATGTAGCCTAGCTCAACTGTGGGGAGGCATCTGAGTGGAGCTGAGGGGGGTCATGCCCCCCCCAACTCCTACTTGGCCCAGCCCCCCAAGGAGCCATGCAACCGGAGCCACTGGTGCATGAGACGGGGATGGGGCACTTACCTGTCCCCTCCTTTGGTGGGGGGAGGGACTAACTTAGCCCTCTGAGAGTGGTGCAGTGCCAGAGGGCCCTTCTGCATATGCACACAGTTTAAAAAGGGCCTGGCAATGGCAGAAGCTGCACTCTGGTCCTGGCTCCAGTGTGAGATGCACAGGTGCAAGCTGGTTGTTCTCAAATGAGCCCAGGGACCCCCAAGTGAACCCAGGACACCCAGCAAGCCCCAGCCTGCCTGCAGGTAAGCAGGGGCCCATGGTGGGAGGGTTGTAGCCTAGCTCAGCTGTGGGGAGGCAGCTTAGTGGAGCTGAGGAGGGTCATGCCCCCCCCCCCAGCTCCTACTTTGCCCAGCCCCCCAGAGAGCCACGCGACCGAAGCCTCATGAACAGGAAGCACAAACAGGCATGCTCCGGGCCCGGCACATGGGGTTAGTGTGGGAGTTTGCACAGGAGGGTAAATGGGAGGGCCAGAGGCCCTGCCAGTCAGCCCCTAAGGTAGGTTGTCCCATCAGTAGCTGGACTACCAGCAGCACAGTGTGGATGGGCACATACCACAGCCTGAGGGTCCCCTCGTAGTCTGCGGCCTCCCTCTCTGGCACCCCAGAGGCCTCCACCTAGATGGAATCCATGGTTCTGGACTCCACACAGATGAAGCCTCTGTCTCTCAGCCACGGGGGATGCCTGGCATGTTTCCAAGCACGTGGGACCAGGATCATGGCCACCTTCCCTTGCAAGGTTTGATCCACTTTGGAGTCTCTAGGGCAGCAGATAGAGGAGCTCCAGGCCACAGTCCAGAGACTGCGTGCCATCAGGGATGGGGAGCAGGACATAGATTCCTACTGCCAAGTCCTTCACCCCCTGGAGGCAGGGGGTAGACTAATGTCACTTTCCAGGCCAAAGGAGGACTTGGGAATCTCCCATACTGTCCAGCCAGGGGGTTGGATCAAGGTGGTCAATTTCTCCAAGGCCCACTGCACCAAGGTCCTCTCCTCTCTGGGGCTTTGCAACAGGCATGAATCTCTTGCAGCCCTAGTAGAGCCTCCAGAGATGCCAGCTCCTGCAGGCAAGGGAGGATCACCCATCCCTAGTCTCCCTAAGATGAAACACAGAGTGGTTGTCGTGGGAGACTCCCTCCTGAGGGGGACTGAGAGGGCAATCTGCTGCCCCAACCCCTTAGCATGTGCGGTCTGCTACTTCCCAGGGGCCCACATCTGGGGCAATGGCTGAGAAGTTCCCAAAGATGATCCAGCCCTCCGACCACTACTCTATGCTCCTTATCCATATAGGCACAAATTACATGGCCTGGAGCAATCCCAGCTGGGTCATGAGACTACAGGGCTCTGGGAGTGGGGCTCAGGGGGTTGGGGGTGCAGGTGCTCTTTTTCTAGCTCCTCCTGGTTGTGGGTCATGGTCTGAGGAGGGAGAGATGGATAGAGGTAGTCAACCAAAGACTCTGGCACTGGTGTCTTCATGAAGGCTTCGGCCTCCACAATCACAGTCTGCTCTTTGGTGAGGGAGGCAGTGGGCTGCTGGGAAGAGATGGCCTCTACCTCACTTCACTATTCTGGGCAGGAGGCTCTTCTCAGCCAGACTTGCTGACCTGCTCAACCGGACTTTGAACTGAGCCCGCCGGGGGATGGGGGGACTACCGTCACTGCAAGCCTGCTGGGCAGCCTTTGTAAACCCAGCAGGCTAAGGCACTCAAGGAAACCCACCAGTATCCCAGCCCCAGAGTGATCCATAGGGAAAGCAAGGGCCCCCAATGAGACACTTACATGCCTGTACACCAATGCCAGGAGCTTGGAGAACAAACAGGAGGAACTGGTCCTCCTGTTAAACAAAAAAGATTACGATCTCATAGGGATAACGGAGACCTGGTGGGGCTCCACCTATGACTGGGTGACAGGTATAGATGGCTATACCTTGTACAGGAGAGATTGTGTGGAAGAAAGGGTTGGGGGGGGTAGCTCTCTATATCAAGAAAAGCTATGCATTCTGACATTGGCACCCAGGGTGGATGATTGGAGACTCTCTGGGTCAAAATCTGTGGTGAATAAGGTACAGGGGACACAATGGTGGGTGTCTACTACAGACCTCCTAGCCAAGATAAATAGCTTGACCAGGATTCACCAGGGAACTGGCTGAGGCTGCATGCTCCCAGTGCATGGTTGCCTTGGGAGATTTCAAGTATCCTGACAGCTTGTGGGAAGAGCACTCAGCCACATCTGAAAGGTCACAAAGCTTCCTCATGTGTGTGGATGAGCTCTATCTGACTCAAGAAGTCTATGGACCAATGAGAGGCAAAGCACTACTCAACCTGGCACTGGCAATGGGGGATGATTTAATCAGTGACCTAACGATCAAAGGGAAGCTGGGAGACAGAGACCATGAGCTGATCACCTTCATTATCCGCCATAAAGCTGGCAAGTCAGCAGAAGTCCTCGACTTCAAGAAAGCTCACTTTGACAAGCTCAGGAGGCTTGTTGCTAAGGCCCTAAGGGACAATAACCCAAAAGGGAGGGGAGTTCAGGAAGAGTGGTTGCTCCTCAAGGAAGATCCTGAAAGCACAAGCAATGTCTATTGCATGTCAGAAGAAGGCAGCAAAAGGGCACAGCAGCCCCCTTGGCTCTGCGGGGAACTAGCGGACCTCCTGCATCTAAAAAGAAAGACCTATAAAGGATGGAAGGATGGATCCACCCCAAAGGAGGAGTACTCTGCACTGGTCTGGACCTGTAGGGAATGAACCAGGAAAGCCAAGGCTGCGACTGAACTCCAACTGGCTACACGTATCAAGGACAATAAAAAGTCATTTTTTAGATATGTGGGGAGCCGGAGGAAAAGCAAGGGTAACATTGAACCCCTGCTAAACCATATAGGTCAACTGACAACCAACGCCCAGGAAAAAGCCAACCTGCTTAATGGGTATTTTGCATCAGTTTTTCACCAGCCCCAAGGGATGGCCCTGCTCAATACAGTACAAGACAGCCAGGGCAGGGGACAACTGTTACCTTTCATCAATGATGACCATGTGAAGGAACACCTTGAGAGGCTGGACACCTTCAAATCAGCTGGCCTAGGCAGCTTACACGCCAGGTTATTTAAGGAGCTTGCAAGCATCACAGCTCTCCCACTGGCATGGATCTTCGAGAACTTGTGGTGCTCAGGCACAGTGCCCGAAGATTGGAAGAAGGACAATGTGGTGTCTAGCTTCAAGAAAGGGAGGAAGGTAGATCTGGGAAGCTACAGGTCCATCACCCTGACCTCTACCCCAGGGAAGATCTTGGAAAAAATCATGAAAGAGACCACTCTTGACAAACTGGCTGAAGGCAACATCCTGACGGATAGCCAGCACGGATTTGTTGTGGGTAGTGTCGTGAATCAGAGCAGCCGCCGGCAGCCGCCTGACTTGTTCCGTTACAGCTTCGGTTACAGAGTTGAGTATACGCATATAACTTCGGTTACAGAGTCGAGTACACGCACGCAGTTAGGTTACGACGAGATAATGATGGACGTGGCGCCGGGAACGAACGGTCGTGCTTGCAAGACTTTCTACGTCAATATTTTACGCTGACGGGGTGATTGATTGGGAATTGATTAATTTCCCAATTCTCTGGTGACAAGCACAGGTGTTTCCTGTGAGATCCCCAGAGCTCTCCGTGGCAGCTCTTTGTCTCCTCAAGTTACAAGGTAGTGGGTTAGGTTTCTCTACCTGTTACGTGTGTGCTACGTGTGAGGAGCTTACGCTTATCTTTGACCAATTATATATAGTTTCCCCTAGCATTTTATTTCAGCTGACCAATTATCTACAGTACTCCGGCCGCGTTTTGTTTCAAGGAATTTTTTGGCAGGGATGTCTTTTAACCCTTAATCATCAAAATGAGGATGATTTGAATGGTATCTCTTGCTCAGTGGCATGGGCACAATTTAATTGGGGTGTGACAGGTAGGTCTTGCCTGACTGAACTCATCTCCTTCTATGGCCAGGTGACATATCACCTGGACAAGGGAGAAGAGATTGATGTCATATAACTTGATTTAAAAAAAGCCTTCAATCTGGTATCCCATGATCATCTCATAATAAAACTGGCCAACTATGGCCCTGGCTACATCACAGTCTGCTGGCTGGGGAATTGGCTCCGAGGTCAGACCCAAAGAGTGGCAGTTGATGGAAGTCAATCATTGTGGTGCACTGTGACCAATGGGATCCCCTGGGGTTCTGTCCTTGCGCCTAGTCTTCTCGACATCTTCATTAATGATGTGGACGTTGATATCAGAAGCTGACTGGCCAAGTTTGCTGATGACACCAAACTTTGTGGTAAAGCGTCAGGATTGTTTCATAGTTGGTAGGGTCGGAAGGGACCTGAGCAGATCATCGAGTCCGACCCCCTGCCATGGCAGGAAAAAGTACTGGGGTCAGACAACTCCAGCAAGGTGTTCGCCTAACCTCCTCTTAAAGACCCCCAGGGTAGGAGCCAGCACCACTTCGCTTGGAAGTTGGTTCCAGATCCTAGCCGCCCTGACAGTGAAGTAGTGCCTCCTGATGTCTAGTCTGAATCTACCCTCTGCCGGTTTGTGACCGTTATTTCTAGTCACTCCTAGTAGTGCTCGGGGCAACAGGGACTCCCCCAATGCCTGCTGGTCCCCTCTGACTAGTTTGTAACAGGCCACTAGATACCTGCTCAGCCTTTTCTTGTGGAGGCTATACAGGTTCAGGTCCCTTAGCCTTTCCTCGTAGGGTCTGCCCTGCTGACCCCTGATCATGCGGGTGGTCCTTCTCTGAACCCTCTCAATGCTGTCCACATCCCTCCTGAAGTGCAGCACCCAGAACTGGACACAGTACTCCAACTGTGGCCTGACCAGCGCCGCATAAAGGGGGAGGATCACCTCCTTGGATCTGCTCAAGATGCATCTGTGGATGCATGACAAGGTGTGTTTGGCCTCCTGATTGCTTCCCCACGCTGTCGGTCCATGTTCATTTTGGCATCAATAATGATTCCAAAATCCTTTTCTGCCTCTGCACTGACAAGAAGGGAGTTCCCCAGCCTGTAGGTATGCTGCTGGTTCTTCCTCCCCAGGTGCAGCACCTTGCACTTGTCAGTGTTGAAACCCATCCTGTTCTCATCTGCCCACCCCTGTAACCTGTCTAGGTCCAATTGCAGCCTATTCCTCCCTTCTAGCATGCCCACATCCCCCCACATCTTAGTGTCATCAGCAAATTTGAATAGGGTGCTTTTTACCCCCTCATCCAAGTCACTGATGAAGATGTTGAACAG
>NW_005842256.1:380169-388690 GCF_000455745.1 Alligator sinensis
CCCATCCACCACCACTCTCTGGGTGTGGCCCTCCAGCCAGTTAGTGACCCATTTGACTGTGTAGGCGCTGATGCCACAGTCCCCTAGTTTTTTAATGAGAATGGGGTGAGAGAAAGCGTTGAAGGCCTTCCTGATGTCCAGAAAGACTATGACCACTGGTACCCCTGCGTCTAAGGATTTTGTGACCTGGTCATAGAAGGCCACCAGGTTGGTCTGACAGGACCTGCCTTTAATGAACCCATGTTGGTTGCCCCTAAGCATAACCTCCCCTGCTGGCCCTTCATGGACATGTGCCAGGATAATTCTCTCAAATTGTGATCCAGGCTGACCTGACAGGCTCAGAAAATGGGCGGACAAAAACCTGATGGCCTTTAACACCAAAAAATGCAAGGTACTCCACCTTGGGAAGAAAAACCTACAGCATGCTTATAGACTCAGCAGTGCTATGCTTGCTAGCACCATGGCTGAAAGAGACTTGTGGGTCATGATTGACTACAAGCTGAATATGAGTCATCAATGTGATGTTGCAGCCGGCAAAGTGAGCAAAACTCTGGCTTGCATCCATAGATGTTTCTCTAGGAAATCCCAGGACGTCATCCTCCATCTGTACTCGTCTTTGGTGAGGCCGCAACTGGAGTACGGCAACCAATTCTGGGCTCCACAATTTAAAAAGTATGTGGAAAAGCTTGAGAGCGTTCAGAGGAGAGCCACGCACATGATCAGAGGGCAGGAAAACAAGCCTTATGATGAGAGGTTGAGAGCTATGGGACTCTTCAGCCTGGAAAAGCTCAGGGTCAGGGGGGACCTGGTGGCTGCCTATAAGTATATAAGGGGTGTACATCAGGATCTGGGGGAACGCCTGTTTACCAGAGTGCCCCAGGGGCTGACAAAGTAAAATGGTCACAAACTCCTCCAAGACCGTTTCAGGCTGGACATAAGGAAGAACTTCTTTACTGTCCGAACCGCCAAGGCCTGTAACAGACTGCTGCCAGAGGTTGGGCAAGCACCTATTCTGGACTCCTTTAAGAGTCAATTAGACATTTATCTTGCTGAGATCCTGTGACCCCAGCTGACTTCCTGCCCCTGGGCCAGGGGGCTGGACTTGATGATCTTCCAAGATCCCTTCCAGCCCTAATGTCTATGAAATCTACAAAATCCAGTTCTGGGTGCCACACTTCAATAAGGACATGGAAAAACTTGAGAGGGTCCAGAAAAGAGCCAGCTGTATGATCAGGGACTTGCAAGGCAAGCCATACATGGAAAGGCTGAAGGATCTGGGACTCTTTAGACTAAAGAAGAGAAGGTTGAAAGGGGACTTGATAGTGGCTTACTGCTATATCAGAGAAGTGCATCAGGAGCTCGGTGAACAACTGTTCTCTAGGGTACATCTGGGGAAGACCAGGACCAATGGATATAAACTCCTGGAAGGCCACTTCAGGCTTAATAGCAGGAAAAACTCCTTCACAGTCAGGGTGCGCCGACTGTGAAATAAACTCCCTCCAGAGGTGGTGCACTCAACTAACCTGGAGGTTTTCAAGAGGAGACTGGACAATCACCCCACTGGGGTCCCTTGACCCCAGTTGTCTTCCTGCCTAGAGTGGGAGGGTGGGGGGGCTGGCCCTGGTGATCTGCAAGGTCCCTTCTAGCCCCTAATGATCTATGAATCTATGAACAGAATGGGTTTTATACTCACCAATATCCACTCTACAATCACAGGCCTCCTCCATCTGAGCTGACAAACCCTCTCCAATAGAGCTTAGGCAGCAGGTACTGAAAGCACACCAGCATAAGGCATTATTTAATGTGTGATTATATTTTACTGGTGGTCTGTCTGTCAGCCAGTACCCAGCATGGATTGATGTATAACACCATCCAAAATAAATGCCAGAGGCCTCTCCAGAACCTACTGCTTGGACACACCTGCTTCTGCTTTTGTGGGTCACTACTGCTCCCTAACTTTTGGGCCCATTTTTAAACCAAATACTATTAAGTACTCTCTGGTGTTCGGTTCACTCCCAAGTACTCAGATGGGAGGGGCACTTGGCAAAGATCACTGACTCTGTCTAATCCAGGCTCCTGAAAGAAAATTTAGCTGAGCTGAACTCTAGAAGTAGCAGAACAGGTGGAAGACAGCAGTAATCATAGTCCATTATGGTCTGGATTTTACAATTTTTGCTTCCATTTCATGTTTCTAATGTGTAACTATGCAATTGCAAGGCTAATTTTGCCCCCACAACATGTTCCTGGGTTCATTGTGCATCAGTGCCACATAATTGTGGTCAAGGAGGAGCTGAGCTAAATATATGGGTCTGAGTGGTGACTGCCATTAAAAAAGGTTAGCTTTGCCATGTGAGCTGCCTGTGGTATATGAAACATTCTCTAGAGTTACCAAATGCAATAGCTGCAAATACAGCAGCAGCTTTTTTCAGTTACTGAAGGTACCAGGTATAGTTCTAGAGGTAGCCATGTGTGTATACAAATCCTTCTGTTACTGAACAGGATCCATTTAGCTTCCTGCTTTATCTTCCTAGGAAGGATACATATCAGAGAAAATAGAATTTCCCACACTTCATCATGCAGACAAATGTTACTAATATCATCAAGTACAGTACGGAACAAATGAGGGCATGGAACTGTTAGTGGTTTCTTTGGAGGAAGAGACCTGAAAGAAACTACTTACTTTGCAAAGGGCTCAAAGAGGACCTAAACCCAATCCTATTACAAGGCATTTTGGCAGATATGCAGGCGTGAAATTTTCTCTTTTTAAACTAGTAAAATCATGTTCACTCACCAGATGCCACTGATATTTCCCCAGGAAAAGAGTATCTGCCAAATCAAAAAACCCCAAAAGGTTAAAAATCCTATTTGCCTAACTTTCCAGTGATGTAATAGGTAAAGGTAGGAATTTTCTATCCTTTTGGCAGGGGACAGGAAAGAAGAGGGATCTCCCAAGCAGGGGATTGCTGGGACCATTTCTGGGCTGATTGTTCTGGCTGCAAGTACATGCACATGCACAAGTATGTGTCTCATTTATAATAGATAGATGCTTAAAGCAAATATTGACCATTAATAGAATTAGGTTCGAAAAATCTCTCCATGCAGCACCCTGTTACACTATTTAGGGATTAATATAAAGGCACAGGCAGAACATGATAGCATTTAACAAAAGCAAATACATCTTTTAAAGAAACAGAGGAAGAGAACCGTTTCTTAATTAGCCGGCATGATTCCAGACAAGGCAGATGGGACTCTCAGTGAGATGTCCAGGCCTCGGGAGCCA
Organism: Alligator sinensis; assembly: GCF_000455745.1. NCBI lineage: Eukaryota > Metazoa > Chordata > Crocodylia > Alligatoridae > Alligator > Alligator sinensis. Next base: position 383,450 of record NW_005842256.1, read on the forward strand.
GAGAGTGCAGATGTATCATTAAGAAACATGCACAGAAACACAAATGTTCCTCACACAGCCCAGCACAGTGCTGGAAGCAAGTCCTTTCTCTCTCCCTTAGCAGTGGATAGCTAACTGTGTGATTCCCCTCACTTAACCCAATTCATTAGGATTTACAACTTCCTATTCTAGAGCTTTGGCTACAGACAGACTTGAATGAAAGGGCTCTGGCTGGCTGCACAGTGGTCCTGCCTCACAGATACAGTCTGTGGGCATGTCCCCAAGAGTGGGAACGTGTGTTTCCCCAGGAACAAATAGCAGAAGCACATATTTTTTCACTGCTACTTGTCCCTGAGGAACACCCTGCACGTGCGCTCTGGCATGCAGCAAATCCTCCCTGGTGGGGTACAGGAAACTGGGGCCAGTACCTGGGCTGGCCCCAGAGCCTTACCTGGAGTCTTGGGGCATTCCCAGGGATGCAGTGGCAGCAATCCAGGTGCACCGAACCTGCCCGGCAGCTCGAATATGGCTCTGACCAGCCAGGCTGTAGTTTTGGGTTGCGTACGCTGCAACCATATGCCACGTGGATCTTCTGGTATCAAAGAAACTGCTGTGCTGCTAATTATCAGTGCAGTGAACATGTGCATGTGCAGCACATGTGGCTTGTGGCACCGCAAACCACACATGCACCACACGATCATGGACATGGTCTGCCACTGCAAAGGAAAAACAAAGAAACAACAATTTCCCCAACAGCCAAGGGGCACAGACCCCACAGAACTTAGAAAAGACTGGAGAAAGAGAAACAAAAGTGCAGAAAGAGATTAATGGGGCAAAATTCCCTGCCCCTTCCTCCCCGGATGTTCAACATGACAGTGGATACTGGACAAAAAAAAAAAGTTTAGCTGCCTTAGAGGGACCAGAGAGCTTCATTCAGGGTTAACAGCAAGGAATGAAGCCTTAATGTAGACCCCAGCTCCCTCACCTTTTAAAGTGGAACTAGGCCCTGGTTGCCAATAGAATTAAAGAATCATACACTTGGAAAAAATGTCAAGGGTCATCTGGTAGAACCCCCTGCACAAATGCTAAATCAGCATAACACCCTCAAGTGAACCGATTTGACTCTTGCTAGTGGGTGGATGGTGAAAGGGAAGTCACTGAAGGAATTGGGACAGAGCAGAAAAAGAGCCTTTGGATGCCTACAGTATCTCTCCAGACTAAAAAGATCAAGGTTCTGAGGAGAAGAATCAGGCCACATGGCTTTCGTTGTGTGTAAAGGGTGAGAGTTATGTAAATGAAAAGAGACAGGGTGAGGGATGGGTTTGTTTGGGGAAGTGGAATTGAGATTGAGGTGTGAGGGGCTGGGGTGTGGAATGATGGGCTGTGTATGCTCAGGACGTACCAGTGTTGGGGAAGTATATGGATGGATGTGGGAGGTCTAAGGAGAATTAAGGTGTATGGGGAGATATGGGGGGTTGAAATCTGTGTGCATCAATAGAACAGGGACCACGCTTAAAATTCAAGAGTACATAAGTGTTAATTTGTCTTGGTTACTGTATAAATTTACAACAAAACTGACACTGGGCAGAACAAACAGCAGTCATGTCAACCTCTAATAAAGATGAATGACATACACACTTAATAAATTAAAAGATGATAAACTATTACTGACAAAGCAAACACCCACATAAAGAACACACTGTCACTAATCTATGTTTCACTGCATCCCTCTGATGGGTAATGCTATGGACCTATCAAAGTATGTGGAGTATACAACTGTCAAGAGGCTACTTACAAACTAGACTGAGGGCTGCTGGGAGAAGAGCCTCTGGGACTAGGTTAGATCTTTATCAGATGGCTTGTTTCAAAAGTCAGGCTGTACTGGGATTGATAGGGTTGGAGGATGGCCCACACAGAGATGGGAGGCATAAGGCTGGGCTGGGCTGTGCTTTCTTGAGGGGCACTGGGTTGTGCTATGCTAAGGTGGAGACTGTGGGTGGTTGGTTGTGCAGATAGCTTTTGGAGTTCTGCAATTGTTTTACATTTGCCTGCTTGGGAAGGTTTTTAGGGGTATTCTGACTAGTTGATCAAGCTACCCAAACAACATAGAAGTGTTGGGATGTGAGACTCTGGACCATGTGGGGGCAGGGAGCTCAGAGCTGGTCAGATCTGGGAACTGGCATATACTGGGACTAGGACTAAATCTCGAGTATAGTTCAGGCTTCTACCACTTTTAGCCCCAGAAGGAGGTGATCCTCTGCTAGCCCATCCAGTCCCTGCTTCTAATTGCTACAAGGCTGCATTTTCTCCTCCCTTCTCATTTGCTGTCACAGCCTGTTCCAGAGAGCACTGCTAGGGAGCCACCCGGTGTATGGCTCATTATCAGCATTCATCTGTGTCAGCTCTTCCTCCAGATCTAGCACAAGTACAGTGTTGCCAGGCTATGTAAATGGAAGTCAGCAAAGTGTTGGACTGCTCCCTGGAGAGCAGTAGAATTTATGTGCAAGCAAAGTGCAGGAGCAGGCAGTGAGGCAAGTCCCTGCAAAGGATAATCTCTTCCCTTAATGCTGCTGACCAGATCCAAGGCTCCCTCTGGTTCGGAAAGCAATCACAGACAAGCTATTCAGACACTTTCACTTTATTTTTAATGAAAACCCAAATGCATTCAAAGCTTGTGGAGACCTCTATTCTTAGTTTAAAGAAAACGAAGGGCTTTAATATGGACAGATGCCTTCCGCAGATACACACCCAGCTTTTATGGAGGGCCAGTTTGCTATTTTACAATGGTGATTTAATTTGATACAATAGCCCTTTTCCAGATGAGTCTTTGCTGCTTTTATGTGCCAGGATATGAAGAGAGAGCCTAAATGATGGCATGTGACTAATGTGACATCATAGAAAGTAACAGCTCTAGCATTTGCTTCATTGCAAAACAACTTTCCATCAGCCTGGGCAGAAGCAGGGGGATTACAAAGAGGGTGAATCCAGATGAGTGTGAACGTTCCTTTTGCAGCATCTCAAAGCTGCAAGAGGCACATGAGGGAACAATAAAACATTCCCCATGCTGAAAATTTGGCTGCCCCACCCAGTGGCTGCTGCAACTGGCCCCAGCCTCCTGGCTCATAAAAGCCCTGCACTCACTGGCTATAGTAGCGGCTGTCAAGGCCTCTGAGGCCTCATAGAAGAGCCCTCCCCCACTGCAGTGGGGGGCAGTGGGGATCAGGGCCAGCTGCCAAGCACCCATGCTGTCGCCATCAGATCGTATGGGAGCAGTGCCGCCCAGCAAGGCACCAGGCAGTGCCCCACACAATCTGACAGTTCAGGGCCACTTGGGCTGTGCGGAGCGGTGGGGCTCTGCCACGAGGATCCAGAGGCCCCGACAGCCTCTGATATGGTGAATGTGGGGCTTTTGTTTTTTGGGGGTTTTGTTTTTATAAATGCTGGGACTCTGGGGCCAGGAAGGGCAGCAATTTGCAGGGCTCAGGGAGTGGGCAGGGGATGAAACAAGGTGGGGGCGGGGTATGTGAGCCCTGCAGGGGAGGTAACCCCTATGTGGGGGCATACCCCTACTCTAGCATCCCCTCCCCCGCCCCCTATTTACCAGCTCAGAGTCTGGTTCCAGCTCCTTGCTGCAGTGAACAGGGACTGCCTGAATCATGGAGGCTCTCCGAATCTTTTCCAAATCGATTTGGACCTTTAAATTTGTCCCCTGATTCAATTCACATTTGGATACTCAGCCCCCAAATCAGGTCAAATCTCCTCCAAATAGAATCAGCACCCAAAGCTTCGCAGAGCCCTACTAATTAACTCTGCAGTAAAGTGTCAATTTACATATGTACTGAGATTAGGGTGCAGTAAATTAAACTCCATCAAAAGATAATATTGTCCCAGACAGTACTATCTTATGGCAGAATAATTAAATGCAATGAAATACACATGTAAATGGTGACAGGGGCTGGCAGGGGTTCAAGGGAGCTAAAGTGCAGTAGCTGCCTTCTGCCTAGCAACATGGCTCTGCAGGTTCTGCACCCTCGTGTCCAAGCCAGCCCCTCTGCTGCCTGCCACCCAGATCACAAGACTGAACCCCTGATCCTGCTGCCAACTCATGGATGCTCCAGCCTTGCTCAAATTGCTGCTGTCTTGGGCACAGTTGACTTTGGCTCATACAGCTCTGGAGTTTATTGTTTCACATTAATTGAATGTGTATACACACTCTATGGGTACTTGTACATGTGACGGGGGTTAATCCTGAAGGTTTTATTCTATGCCCCCTACATTGAAATGTTGGGTTTTTAGTTGAAATCCAGCATTTAATTTTTTTCAACACATTACAGCAAGGGGCCCAATGATATATTTGTTTGTTTGTTTCTTTCTTTCTTTCTTTCTTTCTTTGGAGCTGGAGCCTGTCTGTAACAAGGGGGTGAGCTGCTGGCAGGTCAAGCAACCCCTGAGCTGCAGGGAGCCCCCACCTGGCTGGAAGGCATCACCTGGCTCAATCCAACTGTTCCCTGAGCCCTCCCAGGGAGAAGCTCCTAGTGTGCTTCCAGTGGGTGGGCTTGGGAAATAATTCAATTGCGCTGGGTGCTGCCTTCAAGATGGGGGAACATCCAGACCATGTGCAACATGCCTGGGTGGCCCAGGGGTGTGCTGCCACTACAGAGGGAAGGATCAGAGCCTCCAGGAGCTCAGGGACCACTAAGACCACCAGAAGCTCACCCCCTGGCTATGGGCAGGCTCTGCCAAAAAAAATAAACAAAAAAGAACCAGCCCCCTCACTGCTTCTACCTCCAGCAAGTGCCTGCTCAAGAAAGAAGTGGTGAGGGGCCCAATCTTTTTTTTTGGTGGAGCCTATCTACCTCTCCTACAGTGGGGGGGGGGGGGGGGGGGGGAAGCGGCCGGGCTCCTGAGCTGCAAGGGGCCCCGGTCCTTCTTCCATAGCAGTGGCACCCCTGGAGCCACCCGGGTGGGCTGCTATCAAGCCAGGTGCTGTCCCAGCTCAGAGGGGCAGCACCTGGCAGTCCAACCCAACTCTTCCCTGACCCTGAGCTGGGGCAGCACGTGCTGTGCTAGCAGCCCACCTGGGAGGCCCTGGGGGGGGGTGCTATCACAAGAGAGGGATGGACAAGGGCCCCCTGTAGCTCATGGGGCATTCAGGCTACTGGCAGCTCACCCCCCGGCCATGGGAGAGGTTCATAGATTCATAGATGCTAGGGCCAGAAGGGACCTCAATAGATCATCGAGTCCGACCCCCTGCATAGGCAG
>NW_005842256.1:389032-441218 GCF_000455745.1 Alligator sinensis
GAGTGGTCCTTCTCTGGACCCTCTCCAGGTTATCCGCATCCCTCTTGAAGTGCGGTGCCCAAAATTGCACGCAGTACTCCAACTGCGGTCTGACCAGCGCCCGATAGGGGGGAAGTATCACCTCCTTGGATCTGTTTGTCATGCATCTGCTGATGCACGATAAATTGCCACTAGCTTTTCTGATGGCTTCGTCACACTGCCGACTCATGTTCATCTTGGAGTCCACTAGGACTCCAACATCCTTTTCCGCTTCCGTGCCACCAAGCTGGTCATTTCCTAGGCAGTAGGTATGCTGGAGATTTTTCCTCCCTAGGTGCAGCACTTTGCATTTCTCCTTGTTGAATTGCATTCTGTTGTTTTCTACCCATTTGTCCAACCTGTCCAGGTCTGCTTGTAGTTGTTCCCTGCCCTCCGGTGTGTCCACTTCTCCCCACAGTTTTGTGTCATCCGCAAGCTTGGACAGAGTACACTTCACTCCCTCGTCCAAGTCACTAATGAAGACATTGAAAAGTATCAGTCCTAGGACTGAGCTCTGTGGGACCCCACTGCCCACACCCTTCCAGGTCGATACCAACTCATCCTCTATGACTCTCTGGGTGCGACCCTCTAGCCAATTCGCCACCCACCTGACTGTGTAGTCATCCAAGCCACAGCCTCTTAACTTGTTCACCAGTATGGTGTGGGATACCGTATCAAAGGCCTTCCTGAAGCCTTAGTAAATGACGTCAACCCCTACTCCTGCATCCAGGCGTTTTGTAACCTGGTCATAGAAAGAGGCTTGATTAGTCAGGCATGATCTACCACCTACGAACCCATGCTGGTTTTCCCTCAGCATAATTTGTCCTGACGTGCTCTCGCAAATGTGGGCCTTGATAATTTTTTCAAAGACTTTGCCAAGGATGGAGGAGAGACTGACTGGCCTATAGTTACCTGCGTCCTCCTTCCTCCGCTTCTTGAAAATGGGGACCACATTGGTCCTTTTCCAGTCCTCCAGGACTTGGCCTGTGCGCCACGAGCATTCAAATATTTCCACCAGTGGCTGTGCAATGACGTCAGCCAGTGCCTTCAGCACCCTCGGATGGAGATCATCCGGGCCTGCCGACTTAAACGCATCCAGTTCCTCCAAGTGCCTCTGCGCCATCTCAGGGTCTACGCATGGTAGTCTGGTGCCCTGCTGCTGCCTCTCCACAATCCCAGTGAGAGACTTGTCTTGCCTCTCACTTAGGAACACTGAGGCAAAGAACTCATTGAGGAGTTCAGCCTTGTCCCCCCTGGGCCTTCCTTTTACTCCCTATATATCTAAAAAACAATTTCTTGTTATCCTTAACTCGGGATGCCATCCTCAGCTCCATGGTAGCTTTGGCCTGTCTAACTGCCTCCCTACAAGCGCGAGCAGAGGAAGTATACTCCTCTTTGGTAATCTCTCCCTGTTTCCACTTTTTATATGCTCCCCTTTTAGCCCATAGGCTGCTCTGGATTTCTCTGGTCAGCCAGGGAAGCTTTCTGGCCCCTTTCCCTCTTTTTCCTCGCATCGGGATCGTCTCCCTCTGTGCTCAAAGGTGGGCAGGCTCTGCCAAAAAAAATAATGGATCAGGCCCCGTGCCACTTCTTCCTTCAGCAGACACCTGCTGAAGGCAGAAGCGGTGGCCCAATCCCTTTTTTTTTTTTTTTCTGAAGAGCTTGCCCATTGCTCTCATGGCTGAGGGGTGAGCTGACAACTGCATTCTTGGAATTTGCAACATTTCAAATGAAACTACATCTGGATGTAGTTTGGTTACAATGATGCAAATCATATAAACCCTCAGTCTTGAATGTGTACACTGTGATGCTGTTAAACCACACAAAGTGACATTTTTGTCACGTGTACATGTTAATGGCATCATGTGTACAAGTGCCCTATGTTTTGAACTTTTCACTACAGGAGCTGATGACTGCTGGACTGATCATGGTTTAGTGAGAACAATCATTTCTGTCAGGGTTGCATTGAAATATTGAAAGCAACCCAGATCAGTCCAAAGATAGCACAACACCAAATGCCTTCAGACTCCTAGACACTGTGAAGACCTCCAAACGCATCTCAATAAGAAACTCACCTATCTTAGTACTGAAAATGATAAAACTTGTGTTGGAAGATTTGCAACCATCTATGAGACTTGTATGGGATCAATTGGCTTTATCACGTGATGCCATCAGGACTGGTTTGATGAAAATAATACTGATGTCAAAGACCTTCTTTATTGGGAGAGAAAAGCTGCCTGTGACTCACAAAACCACCCTATGCCCAGTCAGAAGCAGGGAACTTTTTGCTGTCTTAAAGCTTAACCCCAGAGGAAGATTTGAGAAATCAAGAACTATTGGTGGGAAGAAAAGGTGAAAGAAACCCACAATATGTTGACAATCATGACATGAGGAGCTTCTTCAGGGCAATTAAGGCTGCGTATGGACCGCATTCTTGCAGACTCACTCTGCTTAAATCTGAAGATGGCAATACACTTCTCAAAGACAACATGTCCATCAAAAACTGCTGGAAGATGCACCACCAAAAGCCCCTGAATTATGAATGAACAGTGTTGGATGAAACTATTGAATCCCTCCCAGGAATCCAGTAAGGGAATGACTTGCTAGTCCACCAACCTCTGAAGAAATCCACCAAGTAATAAGACAGATGAAGAACAACAAATTATCTGGCCCTGATGGCATATCGGCTGAGGTCTTCAAAGCTGGTGGGGAAACAATGAACAAGAAGCTCCTCACGCTGTTTCTTAAAATCTGGAACATTGAGGAAATTCATGCTGAGCTAAGATATGCCAATATTGTCACCATTTTTTAAAAGGGAGATAAGTCTAACTGTGGAAACTATCAAGGTATTGCCTTCCTTTCCATTTCTAGGAAGATCCTCTCTCAAATTCTGCTGAACTGACTGCTCACTCTTGCCAAGGAAATCCTTCCTGAGTCTCAATGTGGCTTCAGAGCATCAGATTGAGGATATAATTTTTCTGATCCAGGAGGTCTAAGAAAAATGCTGAGAACAAGACCAGGAACTGTATATGGCCTTTATTGATATGACCAAAGCCTTTGACTCTATTAACTATGAAACTCTATGGATCTTACTGAAGTTAGGCTGCCCAGGGAAATTTATAACCACGCTAAGATTCCTTGATGACCAGATGACTACCTCTATCCTATGCAGTGGCTACATTATGGAACCCTTTGCCATTCAAACTGGTGTTAGGCAGGGCTGCATGATCACACCAGTTCTGTTTTCCACCTTTTTTGTGGTTATCAAGATGCTTATCTATGACCATTTGCCACATGGCATCAGCACTGAGTACAGGATGGATGGGAACCTCTTCAATATTTCCCACCTGTGTGCCAAAACCAAAGTTAGATTGCCCTCAATTGTGGAACTTCAGTAGTCTGATAACTGTGCTGTCATTTCACATACTGAGGGGAACCTACAAATGGACCTTAACTGCTTTTCTCAAGCCTGGTACTGACCTCAAGCTAGTGTCTGGGACTGACCTTTAATATTAGAAAAAGAAAGTTGCTTCACTAGCCTGCTCTGTGTCATTTAACTCCCCTGGCAAAAATCCTCAGTGATGGACAGGAGCTGGAGAATGTTGAAAACTTGGCATACTTCTGCAACCATCTCTCAAAGAAGGCCAACATTGAAGAGGAGATCCATAATAGGATCTGATGTGCCAAATTCATAGATTGTAAGGCTGGAAGGGACCTCAGAAGGCCATTGTGTCCAGCCACTTGCACCAGGAAGGAAAGATACCTGGTGCAGGTGTCCCCAGCAAGATGACTGTCCAGTCTCCTCTTGAAGATTTCCAGGGTAGGTGATTGCCCCACCTCTGTGGGGGAGCTTATTCCAAAGTTGGGACATGCTAACTGTGAAGAAATTTTTCCTAATGTTGAGCCTGAAATGGTCTTCCAGGCGTTTCTGGCCATTACTCCTGTTTTTTCCCAAGGGCACCCTGGTGAACAGTTGTTCACCGAGCCCCTGATGTACTTCCCTGATGTAGTGGTAAGCGTCTACCAAGTCCCCTCTCAACCTTCTCTTTTTCAGGCTGAAGAGTCCCAGGTGCCTTTCCTCATATGGCTTTCCATGCAAGCCTCTAATCATAGGGGTGGTCCTCCTCTGGACTCTTTCAAGTTTTACCATGTCCTTGTTAACATGCGGTGCCCAGAACTGGATGCAGTACTCCAGTTGGGGCCTCAGAAGTGCTCAGCAGAGTAGAAGAATGACCTCCTTGGTCTTCTTGGAGATGCATTGATTGATCATGCTAAAGTATTATTTGCCCTGCAGGCAACAGTTGCACTGCCAGTTCATATTCATACTGTGGTCAATTATTACTAGGGCTGTGTGAAATTTCACTGGCCATTTTGTTTCAACACTGTTTTGACTCATTTCAAGGTCAAAACAGCAAAATTGAAATGAAACAAAGGGCTTTGAAACAGCTGCAAAACAAAACAAGGCTAGTCAAAACATTTTGACCATAGCACTGGGGATGGAAAGTCAGTCCAGCTAGGGGCAGGGAGTCAGCGGGCTGATTTCCCACTCCCAACCTGATTTAGCAAAATGTTGAAACAGTGTAGAAACAGCCTCACTATTTTGACAAAGCAAAATGGAACAGCTGTTTCAAATCAAAATGAAATTCAAAACGGAACGCTGTTCCATTGAAACCTCAAAACTCAAGGCGAAATGGAATGGTGCCATTTCACACAGCCCTAATTATTACAAGCAGGTCTCTTTCATTTGTATTCCTGTCAGGTTGGCATCACCAAGCCTGTAGTTGTGAAGGGGATTGTTTGTCCTCAGGTGTTGCATTTAAATTACGCACTGTTGAACTTTATTTGGTTCTAACTCATCCAACTTGCTAGCCTGTCTAGATCCACCTGTAACTGTAGCCTATCTTCAAGTGTGGCCACACTTCCCCATAACTTAGTGTGATCTATGAACTTGGCCAGTGAGCTCTTCACCCCTCATCCAAATAATTGATAAAGATGTTGATAAGTACAGGACCAAGCACTGGCCTCTGTGGGACACCACTGCACACTTCTCACCAGGACGACACAGATCTATTAATTAGGACTCTCTGGCTCCTACTCTGCAACCAGCTTCATACTCACTTAAGTGTCTCCTAATTAAGCCTACTATTTTCCAATTTTCTCATGAGAACATCATGGGATACAAGATCAAAGGCTTTTTAGAAGTCACGGAATACAATATCCACCACTTCTCTCTTATCCAGGTGGCAAGTTACCTGATCATAAAAGGAGAAGAAGTTGTTAAGACAAGACCTGCCTGCAATGAAGCCATGTTGGCTGTCATTCAGAATCCTATCTTCTGCAAGCCTCTTGCAAATAGACTCTTTGATGATTTTTTCCAGGATTTTCCCTGGGATAGAAGTTAGACTAATTGGCCTATAGTTACCTGGGTCATCTCTCCTCCCCTTTTTGAAGATGGGCACAACATTGGCCCTCTTCCAGTTCTCTGGGATCTCTATGGGGTGCTAGGAGTTTGAAACAGTTTTGCCAGGTGCTTCATGATAATGTTGGCCAGCTCCTTTAGCACCCTCAGATGGAGATCACCCAGTCCTGACCTATGTATGTCAAATTTCTTTAATTGATCACATACCAGTTTTATGACTACAGTAGGAAGGCAGTCATTTCTGCCCTGCTCATTCTGTACTCTATCCAGCATGATTTTTCCTGTGGCCCAGTGAAATACAGAGTCAAAGTAGTCATTCAGAAGTACAGTTTTCTCCTGAGTGTTGGTAACCAGCTGTCCTTATTTGTTGAGCAGTGGCCCCACACTCCCATTTGCTTTCCTGTTGTTCCCTATGTACCTAAAGAATGACTTTTTGTTGTCTTTGATTCCTGTTGCTAATCAAAGTTCAGTTGCCATCTTAGCCTTTCTAATTCATTCCCTACAAGTGCGGGTCATTGTTGTATAGTCATCCTTGGGGCCTGTCCCCAGCTTCTATTGTTTGTACAGCTCTTTCTTTTTTCTAAGGAGGCCATGATTTCCAAGTTTAGCCAGGAGAACTTCCCAGCTCTTATGCTACCCTTCCCCCACATGGGAATGGACTTCCTTTGTGCTTCAAGGATTGTGTCCTTAAGGAGCAACTACTCTTGATACACACTTTTTGCCTTTGGTTCCTGGTTCTGCAGCACTTACTCAACTAGTGACCTGAGCTTCTCGAAATGTGTATTTTTGAAGGAAAAATAGGAAAAAGAGGTCCATTGTTTAAAAAGGAAATGGATCAAAAAAACCCAAAACAACAAAACAGATGACACAGAGAAGGTTAATGTACTCAATGCCTTTTTTTTTTCTTCTTCAGTCTTCACAGTAAAAGTTAACTATGGCCACATATGTAAAGCAATTAATTTTGATAAGTGAATAACAGAGGTAGTTAGTCATATTATTCTGAATCAGGAAGAAGACAGGACAAGGTGGCTATCATTGTCAGTGATCTGTAGCAATTACTTGGCAAGACCCCAGACTCATCAGGGCGATGACCACTGGTGTGCTCTGCAGGTGGTGGGATTGCATCTGGACCTTTTCCTGGGCCAGAGTGAGAGCCAGAGCCAGGGCTGCACACAAACATGGGGCTCAGCCAGCCAAGAAGGCCGGTGGTGGGAACAGAAAACAACCCCTAGGGCCCAGGAGCCACAGGTGCAAGAGTTGATGAGTCCCTCTGAGTCTCTGAACACCTGATAGCAAGTGCAGGGCATGTGGGGGCAAGCAGGGGTTCAGGTTGGCCAAGGTCAACCCAGAACTTCTGGTATAAAAGAGCACGAGCCTCAGATGAAGGGGGAATGCCAGCACAGGCACTGGTCTATGCCATGTCTCCCCACCAGAACCCAAGATCCTTATTGAGGACCATGGAGCCATCAATTATCCATGAGGAGCCCTGACCTTACTTCAGCTAACAAATGTCCTGTAAACATAGGGACCACACGGGATTTCATGGTACTGGTGGCCCAAAAGTATCCAAAGCATTCATCCCAGAACAGGCCATCCAATTTGGACTTGGCTCACAGAAGGGGGGAAACCCTGAAGACCCCCAATCACTTTGGGCAAAGCAACCAAGGTACACCGCAGGGCTAATAAGAGGCTGGAAGTAGTCAGGAACAGCATTATTTGAGTTATAGTTGTGTACTTGTTTCTCTCCATTTGTAGACCTGTCTGCCTAACATGCCAAGCCCAATGCCTAATGAGACCAGGCACTCACGCCAAGCACCAACAATGCCTGAGTGGAAAGGGGTAGGGTGTAGGAAAGGCAGAGCCCCACATAAGATTTGCAGGTATCGGGACCCACATCATCTCCATGAACCTCAGATCATCAGGTGCCACCTCCTGACAGCTGTTTTAGTAATGCCAAGCCATAACAGGCAAGATATAGGAACAGGGGGAAATAGATACCCATGGGGTGGGCTGTGCTCAGGCCTTGCTGCAGTGTAGCTGCTCAGTTACGTTCCCGCTACACAGTACCTCATAGTCAAGGCTGATCAGTCCCACATGTCAAGTAAAAGGTTGTAGATGAGTCCACTGATGGCTAAGAAGTCCAATTCTAGAGCTGCAAACTTTCTGGCAGATGCCACAGGTTCTGGTTAAAGGGATGGTCAAACCATGAATTCCTCAGTCTTGATTCCTTTCCCTTCATTTCTGTCATTTTTTCTGCCTCAAAGGTGAGATGGTTTTCCTCAAAGTAAAATGTACCTTCTCTCCCAAGTCATCTCCATGTAGCCCTGTCCTGGGCTAATTTTTCCCAATTTGTGGTGTCAATGCCATACTTCTTAATATTTCCCTTGAGGGTATCTTTGAAGTGTTTCCTCTGGCTTCCACGTGCCATTTGTCCTTGGCTGAGTAGGGAGTATAGCAATTATTTTGATAAATATACATCAGGCCTGTGCACACAATGCCCTGTCCACCACAGCTGATGTTGAATAATCAATGCTTCCATACTTCTGTTGTTAGCATCTGTAAGGACACTGGCACTTGTGCATTGATCCTCCCACTTTATGTCAACTATCTTCTGGAGACAGTGCTGGTGAAGGCATTCCAGGTTTTTCAGGTAGTCCCTGAGGGTCACCCAAGTTTCATAGCCATACAGAAGAGTTGGATAACTACAACTTTATATAATAAGAGCTTTGTTTGACTCCTGATGTTGTGGTTATTGAACACACAGTCACACAGTCTTCTGTAGGCAGATCTTTAAACTAATTTAGGGCTTTATACTAAGTTTGCTGGGGGATAGGGTAGCACTAACTGGAGCTTTCCCAGGGACCAACATACAAGAAAGCTCCATAGATAGGGAGACTATGAGAGCCACCCCTGAGAAAGCTGAGGGAACAGCCCTCCTTCAGCATGACAGGAAGCTGAGGGTCTCAACCGGAGGACTCAAGTGCCTGTACACCAATGGCAGGAGCATGGAGAACAAACAGGAGGAAAGGAAGATTCTGGTTGGCAGTATGACTTAGTAGGGATTACAGAGACCATGGAGCCATGGAGGCCTACGCCCTGCATAGAAGGGACCAGGTAGGGAAGAAAGGTGGAGGCATAGCTCTTTATGTGAAGGAGCAATACACCTCCCTGGAGGATTACATCAGCTCCAAAAAAGAGTGACTTGAACCCTCTGGGTCAAGCTGCGGTGGGGGACGGGAAGGATACAGAGTGAGAGACCTAACTGTAGGTATATACTACAGGCCACCAAATCAGGGAGAGGAACTCGATCTGGAGTTCACCAGAGAACGGACATTGGCCATGCATGCATGGGATATGGTCATGATGGGCAATTCAATTATAAGGACATCTCCTGGGAGGAACACTCTGCCTAGTCGAACTGGACATCTTCCTTCCTGACCTGCACTAAAGAGCTCTTCCTGGCTCAGGAGGTGCAAGGGCCAACCAGAGGTAATGCTGTCCTAGAATTGGTCCTGGTCAAAGCGGATGGCCTGGTGACAGACTTAAAAATAGACGGTAGCCTGGATGACAGTGACCATGAAATCTTCGTGTTCACTGTCCATCCTTTCTTACTTCTGATTCACTCTAGAACAGCACTTCCCAAACTGTGGTACATGTACCACCAGTGGTACGCAGACACCCTGTGAGTGATACGTGGAATGTTGGGGGGAAGGGCAAGGTGCACACACATGCAGACACCGGCCCAGCCTGCTGCAAGCAGCCAGGAACACAGCCCAGCCATGTGTGCAGCAGTGCCCAGCAGGTAAGTGTGTTGGGGGCAAGGGGTGGGTCCAAATTGAGGCCCCCATGGTGAGGGAGGGAGTGGGGCAGGGGCAGGGTTCAGTGGGATGGGGGGATGGTGGGACCCCCAGGTGGCTCATGTAGGGGCATGGGGGGGGGGCTCCCCATGCCTCTACGTATCCTGGGGTAGGTACAGGGGGGGGCATCTCCCCCCTGGGTTTATATGCGAGTCAGGGGCTCCTGCCATTACCTCGTGGCCACACGGAGCATCTTGTACCTTCTGTGCACTGGCTGCCCAGCAGCGGGAGGTACATGGTGCTGCATGCAGCTCCCAATGTGCAGAACCCAGTGGCAGTGCCTCTGGCCTGCACATAAATTTGGGAGGCCAGTGGCCCCCCATGCCTACCTCAGGGTATGCACAGTGGAAGCCCCTCCCTGCCCCAACACCCATGGAAAGGCTCAGTTCACCCTGGTAAGGTCTGGGGAAGGATGGCGGGCAGGAGTACACAGCGACACCCAAGGTGGGGCCTGGCTGGACCTTCACAGCTCCACAAGGGGATGGCACCTGGCCAAGGCAGGAAGCTGGGCTCAGAGAGGTTTTGGCTCTGGGCTTGGCCTCCCTCCATGCCGGGCACAGCATGAACGGGGTGGAGCCACCCCCACTGCAAGGGCCGGGTCATGGGAGCTCCTGGGAACAGCCAGCACAGCTGCCCCAGCTTTCCCGAGCCCCAACCTCTCCCACCCGCAACACCCCTCAAGGGGCCAGGGCAGGTGTTGTGCAGGGCTGCTGTGCTGTAGGCTCCTGGCCAGCTCAGCTCTGAGCACTGCGTGGGGTGGCTAGAGCACAGGGAGTCTCTTCTGCAGCCCAGCGAGCTCTTCCATGCACACACTGCACCTGAAGCACATAGGCCGAGCCAGGAACCCCCCTTAGCCCGGTGTCCTGCCCTGGCCAGGTGGCATTCCCCTAAGGGAAGGGCGATTGCACCCCACCTGCACCACCAGAGCTGTATGGCTTGGGCTGGGCTCCACTGGAGCACCCTGCTGTGCCTGAGTCTGTGGAACCCTGGGGCATCTGTCACTCCCCACCTGGCTCCCACTGTCCTCCGGCTGCTGGTTCCCAAGGGCTTGGCCAGGATAGCCTGCCCACAGCACCTCTCCCACCTCTGCTTCTCCCCACATCTCTCTTTTGTCTCCTTCTCTCTCTCTCTCTCTCTCTCTCTCTCTCCCTCTCTCCCTTCTCTCTCTCTCTCTCTCTCTCTCCTCTCTCTTCTATTCCACCCCGCATCACAACATGCTTAACAAAAAAAGAATACACAAGAACAAAGCTAGTATATGAAGTTGTATTTATTGTCACCAGGTTTAGAGATTTTAGAAAACCTGGTATTTACTGTAAAAAAAGAAAGAACCATTTATGATTATTAATTATATTAATATGCAGTGTGTCCTGCCATGTACCCTCTGCCTCAGTTTTGTTTTTCTGGTGTGCCTGCACTCCAGCACCTTATGGGGTACACATTGCAGGTTTTTTGGTACTCTGGACAAAAATGTTGCCTACCTCATTTTACACTTTTTTCCCCAATTTACAATTGTTTTATATGGCTAGCATAACTAATAAAATAATGCATAGGAGGGACACTGGGGGACACATGACCCCCCCCCCAAAAAAAATTGGCCCTCGCTGGCTGGAGACTCAGAAGTGCTGGCCAGTGCCCCTGCTATGAAGCACCAGTGGTGCTTCTGGTTTTTCCAGCGGCAGTTCCAGTTTGCTGCCAGCGCTTCCAGGGTCAGTGATCATCCACTGGGGGGACCCCCCTCAACAGTCAGCAATTGGCCACTGGTACCCCCCCGAGCCAGGAGGCACCAGTTGCCCATGCCTCCTAGAGATATCCCTCATGTGCTCTGCACATATACAGCCACACGGCTTTGAGCCACCATCCCATCCAACACACATCATCCTTCCTCACACGGGGCAGTCTCTGCAATGAGACAGGGAAGACTCAGAGTTTTTATGTGAAGTTGCAACTTTGTCTGATAAAATATAAAGAGAAGCTTCTCAGATCCTCCCAGAACTCACCTGGGAAATCATGCAGAGACTCAAGAGGGAGCTATGCTGAGTTCCCTATCTAGACCCTTTTTCTGCCTGGCGCCAGGAGTCATGCCACTAGTCCCCACCCAGCGTAGCTGAGACCAGGGCCCTGGCTGTCCTAGAGGTGGGCAGCCATCTCTGCAGTGGGGCAAAGGCAGGCTGCCATGGATGAATGGCCTAGGTCCCTCTGCAGTCAGTGGTGGGTACCTGCCCCACTCTCTCAGAGGGTCCAGGGACCCTGGGTCCTTTGGGAAATCAGGCCATCCCCAGAAGTGTCAGGAACTGACCACTCCAGGAAATACTCAGTGTTGAAAGATAAAAACCACTCAAGCATTCAGTGGCCTCGGCCCCCAGGATATGAGTGGGCAGGATGGGTCAATTCAGCCTCCCTTTACACCCCGTCATCCCTGTACTGCCCTCCACCCCCCTCCCCCTACACACACCCTAACCCCTTTCTGGGATTTTTGGCCACAATGGCCTGAGAGAAGGCTGTGGCTGCAGGGATGGCTTGTAGCAGGTGTGGGTCCCCCTTCTCCCCCCCTGTAACAGAGTTCAACTCTAGGGGTGGCTGTGATGCCTCTAGGGCCCCCTCAGCCTCTGTCAGCCTTGTTGTCTGTGAGCAATATCTTCTTCTCTTTTCTTGCCATGCCTTGATGAAATGATACTTTCAGAAAAGAGAGGCTGCCCCAGGGCTTCCCAAGTTAGATATCTTCATGAGCACACCAGTGTTGCTGCTCATTGTCTTAGAAGCTAATTAATTGGGCTCCATCCTCCCTGGACAACTCCTGGGAGGAATGCTCAGCCAAGTTGGATCAGCTTCATTTCTTCCTGACCTGCATGAAAGAGGTCTTCCTGGCACAGGAGGTGCACGGACCAACCAGTGGTAACACTCTCCTAGACTTGGTCCTGGCCACAGGAGACAACCTGGTGACCAACTTAAATATAGAGGGTAGCCTAGGTGACAGTGACCATAAAACCATCACATTCACTGTCCATCACAAGGCAGACAAATCTGATAGCAGGGTTGAAGTCTTGGACTTCAAAAATGCAAATTTCAACAAGCTCAGGTCACTGGTAGGGATAGTGCTGTGGGACCAGAGACCGAAGGCAAAAGGAGTGCATGAAGAGTGGTTGTCCCTTAAAGACATGATCCTTGAAGCACAAAGCAAATCCATTCCCATGAAGAGTAAAGGCACCAGAAGGGCTGGTAATCCCTCTTGGGTAAACAGGGAAATCATGGTCCTCCTAAGAAAAAAGAAAGAGACATGCACACAATGGAAGCTGGGGACAGGCCCCAAGGAGGACTGTACAACAACAGCCCACACTTTTATGGAACAAATTAGAAAGGCTAAGGTGGTGACTGAACTTAAAAGATTAGAAATGGGAATCAAGGACAAAAAGAAGTCCTTCTTTAAGTACATAGGGAACAGGAGGAAAACAAATGGGAGTGTGGGGCCATTGCTCAACAACTCAGGACAGCTGTTTACCAGCACTCAGGAGAAAACTGAACTCCTGAATGACTACTTTGCTTTGGTATTTCACTGGGCCAAGAGGAAAATCATGCCAGATATGGTAAAGAATGAGCAGTGCAGGAATGACTGCTTCCCTACTATTGCCATAGAACTTGTGTGTGATCAGTTAAATAAATTAGACATATATAAGTCAGCAGGACTGCATGGAATCCATCCGAGAGTGCTGAAGGTGCTGGCCAAAGTTGTTGTGGAGCCCCTGGCAAAACTCATCCAAAACTTGTGGCACTCTGGAGTGGTCCCTGAGGACTGGAAGAGGGCCAATATTGTGTCCATCTTCAAGAAGGGGAAAAGGGAGGACCTGGGTAATGATAGGCCAGTTAGCCTAATTTCTATCTCAGGGAAAATCCTGCAAAAATTCATTAAGGAGTCTATCTGTGATAGGCTTGCAGAAGGCAGGATCCTGAATGACAGCCAGCTTGGCTTCATTATGGGCAGATGTCTTACCAACCTCATCTCCTTTTATGATCAGGTAACTTGCTACCTGGATAAGAGAGAAGAGGTTGACATTGTATACCTTGACTTCCAAAAAGCCTTTGATCTGGTACCTCACGATGTTCTCATGAGAAAATTGGAGGACTGCAGGCTTAACTGCAAGACACTTAGGTGGATAGGAAGTTGGCTGCAGGGTAGGATCCAGAAGGTCCTAATGAACAGATCTATGTTATCCTGGGGAGAAGTGGGCAGCAGTGTCCCACGGGGGCTGTGCTTGGTCTTGACCTTTTCAATAATTTGCATGTGGGGGTAAAGAGCTCTCTAGCCAAGTTTGTGGATGATACCAAGTTATGGTTGGCTGCAGGGTAGGATCCAGAAGGTCCTAATGAACAGATCTATGTTATCCTGGGGAGAAGTGGGCAGCAGTGTCCCACGGGGGCTGTGCTTGGTCTTGACCTTTTCAATAATTTGCATGTGGGGGTAAAGAGCTCTCTAGCCAAGTTTGTGGATGATACCAAGTTATGGGGAAGCATGGTCACGCTTGAAAATAAGCTACAGATACAGGCAGATGTGGACATGCCGACAAGTTGGGTGAGTCAGAACCAGATGAAGTTCAACACTGAGAAATTTAAAGTGCTCCATCTGGGGATGAACCACCCGGTACACACCTACAGGTTTGGTGGCACCAAAATGGCCAGCACCGTGAATGAAAGGGACTTGGAGTTTATAATAGAACACTGTATGAATATAAGCCAGCAGTGCAACGCTTTTGCCAGCAGGACAAATAATACTTTGGCATGAATGAATCGGTGCATCTCCAGAAAAACCAAGGAAGTGATTCTTCCACTCAATGCTGCATTGGTGGGACCCCAACTGGAGTATTGAATCCAGTTTTGGGGACTACATTTTATCAAGGATGTGGTAAAGCTTGAGAGAGTCCAAAGAAGGGCAACCCATATGATCAGAGACTTGCACAGCAAGTCATACAAGGAAAAGCTGAAGGACCTGGGAATCTTCAGCCTGAAAAAGAGAAGGCTGAGCGGGGACTTGGTAGCAGCTTACCACTACATCAGGGGAGTACATCAGGGGCTCAGTAAACAACTGTTCACCAGGGCACCTGAGGGGAAAACCAGGAGTAATGGCCATAAACTCCCAGAAGACCATTTCAGGTTCAACATTAGGAAAAACTGCAGTTAAAGTTCCCAGAATGTGGAATAAGCTTTCTCCAGAGGTGGTGCAATCACCTACCTTGGAAATCTTCAAGACGAGACTGGACAGTCACCTTGATGGGGTTACCTGACCCCAGCTGTCTTTCCTGCCTGGTGCTGGGGGCTGGACCCAATGATCTTCTGAGGTCCCTTCCAGCCTTACAACTTATGAATCTATGAATCTATGAATACCTACACCCAAACCTCACAGATGCTACACATATTCATTAGATCATAACTGTCCTACAGGCTATGGACTCCTGGCTCTGTTCATCTATTATACCAGCCAGTCTCTGAGATATGGGCATTCTGGTTTTCTCAGTCTTTGGCTGTGGCCCTCCTGGCCTTCAGTTCTTTCCTTAGACCCTGACCCCACTCCTAGGTGAGTGGAGACCCTTTGGCTTTCCAGGCCTGTCATTCTTTGGCCATGGCCCTTCTTGGCCTTCAGCCCTTCCTGAGCCACGGCCCTGCTCCTAGGCCAGTGAGACTTACAGGCACCCTGAGACTACCTGCTCCCTGGGTCCTCTGACCTCTTTCAAAGCCCTCTAGCCCCTGCTGTCTCTCTTGGCCCTCTGGCCCTCCATTCTCTCTCTGGGCCCTCTGACCCCTCTCTCCCTGGGCTATCTGGGACCTCCTTACTTCCCCTTAGTCTCTTCCACAAATGATCAGATATTCCCCAGTCCTGAGGCTGCAGGCTGTCTGTTCTCCCAGCCCTGAGGCTGAAGCCTGCATACCTACAGAGCCACTCCCATGGCAGCCTGCTCAGGAGCTCATTTCCTGGCATCTGCCAGGATAAGATTCTCCACCCCAGCTCAGGCCCTGGGGTTATATCCTCCCTAGGCCTAGCCCTTTGCTGGTCTGATTACTCCCCTGATTGCCACCTGAGCCCTCACTGCCATTTCTTCCCTCTTAAAGTAACAGGTTTACTAAGCATCCTGTCACACCATCCCTGTCCCCTCAGGGGCTCTTCATTTCCCACAGTGGCTGTGTCCCTATCATGGCTGCATAGAGTGGGGCGAGCCATATCTTCTCAGGCTGCATAACGTCCTTACTCAGTGCCTGAGTCATCAGCAGAAATCTGGGGAAGGCCAACTGCATTCACAGGTGCATCTCAAGTAGGTCCAAGGAGGTGCTCCTCCCCCTCTACGTGACACTGGTCAGGCCACAGCTGGAGTACTGTGTCCAGTTCTGGGCATCCCACTTCAAGAGGGATGTGGACAGCATTGAGAGGGGCCAGAGGAGGGCCACCTGCATGATCCGGGGACAGCAGGGCAGACCCTACAATGAGAGGCTATGGAACCTGAACCTGTTCAGCCTTCACAAGAGACGGCTGAGGGGAGACCTGGTGACCATCTATAAACTCACTAGGGGGGACCAGAAGGGTTTGGGGGAGACCTTGTTTCCCCTAGCGCCCCCCCGGGATAACAAGGAATAACGGCCACAAGTTGTTGGAGAGTAGGGTTAGATTAGACATCCGTAAGAACTACTTCACAGTTAGGGCAGCTAGGATCTGGAACCACCTTCCAAGGGAAGTGGTGCTGGCTCCTACCCTGGGGGTCTTTAAGAAGAGGCTTGATGCCTACCTGGCTGGGGTCATTTGAGCCCAGTTTTCTTCCTGCCCAGGGGGTCAGACTTGAAGATTTACAAGGTCCCTTCCAACCCTACTTCTATGATTCTATGATTCTATGAACTGTGTGTTGTGCAGGTCATGCTTCTACAGAATGGGGGTGCTTTGTGCAGCTGGGATGGGGGCAGTGAAGAGGTGTCAGAGGAGTGGGTCCAGAATAACTGTGGTAGCAGTGAAGGGAACAGTGTCCTGGGGTGCACATGCTCAGATGTTGTCTGCAGGGTCACAACTGGGGTGGGGGGATGCCTGCAATGTGGAAGGCACAGTCTGGCCTCCAGGTCCTCAGTCCCAAAGTCCATGACATTGGAGCTCTCCACCTGCTCCTGAATGCCATGCTCCCTGCTCTCAACCATGCCTACAAGAAAATCAAGAGAGCTCAGTTCCACCTGTGGGTGCACATCAACTCCCACATCTTGTGATGATGCAGAGATCAGCACTAGTGGGGTGAACTCTTTATGGGACAATCAGATGTCCTCTTGCTCTGTGGCCCCTGGGGACATGCTCCTAGGCACCCAGTTGCCCCATCCTCCCAGGGACTCCCCACACCACTTCTTCTGGTGGGGTCCCTGCTGGCAAATCCTCCAGCTCCCCAGTGACACCATAGGTGTGCAGGGTCTCAAGGGCCCTGTCCTTAATGAGGAAGTGGGACAGCTCCTCATTTTCTGGCATAATGCACCACATATACTGACTGTTCATCCACTTGGACTTGACACGGCACTGCTTCCAGCCCCTGTTGTGGTGCTGCAACTACATCTGCTGGGCAATGCACTTGAAGACACCCCTGTTGTGGTGACCTTTCTGGAGCTGGTGCTGGGTCTTCTGCTTGTCTCAGATAGTGATGAGATCCCTCATCTCTCCATAGACCCAGTTGTGTGACTGGAGTTGGTTAGTGAAGGAGGATGGGCTGGGCTTGTCCATTATCCATAGCAGTGCCCATGGGGTCTCCATGTCTGTGGGTGGGTGAAGGTCTGTCTATCAGTGGGTGGACTGAAGGCTGAAAGGGTGGATGGAAGGATGGAAGGAGTGGATAATGTGTGAGGATGCAGGTCCCGGAGAATGGATCTCCCTCTCACTGCAGCTGGCTGTGGCCCCTGGTTCAGGGTAACTGAGGCTCCATTGGTCATACCATCCCCACAACCTTGAACTTTCCAGGGGCTTCCAGGACACACTGTGTGATTCTGGCAATGCCCTATGCCCTTACCTGAAAATTTCCAGTGCAACATGGAGGCAGATGGTCATAGCCCACCTGGTCCCCAAGTTTCCAAGGGCACCCACTTGCTTGCCCCAGCTTGGATGCTGAATACCCCCTCACCCCCTAGTACTCTAGGACCCTGCAGCTGTGGGCTAAAAAATCTTTGTACCATACCAGGTGCCCATGGCCTGGGTGACTACTGGCAGAAGCAGAGGCCAAGACCAAGGCTGAGCTGCAGAAGCCACAGGGTTGCCTCTGTACAGACACAGTCCCAATGTTCTGTGCTCCACCACCCCAACCCACTAGAGTTGAACTGCCCACACCAGCTCCTGCTTGGTGGTTGTGGGGGGACATACTGGGGTCAGGGTGTCAGTGTGCCTGGCTCTGGCTACTATGATGTGGTGTGCAGGATTCAGGGGTATGGTCCATGGAGCTGAACATTCTTACACTAGTTCTTCTGGGCTCTGTCAGGTCTGTGTGTATAACGTGGGGTGCTTCATGATGGGATGCAGGAGTATGGCCCAGAGATGCAGATGCCTAGATCCCAGGGTGCATGCAGGGAAAACAGAAACCTCTGTGCCTCCCTTCTCTCACCTCCCCCTGCATCTGCCTGGCTGCAGGTTACAGCTGGCTGCTGGCAGGATGCAGGGCTGGGGACAGAGTCTTTGTTGGCTCAGGTCTGGGACAGCCAAGGAGCATGGCCAATGGGGTGCCTGGCCAGAGCAGCCAAGTGTGGGCTGTATTCCAGCATGACTTCCTGTGAGGTGTGGTTAGCAGGTATCCACAAAGGAACCTGGGATGCCAGTGGACAGCAACCTAACTTGATTCATTAGGGCATCTAGTATAGAAGATTGATGCACCAGACTAACCTAATTCACATAAGTTTGAGTGCACATTGATCCAGGACTATCTTAGACCAGGTTCTGCCATTTTTACTCTGGTCTATGTGCCCCAAACTTCTGTATGGTTATGGGGTTAGTTCAATTTCTGAGCACTTAGTATGGATTATGTATAACATCTCCAC
The DNA here is from genome assembly GCF_000455745.1 of Alligator sinensis. Taxonomy (NCBI): domain Eukaryota; kingdom Metazoa; phylum Chordata; order Crocodylia; family Alligatoridae; genus Alligator; species Alligator sinensis. The sequence continues at coordinate 407,351 of NW_005842256.1, forward strand.
CTAGCCTAAATGTTCAGCCTCTTTTGGATCTGTCTCCAAGTGTCTCCTTTGGAACACTTGTTTGGACTGGACACAGTCTTGCCCAGATGTTAAAACATAAAATCAGCAGAGAGAAGGAGCCCTGTGCTGGCAATATATCTGGCTTGCAGATATAGACTGCAAAAAGAGCTTCTAGTTCAGTCATAAATTTCATGAGGTGCCACAACAGAGAGGGGGTATGTGAGTGCTGAAAGAAGAAATAAGGGTCCATCCCAACCACACACTGCAGGATCTGACTCACACTGAAGAAGTGCTAATGGAAAAGCTGTGCTAAGCTGAGTTTCAAGAGGCTTCCTCAGTGGGAAAGCAGAGACATACAAAGAAAGACATGAGGCTGAACCAACACTCAAGTCATCACAGGAACAAACTAACTGTCTGGCACAACCTGTCCTTAACACAAATTGGATGGAGAGATAATTGACCCCAGAACCCCAAGATGATGAACACCACTGCCTTTGTGTGCAATGTTGTGTGTTATGTGTAGAGTATGGCGGGGTGGGGGCATAGGGAAGCTGGATAAAAGCAGGAGGAGTTCATGAAAACTAAGAGCATGAATTAGACATGTCTAATTACTGGGACCCAAAAAAGAATTCCAGCTGCTGAGAGAGGCAAGAGGAAACAGACGACCAGCCCCAGAGAGTGCCTTGACTGAAGCCACTCAGGAAGCCAAAATATTCAATTCCAAATATTCACTTTGAATAAATTCTTCAAATTCACCCAGAATTCACTGAATTAATGTTATATAGTTAATACTAGTCCTGCCTCTGGAATGGGTTTACCTGCTACAGGACTGGGCTTTATATGTGCTGCTGTCCTAAGAAAGGATATAAAGAATTGAATTTAGCAACATTTCTCATAAATGTCAGGCAGACTGTAGCACTGAATAGATTTGCTGGCCTATGTCCCTTCTGATCTGTCACAGGTGTCCTCAGCCTGAGCCATTCATTCATGAGGACCTAAGGCTTAGAGGACGATCTGCACGTAACAGGTCATTGGTTTCAGTTCCCATGTAGATGAAGGGTTTTGTGAATGAATGTCCCTTGCAGGTACCAGAGCATAGTGATGGAAAGCAGCTGCTGCTTATCTGAAATGGGAGTTGAGCTTCCCTGAGATTCCCATTTTATGAATAAGGATTTTTTAAAAATTATATGACTCAATGGGGAAAAATGTATGTGCATGGCAAAGGCATGGAGTGGAGAGATAACTATGATGTGACTTTATGTAGAAGAAATAGTTATAGTATCCACATTTAATAAATATGAATGACAAATGTAATGCATAATTCATGGAAAAATATTAATGAAATATTAAATACCAATGGCTTGTGAATATTTCATAAAATTATTCATTAATAAACATTTGTCAGTTCTATGTGTGTGATGAAGACACAGGTTTAGTGGCATGGCCTAGCACAAAAATACTAATACAAGGTCATATGTCTATAGAGGATGCAGGTCACACTGGTATGATATAGGGCTATCTTATGGAAAGCAGCAACCTTGGAAAGGACTTATGGGTCATGGTGGAAATCAGCTGATTCTGAGCTCCCAGTGCAATGTGAGAGCTAATGTGGTTTTGATGTAGAAATGGAGGAGTGGGAGCAGGAATGTATCCTGCATTAGTGAGGACATGCCTGAATAGTGCACAACAGCACTGGAGAAGAATTTTATTTCCCATTGTGCATCTAAATGAGAATTTTTCAGCTGTATAAGTAGTGCTTTTGGCACTTATGCACAGTTTGAGATTCTATTACTTCTGCATGATGGACACATTTAAGTGTGTGCATGTAGCTTCAGCATGTGTTGTATGCTATCACTGCCTGGGCACATACGTGCATACCTGAATATAAGTTCTGAAAAAAAACCTGCAGAGGAAGAGCTGCTTCCCATGTTTTAGCCTCAAAAGCTGAACAATTAGGATACTTGCCCATGAAGCAGAAATTCTGAACATTTTTACCCAGAGAGGATTTGAACAAAAATCCTGTGTGTTTTCTAACACAGCATGTAACTATGTAGATATCCTACCAGTAAACATGCCCAGTCTATGTATGCACACTTATGCCTTTGAACTGCCGTGGTAATAGAAGTGCAACCATCTCTTCCCATTATATTTCATAAGGTCAAGTGAGAGCAATCTCTTGCAAGTTCCATTTTTGCACCAAGTTTGTTAGATGCAAATATGTGGGAGATTGTTCTTGGTAATCACTATGTAGTTTTGGTACTCTCCACCCCCCACTCCCCTTTAATGTTGTACAGAGCCCAATAGTGTTTATTTGGGCAGACTATTAGTATGCAGGGTTAACTTTTGGCGGACTAATGGAATTGTTTTATCACATACTATTTTAATACTCAATCTGTTTTTAAAATAGGTCACACAGCTTTCTTGCTTGCATTGATGACCTCTACCTAATGCAGGAAATCTATGGGCAAACTAGGGGAGAGGCATTGCTTGATCTGGTCCTGGACAAAAGGGAGGACCTGGTGAGCAATCTGAGGATTGAGGGGAAGCTTGGTGACAGCAGCCATGACTTGGTCACCTTCTCAGTTCACCTAAGAGCAGGCAAATACCTCAGCAAAACAGAAATCCTTAACTTTGGGAAGGCTGACTTTTGCAAACTCTGAGTTTTGGTAAGTCAGGCAATTAGAGGCCATATCCCCCAAGATAAGGGAGTACATGAGGAATGGTCATCTCTCAAGAGCATAATCCTTGAAGGACAGGGGAAAGCCATTCCATCTCAGAGGAAATTTAATCAGTGGGCAAGGAAGCCCCCTTGGCTGAACAAGGAACTGTTAGACATCATTAAACTCAAAAGAGAAGTCTACTCCAGGTGGCAAATGGGAAGCATCACCAAAGAGGACTATTCAGCACTTGCCCGCAACTGTAGGGAGAGGTCCAGAAAAGCCAAGGCACAAACTGAACCCAGGCTAGCTTTGGGGATCAAGAACAACAAAAAGTCCTTCATATATGAGGGAAGTCAAAAAAAGAATAAAGATAGTATTGGGCCCCTCCCTGTGGGATCAAATGGGGCAGCTGACATATGATGCCCAAGAAAAAGTCAATCTCTTAAATGACTTTTTTGCATCAGATTTTCACCCACCAAAGGGATCACACTGTCTGAAAGGACACAAACCAGCCTGGGAGTGGGTGGCAGGCCAAAAATTGATGATGATCATGTGAAGGAACACCTTGAGAATCTGGACATTCACAAGTCCACAGGCCCTGATGGAATGCACCCAAGAGTCTTGAAGGAGCTGGCAGACATCATTGCACCCCCCTTGGCAAATATATTTGAAAATTCATGGCACTTAGGCAAAGTCCTGGAAGACTGGAAAATGGCCAATGTGGTCCCTATATTCAAGGAAGAGAGGAGGGATGACCTTGGGAATTATAGAGCGATCAGGCAGACATCTATCTCTGGAAAAATCCTAGAGAAAATTGTCAAGGGATCCATCAACACCAGACTATCAGAAGGCAAGCTTCTGAAGGCCAGAAAACATGGCTTTGTGGCTGGCAGGTCTTTCCTGATCAACCTCACCTCCTTCTATGTCCAGGTAACATGAGCCCTGAACAAGGGAGATGGCATGTATGTCATGTATCTGGATTTCAAGAAAGCCTTTGACCTAGTTCCCCATGATGTCCTTATGGCTAAGCTAGGGAACTGTGGCCATGGTCATCTTATGGTCTGATGGCTAGGTAACTGGCTATGGGGTCAGACCCAAAGAGTACTAGTTGATGGGAACAAATCAATGTGGCACAAGGTGACCAGTGGAGTCCCTCAGGGCTCAGTACTTGGGCTGGTACTCTTTACCATCTTCATTAATGATCTGGAGTTGGGAGTCAGATGCAAACTGGCAAAGTTCACAGATAACACCAAATTATGGGGGAGGGCAGTCACACCACAGGACAGGCTGGAGATACAGGCTGACTTGGACATGCTTTCAAGGTGGGCTGACCAAAACCGGGTGGCCTTCAATGTTAAGAAGTGTAAGGTGCTTCACTTTAGTAGGAAGAACCCTCAACACACTTACAAGCTCAGAAATGCTACACTCACTAGAACCAGGACCAAAAGAGACTTGGGGGTCCTGATTGGCCACAAGATATATATGGGTCACCAATGCAATGCTGTGGCTGGCAAAGCAAACCAAACTCTGGCATGCATCTACCAATGCATCTCAAGCAAAACTAGGGATGCCATCCTCCCACTTTACTCGGCCTTGGTGAGGCTGCAGCTGGAGTACTGCATCCAGTTTTGGGCCCCCCACTTCAGGAGAGATGTGGAAAATCTTGAGAGTCCAGATGACAGCCACTCAAATGATCCAAGGACTGGAGGGTAGGCTGCACAAGGAGAGGCTGAGGGGTTTGGGACTCTTCAGTCTGGAAAAGAGAAGACTCAGGGGAGACTTGGTAGCAGCCTACAATTATATAAAAGGGGTACATCAGGACCTGGGAGAACAGCTGTTCACCAGAGCTCCCCAAGGGATAACAAGGTCTAACGGCCCTAAACTCCAGGAAGGCCGATTTCAACAAGACATAAGAAAAAAGTTCTTTATGGTGTGAGTGTCCGGGGTCTGGAACAGACTCCCCACAGAGGTGGTGCAAACACGTACTCTGGAATCTTTCAAAAAAACATCTGGATACTTTTCTAGTTGGGATCACTTGATCCCAGCTGACTTCCTGCCTATTTTGAGGTGGGGGGGGGGGGGGGAATTGATGATCTCATGAGGTCCCTGCCAGCCACTAATGTCTATGAATCTATGAATCTATTTATCTTTTTTTCATTGTAAGCCACTCTGAGGCTTTTTGGGGGAGGCCAGCATAAAAAAAACCCTAATAAATACATAATTTTATGGGTAAGTGCCTGTAACAGGGCACCCTAGCCCTGTCACCAGAAAGCAGGTCTGCCCCTTTAAGGCCAGAACTTTCTGGGCATGGAGTGCTCATAAGGAAGGGGTTCAGTGCTGAGCCTGGCCAGCTAGTCAGCTGGCCAGAAGGGGCAGGACTATAAAAACCCTGGGCAGAGCAGCAGTAGGGGAACAGCAGCTGAAGGGGAAGAAGTGCTTCTGAGAGTGCCACAGAAAAGCTGGGTGAGTGGTTCAAAGGCGTGAACTACAGAAGCTGTGGAGAGATGGCAGCTGTACCACAACAAGGACTGTAGCTGACGGCGGGGAGTGGAAGCTAGAGCCCTGTGAATGTAAGCTGACATTCTCCTTTTCTTGATCATATTTGCTGGTGGCAGTTATTATGCATGGACAGGACTGTTTATTTTTCCCTTTTTGATTATTGAATAACACTGGTGGTTTGGGTGAGGCTATTAGGGGAAGGAGGAGGCCTCATTTTTGGGGCCCACTGTGGAGTGGGGACCCTGGTGACAGCAAGGGCGCAGCTTTTGGGGGCACAGACCCTGGCACCAGCAAAGGTGTGGCTTTTGGGGGGTACCTAGGCCCTGGAGCCTGTGGGGGTGCAGGATTTTGGGGTGCTCTGACATCGGAGCTTGAAGGCATGATCTTGAAGGGCCAGGGAGGCATGGTGCACCTGAGCTGCAATTTTGTTTTGTTCTAGTTTTTTTTGGACTAGGAGAGGGTGAGTTCTGGGCTGTCCCCTGGCCTTGAACTTGCAGTCCCCCTGGCTGTGGGGGCCGGTGGCCTTGCCTTGGGGCCAGGGTGGGCCAGGATTAGGATTAGAGCTCAAGACACCGGAAAAGGCTAGAGCCACGGAGTCAAACCCTGTTTAGTGGATTTTAGACAGGGAGGCTTAGCTAGAGAAAGATAGGGGTCAGGCCTGTGTAGGCAGAAGACCCCAACATACAAAATACAATAAGCAGTCTCCCACTCGCAAGAGCATCAACAATAATTTCCATCAAGATGTGGCAGATGAGTAGAGGGCGGGACATAAGAACTCCAAAAAAGACTCCAAGGGTGCCCCATGTAAGGTGCAGATTACCAGGAAAGATGGCGCTGGGGAGGGTGACATGTTCCAGTGCCCAAAACATCACTTGCATGGCAGGAAAACTGCCTTTTAGGTGCACAAAGGGCAATTATTTCCCTGTTGTCCATACTTCAAAAGAAAGATGGCTGGTTGGAAAGGGTACTGAAAAGAGCTTTAAGGATGACTCGGGGTCTGGAAAACCCATCCTTGTTTAAGACAATAAAGATTCAATCTATAAGTTTATCCAACAGAATGCTAGAAGGTAACTTTTTCACCCTGCTTACAGTGAATACCTAGCTCATTATCCTGAGGAAGAAAGGAAATGTTAAACTGCCAACAAACCTTAGGTCTTTTGTCCTAGCTAGCTCTTATTGATCACAAAGTAGGGGTGTTTGTATATGTTGGCACTTGTGTTCATATGTCTGCACGTGTGTGTGTGTGTGTGAATCTAATGCAAAGTCTGCCCACAGAATCCGTTCTTTCTATCCTTCCGAAATTTCAAGGCACCTGCAATACTAACCCTACCTATTGTGTTTGAGATTTTTTTTTTTTTTAAATCAATAAAGGAAAAACCCTTTTGGAACAATTTTTGGTCACAAACTTCTCTGGTGAGAGCTACGCACAAGAGGTTTTCAGATCTGGATGGTATCTCCTGTGCTATATGCATTGCTCTCCTGTATAGAAGTGTCAGGAGTTGTATTGGACATTGTAACAGAAACACATGATTTGAATTTGGAGGGCACAGCTGCATATGCTGTACACCTCCAGGTGCTGTAAATCTCTGCAGAACTGGCACAGGCTAGAGGCAAGGGTGGTGGAATGGCTGCAGGCATGAGCGGGACTCCTGCGGTGTCTCTCTCTGCGTGGGAGAGTGCTGGTGCTGAACCAGCTGGTCCTGTCCGTGCTCTGGCACCACTTACACACCGCTGTGCCCCCTGAGGTCCTGGCAGGTCTCCAGAGATGGGTGCTGGAGTTTTTCTGGTCAGGATGGCACTGGGCCGCTGTGGAGGTCCTGAGCCTCCCTTTTGCAGGAGGGCAGCCAAGGCCTGGTTTGCTTGAAAAGTCAGGTCCTGATGTCCCACCTTCAGGCCCTGCAGCAGCTGCTAAATGGTATTAGTAGCCAAGCGGCATGGGGCCACCTGAGGCACACCTTCCTCCACCACTTCTGGGGGCCCTAATACAACTGACAGTTCCTCAGCCTGTGGGGATTCTCCCTACAGGACCTGTGAGGGTTGCCAGAGTTTTACCAGGACCTCCTTCTGCAATGGTAGTCCCTGCTCCCCACTCTCCCCCATGCCTTCTAGCCCACCAGAGTTTGTCATAGGGCCAGACCCTTGCCTGGCTTCATGGTGCTCCTTGCTCTACCATTTCAGTCAGCTGGTGGACACCAGAGTGGTCCGCTTTTCCAACATCCATCGCTGCCACCTCCTACATGCTTGTGTGCCATACGATCCACCATGTCACCCATGCATCCCATTCAGATACCAGGTGGCGGGACCTGCTTAGTGAGGGCATGGCTGGGGCACGCCAGTGGCTGAGTCTGTACTCCACCTTCATCTCATGGATTACACAGACATTAGGGCTGGAAGGGACCTCAGAAGATCATTGAGTCCAGCCCCCTGCCCGAAGAGCAGGAAGTCAGCTGGGGTCATAGGATCCCAGCAAGATAAGCATCCAATTTTCTCTGGAAGGTGTTCAGTGCAGGTGCTTGAACCACCTCCAATGGCAGGCTATTCCAGAAGTTGGGGGCTTGGACAGTAAATAAATTCTTCCTTATGTCCAGCCTAAAATGGTCTTGCAGTAGTTTATAACCATTTGACCTCATCATTCCTTGGGGTGCTCTGGTGAACAAACTTTCCCCCAGATACTGGTGGTCACCCCTGATAAACTTATAGGTGGCCATCAGATCTCCCCTGAGCCTGTGCTTTTCCAGGCTAAAGAGCCCCATGGCTCTCAGCCTGTAATCATAAGGTCTGTTTTCCTGACCTCTGATCATGTGTGTGGCTTTTCTCTGGACTCTCTCAAGCTTCTCCACATCCTTTTTGAATTGTGGATCCCAAAACTGGATGCAGTATTCCAGTTGCGGCCTCACCAAGGCTGAGTACATGACATCCTGGGATTTGCTTGAGAAGCATCTATGGATGCAAGCCAGCATTTTGGTCGCTTTACTAGCCGCAGCATTTCACTGAAAGCTCATGTTCCAATGTCCACATCATTAATGAAGATGTTGAACAATATGGGTCTAAGTCAGAGCCTTGGGGGACCCCACTGGTCACAGGGCACCATGACAATTGACTTCCATCAATTACCACCCTCTGGGTCTGACCACAGAGCCAATTTCCCAGACAGCAGATTGTGATGGACCCAAGGCCACAGTTGGCCAGTTTTGCCAAGAGGTGATCATGGGATACCAGATCGAAGGCTTTTTTTGAAGTCAAGATATATGACATCAATCTCTTCTCCCTTGTCCATGTGATGGGTCACCTGGTTGTAAAAGGAAATGAGATTGGTAAAGCAAGATTGACCTGCAACAAACCCGTGTTGGCTATCCCTCAGGATGTTGGCATCAGCCAGTCCATTAAGGATGGCCTCTTTTAATAAACTTTTCTAAGACCTTCCCTGGGATAGAGGTCAGGCTGATGGGCCTATAGTTTTCCGGATCCACTTTCCTCCCTTTCTTGAAGATGGGCACCACATTGGACTTCTTCCAATCTTTGGGCACTACACCAGACGGCCAGTTGTTCTCAAAGATCCATGTCGGAGGTTGGGCTATGATGCTTGCCAGCTCCTTGAGTACCCCGGGATATAGATTGTCAGGGCCAGCTGACTTGAAGGTATCCAGCCTTTCAATGTGTTCCTTCACAAGGTCCGCATTGATGGAGGGCAGGGGATCTCCCTCACTCAGACCTGCCTGTCCCATAGTGGGCATGGGCGTCCCATGGGACTGATGGAAAAACTGCCACAAAGTACCCATTTAATAGGTTGGCTTTTTCCTGGGCATCAGTTGTCAGCTGTCCCACCTGGTTTAGCAGGGGTCCAATGTTGCCCTTGCTTTTCCTATGGCTCCCCACATATCTGAAAAATGACTTTTTATTGTCCTCGATACTTGAAGCTAGTTGGAGTTCAGTTGCAGCCTTGGCTTTACTGGTTTGCTCCCTGCAGGACCGGACCAGTGCAGAATATTCCTCCTTGGAGGTGGATCCCATCCTCTAGCCTTTGTAGGCCTTTCATGAGCCAGTGCGGACTTCAGATGGCAGCTCCTCCATGGAGCTGTCACCACGGGTGTGTATGTGGCAAGCTCCACAGACACCCCAAACTCCTGCCCCTTCTGTGGGCAGAAGGAGACCCTGATGCATATGATTCTTGAGTGACCCTGAAGCACATGATGCTACAGCCCCTCCATCTCCAGAACTTCCTCCTGAAATTCTGGATGAATTTCACCCCCCCATCTTTTTATTTTTGGTCACCGCATCTGTGGCCCTGCCAAGTCCCAGGACCTCATGGTCAACCTCCTCTTGGCCCTGGCCAAGTGGGACATAAACATAACCATGAAGGCGGCTCTGGCCAGGAAGTTGCCTGTGGACTGTGAGGCTACTTTCCTGTCACCTGTCCATGCACATTTCTGGGCACAGCACCACTGGGTGACATCCACCAGCTCCTTAGATGCCTTTAAGGACTGGTGGGTGTGACCCAGGGGGCTCTACTTCATGTTCCTCTCTGAAGCCCTTATTTTACATTTTGACCCCCATGACACTCCTACCCATTTTTTTTTCTTTTTTTCTTTACTTGCCCCCCCCCCCCCCCCCCCGAGGGCGGGGGGGAATCATTGCATCTTTCACTCTATGGCTCCACACAGTGGGGCTATTAGTTAACTGGGTGGGCCTGAAGGTCCATGTCCACCAGAAAATACAAATAGACAGGAGCTTCTGGGGCCTGGGTAATTTAGTACCTGGGGACATTACCCCTTGTGCCAAATGGACTGGTGAAGCAGCATCCCAAATTCACTCTTTTGAAAATACCCCCAAATCCACGTTCTTCCACAATTAGAACACAAGAGAGAGAGTGAGGGATTGCTCATATGGGCAATGTGTTATTACTATATTTAGAACTAGCCAAAGTACCCAGCTTCACATGGGTTGCAGTAATCAAATTTTAATGTCTTAGAATGAAAATATTTTATTTATATCTTATTTCCCTCTAGTAATAAGCTGTGTGCATGTATCTAGTTTTGTACCCTATTTTACTTGTGATACAGCTTGACACTGTGAGCTTCTGGTCATACCAAAAACCTATAAAAGTTGAACATTTAAATGTATTAAACAACTGAATTATGAGAGAGAATTATTTATTTACTTTGTAAAACTTTAATATGGCACTGAGGATTTCACATCACATTTTTTCTATACCAGTTTATGATGATGTTTGACACTTTTTTTTTTTTTTGTTTTTTGTGGGGTTTTTTTGTTTTTTGTGGGGTTTTTTTTTTTTTTAATCTGTGTAGAGCTTTGCCAACTCCGGAACAACCAGTTTTGCTGTCTGGTGCCAAGATGAAAAGGTTTTTGCCATTGCCAACTCCGGAACAACCAACATAGAGTTGGCCATGAGAAAAGCAGGGGCTTCGCAGGTTGAGGCCAACAACTTTGAATGATTGCCCCTGTGTCTTGTTGATGCTCATGGTAAAACTGAGGCAAATTGGGAACTGGAGCCATTTAAATTGAAATGGCAGGTCTGAGGGAATAATTGGAATGCATGGAATGTAGTCATCCTGTCCCGCTGCATGGTCAGTCATGATGGTAGCTTCAATGACATGTGGCATGACTGTCTTGACAGCCAATCGTGTTCCATTGCAGAGTGCTGGTGGGTTCAGATTGTCCATCTGAGAAGAATGATGGGTGCACCAATCTTGAGCTCCAGATTGTGTTAAGGCACACCTGGTGACTTGAGAAAGTTGAGAAATTCTGTTGGGTAGTTGATTACCTCATTGGTGTCTGGCTCAGTATCCACTGACTTGTATTTTTGCACAGTGCCAGGCAATTGAGAATGAAGGTCTTTGTTCATGGTATTGATCACATCATTCTTTTTGGTGCCAGGATGGTAATTTGGCATAGCCACTTGTGGTCATGAAAGTGGTGTGCAACATTTGGAAAAACTGCCTCTTTCAGTTATTGAAATGTTGCAACTGTTTTCCCAATGTTGTTCATTGAGATGATATCTGAGAATCCAAATGGAACTATGGCCTCATTGCCCAGTTTGAGCAGGCTTGCAGCAAACTCTCCAGCAGATGCATCACCTGTTAGATACACACACATGTTGGTCATGGGGCTGAGTCACTAAATGGGTTTTCCAAATGTATGAAGATTTGAGGCAGGTCTGCAGTTCATCAACTTTGGTTCCATGTGGAATGACAGGCAGTGTCTGTTGAAAATCCCCAGCCAACACCAGAGTCACTTGTCCCACTGTTTTGTCATTATGTCAAAGATCTTGGAGGATGCAATCAAGAGCCTCTAAGGCAGCTTTGTGAGACATTGTGCACTCATCCCAGACAATGAGATGGCAATGCTGCAGGACCTTTGCTCTGTCAGGACCCCCGGCAATGTTGCAGGTTGGTGCCTCTGCACTTGCCAGATTTAAGGGCAACTTGAAGGCTGAGTGAACTGTTCTTCCTCCTGTCAACAGTGTGGGAGCAATGCCTGAGGATGCCACTGCAACGGCAATCCTGTTTGTCTGCCAGATTTTGGCTAAAAGATCGAGGAGAAAAGTTTTCCCAGTTCCACCTGGAGCATCCAGAAAGAAGATGCCACCACTCCCATTGCAAACTACTTGAGTAATCTTGTTGAAGGCTTCTCTTTGGTTTGGGACCAGACTTGGCTCATTATCTTGTACATATTTAGTAAGCTGGTAAATGTTGTAGTTGGTCTCTCTAAAATTTTAATTTATCAGCTCATTATCATTGTCTCATTCTGGGTCAGGAAGGCCACAAATGTTGAGGTCTGAGACACCCAAAACCTTGATCTTGTCCTCAATGATAATGAGAGCTTGATTGAAGATGGCATCACTGTAGTCCAGTTCAAGATTTGGATTTTGCACTCCTGCCTGATGAAAAATATCTGGTGCTAGATTCTCCTTGTGGTTATCCCATAGTTGTTGAGGATTTGACATGGCACGTGTCTGCAACATGATAACAATAAGGTTTCACAGCATCCCCGGTGACTGAGTTGCAGCTGCCTCTTCCAATTTGCTGTTCTAGTGTGTGTGTGTGTGTGTGTGTGTGTGTGTGTGTGTGTGTGTCATCCTCCAGGAGTCCTATGAGCTGTCAGGCCTGTTTGTAAGTTTCCCAAATTGTAGCATCCACTGGTCACAAGTCCTCAAATGACGTTGGACCTGTAACCCCATGCAGAAGTAGTCTCGGGTAAAAGCATTCAAATTTGTTTGGATGTACAGTGTACACACAGCCAAGTGTATCGCTGGATTTGATGTCTGCCTGGTCTGGCATATTTTGTCCTGTTTTGTGGTGGGCCCACTTCTTGGTGCCAGCATTCCATGTGTAGTACCTGATGATACAACAGTGTCTGAGTGAATTCATCATCCCTGCAGAGATTGAAGAAAGCAGTCATAGTTGTGTCTTGTGGAACTTGGGTGCGCTCATGTGCATTTTCCTAAGTAAAGTACACTCTTTGGACATTCTCAAGGTGCACAGTGGGATGTCGCTCATGAATTGGGAAGTTCAGGATCCTCCAGATGGCTTCATTGATGCTGATGTATCTCCCCAATTCATATTGCGAACCTCTTCATGCACAGTCCCATCCCTTGTGAGGCCAAACACAGCCATATCGGAGCCTTTGTTGACATACTTGCAGACACATTTGATTGATTTCACAGAGTGGCAGTACTCGGCATTGATGTGTGCATTGAAGAGTCATGAGAGGAGTGGATAGTATGGAACAATCCATCTGTTGTCAAATTGAACCTCAGAACTATGAACTTTGATGGTTTGTGAATCCACCATCTTCTGGTTTTCTCCAATGATACAGTGGGTATCCATCTTGTCCAGACTGTCTCTTTCAGAAGATCACGTGGGAACTTTTTTGTGCACTTATTGTCTTTCATGCATGGTAAGTTTGAACTGATGCTTCTACAGGGACCATGCACCATCTGTGTTTTGACAATTCTGAACAGAAGTGTATCAATTTCTGGATCTGGAATTTCAGCACTGATGATGTAATCTACTCTGTGGACATGAAGTTCATCCTGAAGCCACAGCAGAATGTGGGCATGTGGCAGGCCATTCTTTTGCCACTCAATTGTGTACATGTAGCAGTGAATGGCTCCAAAAATCTTTCCCTTGTTGATGAAATTCATTAATGCCTTCATTTTTTTTTTTGTCAGAATACTCTTGACAGCAAATCATGCCAGTCCTGTGGGTTTTGGCCTGTCATCAGTTCATTAGTCACTTCCACCCAAGCTGGTTTGCAGGTGAAGGTAATGAAGAGATCAGGGCAGCCATAGTTTCGCACATAGGATTGCCATGACCTGAGTGCGCTCATGCATGTAGCGAGGCCCAGCTGTGAAACTAGATGGCAAGATGACCGATTGGCTAACATTGGCAGCATCTCAATCATTGTTCATGGAATCCCTGAGATTAACATAATTTTCAACTGTGAGTTTCTTTTAGTTCATTCAAAGGAATCTCAACTTTTCTGCTTCAATTTTGGCATACTTGTCCACAGCAAATTGGTGGAAGAGATCTTTGCATCGCAAAATGTGATTGAAACTTCTAGCTCTCAGCATCATCCTATAGGCATAAGTCCATGGCAGAAATCTTCCTTTTGAGTTGGCAGCCCCATTGCTGGGTTTGTTTATCACAGTTCAAAATGGTAGCCATCATCACCCTGCCAGAAAATTAGTGGATACTGAAGTGCATCATATGATCAGTGTATCTCAGCAATTCTCTGGAGGGAGTTGTTCCTGAGTTGCAACCTGGTTTGCCTTGTTTCCCACCAGCCAGAATGCCAGCCACTTCTGATGTTGTGGGTGCATTGAAGTGCCGCTCATGCTCACCAGCTGGAGTTTTGTCTGCATGAATGACAACATTGTACTCTGGAGTCATCTTCTCCATGGCACACATGAAACTGAACATAGTTGTGTTCCTTGTGGAGCATGTCTTCAACTGCAACACCACCTGCAGGGCTCAGGAGGATCATTCATTTGGGGCAGTTGAACCTTGCCACTGTTGCAGCATATCCCTGGAGCTTCTCCTTTCCATCTCATTGCAAGGCAGTGGCTGCAAGAAGTCGCCATTGACCCAATTGCAACTAATGGATTAGAACTGTAATCCAAGGCTGTATTGTAGAAGAATGCAGAGTTGTTTTTTTTGTTTTTTTTTTTTTTTCCCCTCCAGGGCCGTTCCCTGCCCCCAGCCATTGCTGCTCTGTTTGCAACTCGCTGTGCAGGAGTTTCAGTTGTTCTGGATGCAGCCATTGCTGCTCTGTTCGTTACTCATCTTGCAACTTGCTCCTCTGGAGTCTCAGGTGCTCTGGTTGCAGCTTTTACAAGGTGATTTTTGGCAAATTTGCTTCTTGTAGATTGTCTTACAGGGAATGCCTCTCTCAATGTCCTAATCAGTCCCTGAGAAGGCCTATTATGGTTTTCTCCCTGGACCTTCCTTAAGCCTTCACTCCACCTGTGGGTGCTCCCAGGTCCTGTTAACCAGTCCCAATGACAGCCCTTAGGGGAGTACTCCTATATGTGGAGCCTTCTCCAGCTGTACTGGTGGACTTTAGCCAGGATCTTTGAGCTTTGCTAAAGAATGTTCTGCACATGCAAATTTATTCTGCTTTGTTACCAAATTTGCCCATTACTTTGGGGTGTGCTCATGTATTAGGGATAGTTTCTAGGGTCTTGGTGATTCTGTCAATGTGCTGCTTGTGTTACTATACGGAGCTGTATTTCTCCCTTCTGCAAGCCCTCACCCCCAGTGGAGCTATCTTGCAGGACTCAATCTCAATGGGACTGGGTTCCTCCAGTCACCAAATCAGTCATACACACAAACACACACAAATTAACGTGACACGCCTGACCTGGCCGGGCTGATCAGCATGGACAGGCTGACACCCTCATATGCCAAGAATCAGTTCATAAGAGCAACAATAAAATGCAGTCAGACACAAGCACACAGGTAAACAGAATCCCTCTGAATCCGGCTGGGTGTCCAGCTGACACCCTTATGGGCCAGCATTCAGTTCATAAGGGCACGTCTGAGTCAAACTGGATCAATCGGCCTGTACAAGCTGATCCCCTTATGTGTTTAGAACTCAGCACGTCCCAATCTTTGGCCTCTTGATGAGCAGACCCCACAATAATTTGGGCTTCACAGGGATCTTTAGCATAGGTAAAAGAAGCGTTGCTGCAGAGCACGGGAGGAAAGAGAAGCAGAGAAGGAAAAATATACCCAACTACTACCAGTTTGACTATAAAAGTTATTTATTGCTAAGCATATGAAATATATAATGGTACTAATAGTAATAGACATGCAAAAGAAAAACAAACACCAACAATGACAATACTACCCTGGTTTCACTAAGTATTTGGGGAAACTTAGCTCAAGCTTAACTGATACAGTTCAGGTTCAGAAGTTTATGCCTAGAAAGAAGACAGAGAACGCTGGGATCTCACCTAGTCCACGGTACTCAGGCTGCAAAGCTGACAGGCACAGTCTGTAGCACAGTCCTTGAAGGGAGAGATGATCTGTTCTTCCAGCGTCCCAAGAACGACAGGGGATGGTGTCAGCACAGGGGTTTTCTTCTTCTCCTTCTTTCCTCCTGCTTCTACTTCTTTTCCTTCCTTTTCCTCTTCCTCTTCTCCCTCTAGCAGCACACACACTTACAGATTTTTATACCCTCAGTTCAGCTGCTTCGAAGCACCCTCAGTAGTGTAAATCATTGTCTTTTCTATTGACAAGGGGTTATCTGGTTTGGACCATCTCAGGAAACTGATTGATAATCAGGAAACACTTAAGATTAGGGAGTAACCCAAATACTTGGGAGCCAGCTTGAAATTCCTATGGGTGGCAGATATACTGATGGGATATCTCATGGTTTCTTCAGGAACAATAGATAGCTTGCAGCATCAGGATTTTGGATTTTTACTTGTTGTGCACAAGCCTCAGCTTAGCATGACTTTTCCAGATCTTACTATAGTCTTTTAACAGACTTAAAACAATTATTGGGGTGCTCATAACCTTTTGTGGAGAGGACTCCCACCAGTCGTCTCGGGAAAGATATGACAACACCTGGGATTAGGGCTCCAGCAGGCTGGATGCTGTGATGAACCCTTAACCATTGTTCAAATGTTGCCCATACCCCCTCTGACTCGGTCTCTTGCCTCAGCATTCCCTAACCCGGCAACCGAGTTTTAGTCAATCAAGTTTAAATAGGCCTCCCATAGTGGGACCGGGGAATGTACGGCCCGAGATGCCTATTAAACTTAGAGCTGTGTGTGTGTGTCTGGGGGGGAAAAGTCCTTAGTAAATCTAGATTAGAACTGGTCTGATAAATGCTGAGCTGGGTGTGTGTGAACATGGGTTGATTAACATTGGAAGCACAGATTCCCCATCATGCAGCGCTCTCCTGCTTCTCTGGTCCCAGAATTCACTGCAGTCTCTGCTTCAGGCTTTCTGTTTTCCATCTCTCATGTAAATGAGACCTAGGGCAGTTGATTCACTCGTCACCCTTATCTGGTGAGGGTCTTAGGTGCGTCTCTCACTGCATCTTAATCAGTTTCGTTTAGGTAGAGGAGGTGAGGGCAGTGACATACAGACACACACACACACAGAGGCCCTCTTATTAATATAGATGTTAAAGCAATTTGGAAGTCTTCTAGTGTCACTATCATCATAATAATCTAAATCTATATATATATATATTTTTTTCTGGGGCTGACCTGTCACAGTGGGTTACGTGGTATAGATAAAAAAAATATGTGGCGATTTTTGTGGTGTGTGTGTGTTTTTGAGCCAAATTTAAAAAAAAAAAAAAAAAAATCCCCCCAGGGCCCCCTTAGTATGCATGCAAAGTTTCAGGTCTCTAGGTATCATGGTCTTGGAGTGAGGGCAGTGACATACAGACACACACACACACAGAGGCCCTCTTATTAATATAGATGTTAAAGCAATTTGGAAGTCTTCTAGTGTCACTATCATCATAATAATCTAAATCTATATATATATATATTTTTTTTAATGTTTGCTTTTGGTTTTCTTATCACATTGTGTGTGATGGGTGGGTGGGAAGGGGTGTGTGGGGGTATGGAGGGATGTGGGGGGGTTGCAGGTCGGTGTGTGTGGGTGGGACTGTGGGTGTGGGAAGACTGTGTGGGGGCACTGCTTAGGAATGGTGGGTCCCCTGCTCCCCACAGGGCAGAACCCCCCCAACACATAGCATATGGACTGCCCTGCCTGCAGGGTCCCAGCCCCCACATAGGCTACATCACCCCCACTTGCAGGGCCCAGATCCCTCCCATGCCACCCAGCCCCAGCCTCCACCCATCCGCCACTGTCTCTAGCCCCCAGCTTGTTCCCCTTCTTATCTCCAGCCTCAGGAGCCCAAGAGACACTTAAATGTTATAGACACTTTGCGTGTTGGACATAAAATCCTCAGGTGCCTTAAATTCTGTTTCTGTATACTCCCTAAAGCACCTCAATCCAGATAGTGCTAGCTGCACAGATCTGTCCTCTCACAGCCAAAGCCCAATCAAATTCTATTAAGTAAGGTCTTTTTCACTTAATTCTTCTGCAAGGACTGATCCTAACATGCACCAGAGATTCAGATTCCTTGCAGAAATAGCCATTTCTTTCTTTTAAAATTGGGGAGTAGGGAACAAGGAGTTCCACCCCTTATAACATTGCCTAAGAGTTTAGTGCATTCATTTAGAGTGAGAGAGACTCAGGTTTGTTTGTTTTTTTTGCTGTATCAGATTTACATGATTTCCAAGGTAATATACAATTGGGGGTAAATTTATATTTTCTAGTCTCATGGACATAGAGTGTAGCATTCTGCATGCACTGTCCAAAACTGAAGCCTTGGCTGCAGCTCCCAGAGGCCCCTAGGCTTTCCCTGTGGACAAGTACCAATGGCACACCTGCAAACTGTCAGGTCTCACCATGAGATCATCAGAGCAAAAAGAAGCTAGTTAGCCTGTATTGCATTCAAGGCAGAACCACAAAATAGTTATAAACCAGCTAATTCAGGGCTGGATTATCTTGTGACCTAGCGAGAGTAGGAAAAGAATTATCATTTCCTTTCTTATGTCTTTGTTGTTCCCCCTGCAGAGTAGTTTTCAACTAGCAAAGATTGTACTTCAGTTGAACCTTGCAGGCTACAATACTGCTTCTGTGTAGACATTGTCCTGACAGTCCTACATTCCTATGGAAGAAGCATTATGGCACACTGCTGTACAGCTGTATGGGGTGCTTCCTGATCCCTCAGCACCTTGTGCCAGCACACAAATGGGCTACTTTTGGGTTCCAAATAATGCTGTGAATATGAAAGCTGATAGACTAATACAAGACCCCTTTTATAATGACAGGATATTGAGGGTCTCAGTTTAAGGACTCAGGTGCCTGTACACTAATGACAGGAGCATGGACAACAAGCAGGAGGAGTTAGCCCTCCTACTCTCCAGTGGGCATTACAATCTAGTAGGGATTATGGAGACCTCATGGGACTCCTCACATGCCATAGAAGGCTAGACCCTGCACAGAAAGGACTGAGTAGGCAAGAAAACGTGGTGGTGTGGCTCTCTATGTGAGGAAGCAGTACACCTTCTTGGAGGTCGACATCGGCTCCAAAGAAGAGCAGCTCAAAACCCTCTGGGTCAAACTACGGTGGAGGGGGCAGAAAAGAGGGCACAGTGAGAGAGACCTAACTGTAAATGTATACCACAGACCACCAAACCGGGGGAAGAGCTTGATCTGGATTTCTCTTGAGAACTGCTAGAGGCCGTGCATGCACGGGATATGGTTGCCATGGGGAGGCTTAATTACCCAGACATCTCTTTGGAGGAAAACACAGCTAAATTGAACCAGTCGCAATGCTTACTGACCTGTATCGAAGATCCCTACCTGGCTTAGGAAGTGCATGGGCCAACCAGAGGTAACACTCTCCTAGACTTGGTCCTGGCCAAAGGAGATGACCTGGTGAACGACTTAAATATAGAGGGTAGCCTAGGTGACAGCGACCATGAAACCATCACACACACTGTCCATCACAAGGCAGACAAATCCAATAGCAGGGTTGAAGCCTTAGACTTCAAAAATGCAAATTTCAACAAACTCAAGTCACTAGTAGGGGTAGCACTGTGGGACCAGGGACCGAACGCAAAAAGAGTGCATGAAGAATGGTCATTTCTCAAGGACACAATCTTAATAGCACAAAGGAAGTCCATTTCCATGTGGATGAAAGGTAGAAGAAGGGCTGGTAAGCCCTCTTGGCTGGATAATATGGTCCTCTTGGGGGGGGGAGGGGGAGGGAAGAGGCATACAAATAATAGAAGCTTGGGACAGTCCCCAAGGAGGACTATACAATAATGGCCTGCACTTGTAGGGAGCAGATTAGAAGGGCTAAGGCAGCAACTGAACTTAAACTAGCAAGAGAAATCAAGGACAATAAGACGTCCTTCTTTAGGTATGTAGGGAACAGGAGCAAAACAAATGGAAGCATGGGGCCATTGCTTAACAACTCAGGACAGCTGGTTACTGACACTCGGGAGAAAACTGAACTTCTAAATGACTATTTTGCTTTGGTATTTCACCGGAATAAGGGGAAAATCATACTAGATAAGGTTTAGAATGGGCATGGTGGGAATGACCGCCTTTCTACTGTTAACATTGAGCTAGTGCATGATCAGTTCGAAAAGTTAGACATTTAAAAGTCAGCAGGACCAGATGAACTTCGTCCGAGTGTGCTGAAGGAGCAGGCCAAAGTCATCGCAGGACCTCTGGTGAAACTCTTCCAAAACTCAAGCTGCTGGGGAGAGGTCCCTGAAGACTGGAAGAGGGCCAATGTTGTGCCCATCTTCAAGAAGGGAGAGAGAGAGGACCCAGGCAACTATAGACCAATCAGCCTAAATTCTATCCCCGGGAAAATCCTAGAAAAAATAATCAAGGAGTCTGTGTGTGTGTGTGTGTGTGTGTGTGTGTGTGTGATATGCTTGCAGGAGGTAGGATCCTGAACAACAGCCAGCATGGCTTCATCATGGACAGGTCTTGTTTTGCCAATCTCATCTCCTTCTATGGCCATGTAACTTGCCACCTGGATAAGAGAGAGGAGGTTAACATTGTATACCTAGACTTCTGAAAGGCCTTTGATCTAGTATCCCATGATGTTCCCTTGGGAAAATTAGAGGATTGAAGGCTTAACTGCTTGACAGGTGGGTAGGAAGCTGGCTGTGTTAGGACCCAGACAGTTCTAATGAACAGATCTGTTTTGTCCTGGTGGGAAGTGGCCAGTGGTGTCCCTCAAGGGTCAGTGCTTGGTCCAGTGCTATTCAACATCTTCATCAATGATTTGGATGTGGGGGTAAAGAGCTCACTGGCCAAGTCTGTGGATGACACCAAGTTATGGGGGAATGTGGTTATGCTTGAAAACAAGCAGACCTAGACAGGCTAGCAAGTTGGGTGAGTCAGAACCAGGTGAAGTTCAACATTGAAAAGTGTAAAGTGCTCCATCTGGGGATGAACAATCTCCAACATACTTACAGGCTCAGTGGTGCCAAACTGACTAGCACCATGACTGAAAGGGACCTAGGGGTAATAATAGACCATAGTATGAGCATAAGCTGTCAGCGCGATGCTGAAGCCAGCAGGGCAAACAATACTCTGGCATGCATCAATCTATGCATCTCAAGCAAAACCAAGCAGGTAATTCTTCCACTTTACAAAGCATTGGTGAGAACCCAGCTGGAGTATTGTGTCCAGTCCTGGGCACCGCACTTCAACAAGGATGTGAAAAAGCTTGAGAGAGTGCAGAGAAGAGCCACCCATATGATCAGACACTTGCAAGGCAAGCCATATGAGGAAAGGCTGAGGGACTTGGGTCTCTCCAGCCTAAAAAAGAGAAAGGTGAGAGGGGACTTGGTAGTAGCTTACCACTATATCAGGGGAATACATCAAGGGCTCGGTGAACAACTGTGCAACAGGGCATCCGAGGGGAAAACCAGGAGTAATGGCCACAAACTCCTGGAAGGCCATTTCAGACTTAACACTAGGAAAAGCTTATTTACAGTTGGGGTGCCCAGACTGTGGAACAAGCTTCCTCCAGAGGTGGTGCAATTGTCTACCCTGGAAATCTTGAAAAGGAGACTGGATGGGCACCTTGCTGGAGTCACCTGACCCCAGTTATCTTTCTTGCTTGATGCAGGTGGTTGGACCTGATGATCTTGTGAGGTCCCTTCCAATCCCTTACTATATATCAAACTATGAATAAATCTATGAATCTAGTTATTATGAAATTAAACAGCTACAAATATTTGGGGTTACTGAATAGCTGTGAAATACTGATGATGCCCTCAGTAATTACATAAGACAATTATAACATTAGAGTTATAGATTGATCAACAAGTTATAGACAGATTTTCTAGTATATTACAGCTGCTTTGTGCTTCTGGAGTGACAGCCTAACATGTTACTGGAGGACTTTTTTTGTAGAGGGATGTCTATAGGAGGAATAAAATCAGAAGTCACCTCTTTCTGGCCACTGACATAGGAAATGTTTTGAGAAAAGTGATATGGATGAAGCAGATTTATGTTCTTGTAATCTGTACCTAGTGACATAATCTTGGGGCAGTCAGTGCAAATCAGAACATTTTGAATCTATGACAAGATCCAACAGCTGGAAACTGGAGCAACAAGTATTCTGTCATGTTCTGTTGTCGTATTTATTTAACCTGTGGGACCCATAGCTGTAAAATGTCATTAAGGTCAACAGCTTTGTAGATTTCAAACAAAATATTACATCTATCTGAGAATAAAGATAATTCTCATAATTATAGGTGTAACCGCGTCACAGCTGTAACTCTGTTACTAAGATGGGGTAGCAGCTGCCGGAGATTAGAACATCTGGGAAATGGGGAACGTAATACCCCAGGCAGCCAATGAGGACGAAGAAAGAGAAATAAAGAGAGGGAGGAAATTTCCCAAAGTTGCCTTCGGGCACTTACAGATTGAGAGAAGCGGGAGAGGAGCCCTGCAACAAGGAATACAGAGAGTGTCCAGGAGACAGGGACTCACTCTTAGATGATGACAGGATTTTGGGGGATTGATACGCCCCATGGGTCGCTTCCCACCTGGAAAGACAGCCTCTGTGGTGAGTCATAAAAACAGAGCAGCAGAGCGGAAAACCCCGCAGATCCGGGGCACAGCATGGCAGGATTCCCCGAGTGGGAGAAAAAAGGAAAGAGAGAGAGAGAGAGAGACATGAGAGAAAGTGGGTGACGGAGCACCCAATCCTGCCCTGAAGGCACGGGACCCCGATCCCTCACCGGAGAGTGAAGGGAGGCGTGGAGACAGAAAGCGCAAGTAAAAAGGAAAACTGTGACTGAGCTGCGCTTCGCATGCCGGCACAAGCCACAGCCGGGGAATCCCAGTGTCGGTGTTAATCAGCCACTAATGAGGCAATTAGTGGCTGATCATCAAGATAACAAGTAGTTCTTTCATTTGAGACAGACGGCGAGGACTCACATGGCAAACTCCTTTTTTTTGCCTGATGTTCCGAGAGAGCATAACAGGCTAATGATAATAAAGCACTCTGGACTAAGATCTGGCTAGCATGTTCCTTACCATACCGGCATGTAACAACTCTTCCTCCCCCAGAATTTGCATTTAGATCAAGTCGTGGCAGGCGGGAATTGTGGGACCTACAGAAGCAGGTACCCAGGATGGGCACGCTTACAATAGGAAAGAGAATTACTACTTAATGGATGCAAACCTTTATGTTTCAGGGCATAAACTATTGTCTACCTGGCAGGGCTAAGAAACTTCACTTCTAGAAACTTCTTTTTTGACATTTGAGATTTGTCATAAGGTTAAATGCTATCATCCTCTGTTCCCAGATTAAACTACCATAGTCTGTTTCTGAAGAGAGAACTGGTTATGCTAATCACTTCTGAGAAAAGAGACTGTGGACGCATCTACGTGAGATGCTTTACTGCACAGTAGACAAATCTACTATGCAGTAAAGTGTCACTATACAACAGTGTGCAGAAGCTACTGCACAGTAAAATAAGCTAATGCGTGCTTTTCTACTACTTGTAAATGAAAGTAGTAGATTATCTGCGCATTAGCTACAGTGTAGTAGCCCACATCTAGACAATAACTGGGAGCAGCTCATCCAGACCAGCAGAGGGCCAGCCACCTGCCTGGCACAGGGCAATGTGATGGAGTCCCTTCAGCCACGCAGCAGGGACATCTTCAGCAGTCCCTGTCTGGCCTCCATACCCCTGGGGCTTGTGTCAGCTGCTTCCTGCCCCTTGGCACTGTGTGCTTCTGTGGTAGGCATGTGCTGGCTGCAGCAGCCCTACAAAACCCTGACCTGAGCCCCAGGTCTGTGCCAGGTACTCCCCGGGCACTGTGCCCCTACACTGTGGGCATGTGCTGTCTACAGCAATCCTGTAGGCCCCTGGCCTGACCCCCAGGGTCTGTGCCTGCAGCTTCCTGGCCCCTGGACACAATGCCCTTCTGCTGTAGCCATATGCTGGGACCTGACAGCTCCTGGAGTCACTGCCAGAGCTAGCACTTGTGATGGCAGCATCCCCAACCCTGGGGAGAGCAGCCTGAGGCCCCAACTGAGTGGCAGATGAGACCACCGACCCCATAGTGGTCTAGGGCAAAGCCGACATCCAGAGGCAGTTTAGCTAGGCCATGTGGGTGAATGCCCATATTTATGAGGACATGGTAGACTGCAAGTGGGAGCATGGCTATGATTGGTCCAGGTGGCAGTGTTACATTAAGGTGAAGGCCCTGCAGGCTCAGTGGGTCCACATCACAGACCATAACTACTGGTCTGGGGTTGCCTGCAGGACCATGCCCTGAATGCAGGAGCTGGATCATATTCTGGCTCTGAGGGATCTAGGTCATGGTGACATAGGCACTCCATCACAGGTGGGCTGTGGGAGCTGGTGCTGCAGGCCAGCATGAGGAGGACTCTCTGAAGGAGGGCCCCTCAGGTGAGAAGTATGAACCAGCATGTGCTACACCCTTGGCCTCACCCTCCAGCTTGGGCAGCCCAGACCAGCACCTGGCCCAGAAACGCCAGGTGTGCACCCACATTTGGCCAGACAAACCAAGGATGCCCCAACCCGTAGCCAGCTTCAGCTCCTCATCACAGGGAAATGCTCCCTGTGTTGTCAGACACTAGGCATCCACACTCTGGTACCCTGCAGGCAGCTGAACCCTATCACTGCTGCCAGTGTCGGAGTCCGACCACTGGGACCACCTGCCATGCCCATCAGATAAGCCCCACACAGGCAGGAGGGCCACTGTGTCCACCCTTGCCTAAATCACCTCACCCACCCAACCTGGGCTTTACACCTGGAGTCAAGTGCTCACAATGAGGAGAGGGGTCCCCCTCCCCTTCTCTCCTCAGCTATCCCTTCTCCACACTGTCTGCGTGAACTCCCTCCCACCCACAGTTGTTCCCCACATCACTCAGGGATGTGGGTGGCAGCGCAGAACTTTACTGAGTGGCCTGCACCCTCCCAGCTAGGCAAGCAAGGGCCTGTTGCATGCAGAGAACCTTGATGGCAATGGCAATCTCCCCTTTGGCTGCAGGGATCAAGGACTTGTAGCATAGGCAGAGGTACCGTTCCAGGCAGTGGCATGTGTTGCAGGGAAATATGGGCTGCTCCAGGGCACCATCAAAGCTAAGGGCCCCTTACCAGGTTTCTACCTGCACCTGGGGCACCATGGTGATCAGCAACAGCAGGGCATAGTGGGTTGAGCACCCTTCAGTGTGTTCAAACAACTCATTGTGGTGAGCCCAAGGGACTCTTAGCAAGGACACCCTTGGGGTGCAGGCCATGCACAGTGGCTGCGATGGCCCTGGCCATGGCCACCTCTTTGGAAAAGCCCACCGGGTAGGTGGGGGCAGGTCACCAACTCTGCATCCCATCCAGGCAGGAGCCCCTCACCCCCCTACCCTGAGTGTCATGGACCAAGTGCCATGGGAGTGAACAGCCTGGCCTGAAAGGAGGAGAAGGGGGAAATGGGCTGCCAGAGCAGCTGCCAGCAAGAGCCAGCCCTGGCCCAGCCAGGGGAAGGGACAGGAAAGGCAGGCAGGCTGCCACAAGTGGCAAGTGAGCTGCCTGGCCCTGTGGAGGGAACAGGGATAGAGGGCTTGTCTGGTGGCCTCCTGTGGCAATGCCTACCCAGCCAACTTACCATGGTCTCTGGGCACCTGTGCATGTACTATCCATGAACAGAGGCCAGGCAGCACACAGTTCCTCAGTACACTGCATGTTATATCTGAAATGTTTGAGTCTCACAAAGAGCCTTTTTGTCCTTGCTCTGCAGGTGCACCAGCTGTATGCAGGGGAGACATACCAGCTGCTGGCGGGGATGCTCCATCAAGGACACTACCACCATTAGCCAGTGCACTTCACATGTGCCA
Source organism: Alligator sinensis (assembly GCF_000455745.1). Taxonomy (NCBI): domain Eukaryota; kingdom Metazoa; phylum Chordata; order Crocodylia; family Alligatoridae; genus Alligator; species Alligator sinensis. Next base: position 432,973 of record NW_005842256.1, read on the forward strand.
CCTCTGCCAGTGGCACACCCAGGACAGAACCCTGATGATGTACTCACTTGTCACCATGGCAGAGGCCAGGGTCTGGCAAACTGAAGATGAACTCACAGTTCAAACTCACAGGCCTGGCAAACTGAGAATGTGGTGCAGGAGAAGGAGAGGGACTGGGTGGAGTGTGCCTTCAGGGACCATCAAGGAGAGGTACCTCACCCTCCTTGAGAGGATGATGGAAACCCAGGAGTCACAGGCTTCCATGGTGGTCCAGGCAGTGGAGGCAATGAAAGAGGACCACTGGATGCTGTACAGCATCATGCCACATGCTGCCCAGCCCCTGCCCCCAACCCCTGCTCCGCCTGGTCCCTGGAAGTCACCCACAGCCCCACCCCAAGCCCCTAGTGGGCCTTGGAGGAGGTACAGCAGCACCTGCAGCAGCCAGGGCTCCTTGTCCCTGCTCCTAAGCTGGGTGCTTCAGGAGCCTGGCTGCCCACCATGCAGCCCCTGAGTGGGAGATGCTCATGGGCCCTGCTGACCCCAGTCCCATGGAGGAGGAAGTGGATCATACTGGAAAGTTCCTGCCCTTGGCCCTGGCCAAGCCCCCAACCTGCTGGCCTTGTTGTGGCATCCACATCCATGATGGTGCTGCCAGAGGCTGGAGTGCTGAGCACCATTCCCCAGGCTCCACTCTGTAGGTGTTTCCAGCTCACTGTTACCCCCGACACTGCACCAACCACACTCTGTAAATAGCTGCATGGGGAAGAGGGTGTTTTATTGGTGGTAGGTATTGGGGTTGTGGGGATCTGCCTACTCCTACAAAGAGAAAATCTGCTCCCAACAGGGTACATGTGTAGATATGTTCCCGGGGATGGCTTACTGTGCAATATTTTTCTGTGCAGTTAGCATAAATCACATTACTAAAATGTATAGATGCACCCTGTTTTATCTAAATGATGTGTAAAGAAATTACTTAAATTTTTGCCCTGAAATTAATTTCAACACATATAAGAGCTCACTTGGTATTAAAAAAATCCTAAATGTAGGAATCCATTCATTTCATTATTGATAACAAAATCATTTCCCCAGAATAGTAAATGAAATAAGATTACCACTTTATGATAAATCTCTGATAATTGTCTTCGGACTCCATTACATTCTATTATCAATCCATGATAAAGCTTTGAACCTTCCCTCTGAAATGTAGACACACACTTTAGTTATTCCTGCCACAGTTATTTTCAGTACCGTCCCCTTATTTATTTTTCATTTTTATTTTAATTAACATAGCCTGGAAAGTTCAGCAAGTCTTAAACCAATTTTTTTAGTTAACCAGCAGGATCTAACAAATTGCTGAAAGAGCTTAGCATAATGACTAAATTATTAAATATCATGAAAACAATTCATAATTCATCATTACCGATATTTATAGCAAACCTTTCTTCTGTTGAATGAGATGGCTAGGGATGGGCCAGTAGGTTATGGAAATGCCAGAGGTGAGGGGGTTAGGAAAGAGGAATGGGGCTGGGGAGCTAGTTGGGGTCACAGGGAGAAAGTAACATAGTTGGGGGCCTGGGAGAGTTGCTGAAATGAATAGTAATTATCATGGATAGGGTATGTAGCTCCTGGAGTTTAGGGGAAAGAGCGGCCTGATTGGAAATTAGAAGACTCAGAGGCAGGAAAAAAAAGGTGATTAGAATGAAAATCATAGAGGCAGATGGAAGGAAAGGGATGGAGTTTATAGTGGAGTTGATTGCAGAGAGTGCTAGGAGAGGGAAGACCAGGGTACACAGAAATAGAAATTTAGGAGGCATAAAGAGAAGGCAAAGAGAAACAGAGGATACTGGGACATTTGGAGAATGGGGAATTTAGAGGGGCAAAACAATTGGAAGGCAAAGGTGCAGGCAGGGACCATTGTATTCTGGAAGTAACACATGAGACAGAGCCTGCACCTAGATTTAGACAGACTACAGAAGTGGGCAGATGAGAATAGGATGGGGTTCAACGTAGACAAATGCAGGGTGCTGCACCTTGGGAGAAGGAATCTGCAGCATACATACAGGTTGGGGAGTTCCCCTCTTGAAAGCACAGAGGTGGAAAGGGATCTTGGAGTCATTATTGACTCCAAGATGAACACTGTCCAGGTGCAGAATCTTCAAAAGGGATGTGGCCAGCCTGGAGAGGGTTCAGAGGAGGGCCACCCACTTGGTGAGAGGTCAGCAGGACAGGCCCTACGAGGAGAGACTGAAGGACCTGAACCTGTTCAGCCTCAGCAAGAGGAGGCTGAGGGGGGACCTGGTGGCTGCCTACAAGCTCATCAGGGAGGATCAACAGCAAATAGGCAGAGCCCTTTTCTCCCCAGCACCACCTGGGGTGACAAGGAACAATGGTCATAAGCTGATGGAGAATAGGTTTAGGTTAGAGATCAGAAGGCAATATTTTACAGTTAGGGTGGCCAAAATCTGGAACCAACTTCCCAGGGAAGTGGTCCTCGCCCCTACCTTGGGCAGATTCAAGAGGAGGTTGGATGATCACCTGTCTGGGGTCTTGTGAACCCAGCATTCATACCTGCCTGTGGCAAGGGGTCAAGCTAGATGATCTGTTCAGGTCCCTCCTGACCCTAGCTACTATGAAACTATGACTGAGATGGTGGTGTAAATTTGAAGGCCTTTGATTCTTTGACAGCAGGTGTATGTTTTAAGGTGGAAGACTTATCAAAAAATGAGATCCATCTGACCAGAACTGGAAAGAGCATCTTTGGGTATTGTCTGGCCAGCCTAATAACAAGGGCTTTAAACTAGGTTCCATGGGTAAACAAAACCTTGCAGCAACAAATGAAACAATTCAGAGAAGAAAGGACTGGAAGAAGCAACTCAACTCTGAGAAAGGGCCAGACAGCCGCAGGATGGCAAAAAGTGGTGCTAAAGGGAAGCAAATAGGTTGAAATGCAAAATATGTCTGATTGTATTAAATAAATCAAAGAAATATAGGGAATAAACAAGATACGCTGGAAATTTATGTCTGTGACAAGAACTATAATGTGATTGGTAGCACAGAGACCTGGTGGAACAGCTCTTCCAGGGTTGGATGTCTAAAACACATGCATTTGTTCCCTGGTTCAGGAGGAAGAAGGTAACAGAAAATAATGTTTAGGTGAAGATGAAAGGTCCAAGATGCAGCACTGATATAATGATGGAGATTTATTATAGGCCATCAAATCAGGAAGAGGAGGTGGATGAGGCACTCATCAAGGAAGTGACAGATTTATTCAAAAGCTATGGGATGGGATGGACTGAAGACTTCAATTTTCTGGACAACTGCTGAGAAAAATACAACAAAGTATACAATGTCAAGCCAGTTCGTAATGTGTGGAAGACAACTTTTTGTTCCAGAAGGTTGATAATACAATAAGGAATTGTTGATTTTGGATCTTGTCTGGACTACTAGGGAAGAACTGGCAAAGGATGTGAAGGCGGTGGGGAACTTTAGAGGAAGCAGTCACAATATGACTGAATTCCAGATCCTGAGATGGGGAAGGCATGAGTTTAGAAAAAAGTAGGGTGCTAGATTTTAAAAAGGCAGATTTCACCCAACTTAAGGAGTTAATAGGCATGGTGCCTTGGGAGGACAGACTGAAGGATGAAGGTACCCATTAGGGCTTGGGTACTCTAAAAGACAGTGTATTGGAAGCCCACCAAGAACCTGTCCCAACACAATGGAAGCACTATAAGAATGTCAAGAGACCAATGTGACTGTACAAGGAGCTTCTAGGGTGCCTCAAATAAAAAAGGGAAGCGTACATGCAAAGGAAAAATGGGCAGGTCACCAAGTAATAGTACCAGGAAATAGCAAGAACATGCAGGGACAAAATCAGGGAGGAAAAGATAAAGAATGAGCTGCACCTCTCAAGGGAAGTTAAGGACAACAGGAAGAGGTGCTATATGTTGGCCAAAAAAGAAAGAGAAAGGAAGCTGTAGGCCCACTGCTAACTAGCAAAGGGGAATTCTTAACAAAATATTTAAAGAAGGTGAAGCTACTCAACAGCTACTTTGCCTCAGTCTTCACAAAAAAATAAGCTGCAGCCAGACCTGAGTTGTGATCTTTCTATTCTACAGTCATCCTGAATTCAATCAGACTTTAAAATTAATAGTTTGTAAAATTCTGTTGAATTTCATGCATTAAATGCACTGCAAGGCAGGATTTCTAAGGTGCCCCATTAACCAGTGATCCATAAGGGTCTTAAAAGAAAAAAATAAATCTCTCAAATAAATACACCTCCTCACCAAGTTTATTTTCAATTAGTAATTATTTTAATAACATTTTATTTGACTGGCAGATTTTGTTTTTTGCTTAACTTTCCCCCCATGCAATCTTGTGACCCACTTCAATCCATTTAGCTCTTGATCTAATATAAGCTCCTTTAACACTTTCTGAAAATAATTAATCCAATTTGGATTAAAGGGATTATAGATAGTCTTAGTCCTCATTTGATAACAACTCATTATTAACCAGCATTTTCAGTTTACCCAATGTTATGAGATGTAGAAAGCAAATCAGAAATGTGTTCTTTACAAATACTCCCAAATCATTACTTAGCACAAGAATTGCTGATCTTGTTGGAAACGTGAAGAAAGTGAGAAATTCTGTTCCTTGCATGAATGGGAAGATAGTGGCAAATATTCTTTGAAGACTTGCTATTATTTGAACTCCAAAAACATGAATGGATGAATTCCATGTTTTGAGCATGCAATGCAAAGAGAATACTGAATAGAGAAGGGGAGTATAAAGTAAAAGAAACCATTATAGGCTTCCTTTTCAAAAGATACAACTCAAGAAGTGGCTGAATGTTCCAAATATTGAACACAAACATGCATTCAAATTCTGAGCTGCTGCTCTGTTCATAACCTACCATGATGTGTGCTACTGCTGCTTGCCAACACCTATGCGATTTTTTTTCCTCCCCAGATGTTTGGGCAATAGCTCTTTGAACAGTTACCCATATGCATATAAAAATGGAATTTACCATCCTATTATTTGTATGTTCTCTATTTAAGTACTTATCTGGTCAAAATTACCATGGCATCTGAGCATTTCACAATTTTTAAAGCATTTCTAACAGTGGAAGACAGTGCTATAATTCCCATTGCATTAACTTGCTCAGTCACACAGGAAGTCTGAGGAGAACTAGGAAAAAGAACCTGAGCTCTTTCAGTATTTGGTTGGTACCCACTGGACTATCCTTTCTTTCATGAAAGTGTCATGCAATCACATGACCCATGGCGTGAGGCTATGAGACCAATCACGTACCACAAAGAACAAATAGCAACTGGTCAAGCTGAACATTTCTCAAATGAACCATAATCTGAAAATTATTTATCCAACACTTGAGGGAATCGTTACAATGATCTAAGAAGTCAGCAGCTAAAAACTGGATCAGTTCATAGGTGGTAAAAAGGAGGAAATTACAATGAGCCTTGTTTCAAACAAACAATTAATCTGGCTATCACCTGAGTTCTGTGTATAAAACAGATCCGGACGCTGTTTCATGTACAGCTCAAGTGTATTCTATCACCAGTTCATCCCTGTATGGCTCTGCTGAAATGTGGTGGAAAGAAGCCCAAGGAAATAAAATACATTGGGAATGGGATTGATGAATTGGAGCTAAACCTGGTAAATTGATTTTTTTTTTATTCCTGGAAAGTTGAAGCTTTTCTCTAAATCAATTAGAACCAACCTTAGGCAAACTTGGAGATTGATTAACAAGGGGCCAGCTTCAGCTGCCTAGATCACTGTCACTGGCTAGAAATGGCTAAGAAGTTTGTCACTAAAACAGGAGACTGTGGAGGAAGACAAACCTACCACAGGGCAGTGTATTGCATTCTGTGTTTTGCAGTAGCGTTTGTTTCAATAAATAAATAAATAAATAATCAGCATTCCAGTATTGGGACTGGATGTCACATAAGTGTAATTACAGCACATCAGAGCAGGATCGATTAATCAAGTCTGCTGGAGCATGGTAATTACCGGTCTCCACCAGACCCCAGTGTCTCATATATTAGCATCTGTGGGCTTAAAAATGATGGCAGGGGTGCTTTAACTAAAGCTCGTTGAACAAACTTTAAAGTGCCCCTGCTGCCATTTTTAAGCCTTTCACTAAGGATTCCCTAATAAAGCTGAGTCCCACAAGCAGTTCCTGAATGTGAATGATGGGAACACAAGAATTGTCATGCTGGACTGGTACGTTTCTGCCACTAGCTGACATTTCAGTCCCAGTGCCTTCTCCTCAGCTCCACATCCCAGTCCTTCACCTCTGTATCACAGTCTTTGTACCAATTTCCCCATGTGACATCCCTCCAAGGTCCAACTCCTGACCATTCTGCATCCCATGCACATCCCCTCTTTGCTGCCTGGGCTGTAATTAAGAACACAGGAGAGAGTCTTCCACACTGCTACCTCAGGGTGTCTTGTCAGCCAGGGGTACCTGAGAGAGATTTTAGTACTTCAAGGGGATGGAGCACACTTGAAACCTCATGCAGTGGAACAGGTAGCTCTGAAACAAAAAAAAAAAACAGCCTTTATTAGTCCGTGGTAATACAGCTTGCAAAGCTTTTGAGCCACAATGCCTCGGTCAGCTCTCCAGGCAGTCCTTGACAGATAAAACAGCCCCAACTGTTCTCTCTCAAGCCTCTCAGGCCCCTCTCATCTTGCCTTTCTCTCCTATCCTATTTTCTCTGGAAGTCTCCTTTTCAAGACAGCCTATTTATACTGTGTTTCTTTGAAATGCCTCCCTGGCACCAGAAACAGCAGAAAGTTTCCCTAGGTGTGGGGACCGGAATCCACTTGGTGTAGCAGCATGGGTAGACTGATTCATTGTTGCTGGATGGCCCCTTCTCCCCTAATACAACCTTTAGGCAGATCCCCACAACTCTGCTTCAAATAGCATTAACCCATTCTTTCCCCACATACAAGTGAGTCAGGAAATGGAGACAAGCACCATAATTGTAACATAAACACGTTTAATTTAGAAAAATTTAAACAACACAATGACCTGTCATGCATGCCCAGTGCAGATGTAATCTTCAGGGAATTTAGCTGCCAAATTCTACATTGCTGCTAAGCATGTCTAAACTGAGATTTTTAAGAGACTTATAATTTTGCCAAAGTTGGGTGGATTTGTATTTGATTACAAAAGGCACCTCTTGAACATCAAGGAGTGGATTTTTTCTTTCATACTAAATCTACATGGAAGTTTATGGAGGGCGTTTTGTGTCTCAAGAGTTTGGTTAATATCTCTCCTAACTATGCAGTTGGTCCAGTGAAAGATGTCACAAAAAATCTTTCTTTTCACACAGTTTGTGGACCATCATAGCTATAGCAAGACTTCAGCCCTACTACTAGCTGCATAAATGCTATTTTTGGTACACGTAGAAAGATAGCAAGTCAAATTCCCCTGTACTGTGGATGTGTAAATGTGTGGTTATAACTTAAGTATGCACAGTAGGCTACACATGGGCTGGGCAGGTAGCTTTTGTGTACACATACCCATTCTGGACATGTAACTGGGTCTAAGCACTCAAAAAAGTAGCTAGACAGAAATACATAGTTAATGACTGTTAGATTTTAGAAAAGGAGGCTGGATCTTGCATATTTTAAGCCTAATAGCAGATGGTTACAACACTTGTCCAGAAAGCTGAAAAACAAGGTTCTAGGCCTCTACTATTACCAGATTTGATTGAATTCTAGGCCCGTGCGAAGCAGCTAGTATTCACTTCGGATTTGGATTCGACCAATTCGGGGGACTGTGATTCAATTCAGTGATTCAGATCACTGTCCTGATTCAATTCGGCTGAATCAGCCAGGCTAGGCATGGCCCATTCCCTACCCCTCTCCCAGCCTGGCAATGGTTGCCCCACCCGCCCCAGCTCCCAGTGCTTGGGGGAACCACCCCCCCCAGCTCAGCAGGTGCTGCCAGGTGGGGTGCCATCCCTGCTGCCCCCTGTCACAACCCAAAGTTGTGATTTTTGTTTTTGTGTGTGCTTTGGCACCAGTGAATTATTTTCCCGCTAAATTGCAGCTTCTTTGCACGATGGAGTTTTCTGCTGCAGAGGAAAACCCCGGTGCAAGGGAAAATTTCCCGCCAATTTGTAGCTTTCTTTGCATGGTGCATTTCTTTTGCATCTAAGAAATGCTCGGTGCAAAGAGTTCCCGCCATTTGTATGCTAATTCGAGCCCCATTATTGGCTTGCGTGAAATTATTCACACGTGGC
>NW_005842256.1:441497-453181 GCF_000455745.1 Alligator sinensis
TAATCTTGAATCAACCATTACACGTCCGTGCCTAATTCCAGCGTGTCGCCTGTTCTCTCCGATCCAGCGTGCCCGGGCTGCTGGCCACAGCCTGCACGCAGCACAAAAGGGCCCCGATCGCTCCCTGCCGTCCGCACATGGTGACGAGGGTGGGATCGGGAGACGGCCCGCACACCCCCCACTACCCCATGCAGCATGGGGGGCTCTCCACAAGCCCCTGAACCCCTCCCTGCTCCCACTGCCGCCCCACAGGTGCTCTGCACGGGCCAGCACCTGCCCTTTAAGAAAAAAAAAAACCTGAAGAAACCGCAGACTCACTGCTCCTGTCGGTGGGAACCCCCCGAAGCCCCAAGGCTGCATCAGGAGCAGTGAGTTCCAGGGCTTTTCTTGGCTTTTTTTTTTCTTGAAGGGCCAGAGTCCTGACAGGCAGGGCAGCTGAGGGGCGGGGGAGCAGAGGTGGGTCAAGGGGGCTCGTGCAGAGCATCCATGCAGCGTGGGGCAGTGGGGATCACCCCCCACGTGGCAGCACCCGGTGAGCACTGGGGCATTTCTTTAAAGTACCTCAGCCCTCTTTCCCCCGCCCCTAGTACTTACTGGCTCAGATTCGGTTGCAGCTCCCTGCTGCAGCCACCAGGGACTGCTCGAATCATCAAAGCTCTCTGAATCTTTCCCGAACATTTGGAGAGCTTTGAATCGATTCAGAACTTTAAATTGGTCCCCTGATTCAATTTGGATTCAGAGATTCGGTCCTTGAATTGGGCCAAATCTCCTCCAGATCGAATCACCACCTGAAGCTTTGCACAGCCCTACTGAATTCCTGTTTCTTTGACTTCCCAGCACAGTGCTCTAACCACCACACCAGCTAGGGCAGTGCTTCTCAACATTTTTTGAGTCAAGTAACCCCTTGGAAAGCAACAGCTTTTGGCTTGCATTTGTTTTTTGGCTATGGACTTGTTTTTGCTTTGGTTTCTGGGCTTGTCTTGTGAATCATGTGTACTTAACAGAATTAATACTGAGCAACACTTTGGTTGAGAATCACTGAGTTACAGCCTTCATTACAAGCCTTTTGGGCACTTGCACAAGTTACAGTTTTGTGTGATTGGGCCCCTGAAAGCCCTCTGCAGCCATGACATAACACATGTGCATGTCTCCAGAGTGTTTTTTAAATGGGCAATCACACACAAAAAAATCTTTGTCAAATCAGCTATTAGTTGAAGGTGCTGTAGAACAGAGTGCTTTAGGAAACTTGTCTTCCTTCAAGGGGTTAATTTTAAGTGCTTTTGTGGGGTTGGCTGGTGCTTGTGCCTGCAAGCACTGGCCCCCTACCAGGGCTGTCAGAAAGTGAAGGGGTGGGAAAGGAGCACCACAGAGCTTTTGAACCAGGGGTTGGGGGAGTGCAGAATGGAACCTCCTACCTTGCCCCACCTCCCTGATAGTCTGGCTGAGGTACTGGGGGGAGCCAAACTGGGCTTGCAAGGTGCGGGGACTCCGTTCCACTCCCCCCCCACCACCCCACTTCAGCTCCAACCAGACAAAGCACAGCCAGCAGCTGATGCTACTGCTGTCAAGGGCTAGGGACAGACATTACACATAAACTGGTTTAAGTGAACAGAAACTGGTTTAAACCTGTAACAGAACAGATGTTCAGTGCACATAAACCAGTTTGAAAATGGCTGAAACTCATTTGAGATCAACCTGATTAAATATATCATCAGACTTAACTAATTTGGCTTAAACCGGTTTATGCAATACCTGTCCCTGACCCCTTGATCATTTAAGATAAATCAGAGTCCCCCAGTATCTCAGCATGATCTCTGGCGGGGGGGGGGGCTTTCTGCTCCACAGCAGGGCTGGCCCCTCCCCTCTCCACAGCGGGGCTGGCCCCTCCCCTCTGCTGCCTCAATGGAGCTCAGCAGTCTCTGCAGGCATCTGTCTGGCTTCTGCTCCCCCCCTCCCCTCCCCTCCCCACTCTGTGCTAAGCAGGCATTCCCCTGTCCCTCACAGGCACCTCCACATTAGCTAGCAGACCATGTGCTGGCTATAGTCCATGCTGTGGAAGAGGACAGAGGTAGACAGACTTTTTGGAGCTAATTAACAGGTATCTTAATGTCCTTCCTTAGAAAAGCTGTTTAAGAGATGTTTACTCCTGCCCCCTCCCCCTCACCAATCCCAATGAAGTAGGAACTCCCTCCTCCCCTCTGCCTTGGGGAGAAGGTATCTGTGTATTAGCTAACAGACCACATGCTGGATCTGTGCTGAATCAACAGTCTTAACGGATCAATAAACACTGTGATAAGGGTGATAAACATGGTTACCAGCCCCTCCCCACCAACCCCCACCAACCCCAGCTTGCTTGCCTGTCAATTTTCTGCAGACAGTATACAGAAACAGGGAGGGAAAGCGTAAAACTCTGTATCATCAACAGACGCACTGCACACGCACCCTTGCATCAGAGTGCTAGCTCAGGGCTGCAGGCTGGCAACACACCTGCCCCTTGAGCAGTGAGCAGGGAAAGCCTGGGACTGCAGGCAGGGTGAGGATTCAAACCCCTCCCTAATCAGCCTGACCACTTGCCTCTTCGCTCAGCTCTGCAAGGGCAGAGAGGGATGCTCTAGCACCCTCTGGCTTCTATCCTGAGCCACGGCAGGTATGTGCCTGAATTTCTTCAGTTCAGAGGGATTGTCTGTATGGTTGGAAACTGGTTCAGCCTAGCCAGGTTAGACTAACCTGCAAAGACTGAATTAATTCAGGCTCAGGTTTTTTGAATGCCTGTCCCTAGCCAAAAGGCTCGGGGGGGAGGATGGGTGGGGGCTGTGGAAGAAGGGAGCTCAGCTAGGATAGGGTCCTCTAACTCATCTGCTGGGTTAGATGGGGGGGGGGGGGGGGGGGCCTCTTAACTCATAGAACTTTAGGGGCGACTCTTAACTCATAGAACTTTGTATAAAGCACCATGAGTTAGAGAATATCTCCTAAGCATCTGTAGGCTGCATTTCAGGTTAAGCCACTACCCCTTGCACTTAATACTCATTGGATAGAGTCAACTAGAGACTTTTTAAGAGTGAGGATTTACATGCTAGAAGCCAGGGTCTGATCCCTTTGAGGAGAGCAGCTATCTCACTGAGTCACACGTCCTCTAATTCAGGGGCAGGCAATTATTTTGGGTAAAGGGCTGCTGAACAAGGTTTGGTGAGCTTTTGAAGGCCACATGGGTAACCCTGCCCCTTGACAGTTGTCTCACTCCCTAGTCGCCATCTTTGTACTGGAAGTCCCACCCCCTAACCCCTGACCTTTTCCACCAGAAATTCATCCTCTTTCCCCTTGGCAATACTCCTTTTGGGAGGAGGTAGCCATCTTAGAATCAAGCCCCCCTCCCCATCATACATTAAAAATCAAATGCCTACTATAAAATATTTTAATTTTATTACAAAAAATATTTTTGTCATGATTTGTGTTTGCATATTGTATATAGAAATGATTGCTTAATAACTCAAAAATAAACTCTTAGTCTTGTACATTGTGTGGAGGGGTGTGGTTGGGGGTATGTGTGCATGGTGATGTGTGTGTGTGTGTGTGTGTGTGTGTGTGTGTGTGTGTGTGTGGTTGGGTGTGGGTATGTGGGGGGTTTGTGAGGGAGTGTGGCTGTGTATGGGGGTAATAGGGGGTATTGAGGTTGTGGTGGTAGGGTGTGGGTGTGTGGCATGTATGGAATATGAGAAAGGGTTGGGGGTGGGAAACCTCCCCACTCTCCCTCCTTGATGGAGCAGCAGGCAGGGGTGTTCAGGGTGCTGGTACCTGGCACAGGTGCTGTTGCCTGGAAGCATGCAGCTCTGGCCAGCACTGCATATTGCGGTGAGGAGCACAGCCTCCACCAGACCATATTTATGGCTGGAGCCCCCACATTCATGTGGCATGGGAGGGAAGCCCTATGCGCTGGAGCCAGCTGCTTTCCCTGCCCCCTGCCATACAGGTCTAGGGTGGGGAAGACAGCCAGCTCCAGTGCATGGGACTTCCCTCCTGTGCCTTGTGAGTGAGGGGATCTGCATGTGCATGGAAGAGAGTGCCAGTGATAGAGATGGCCTGGCAGGGGCTACGCTCCCCACTGTGATGTCCAGACTGTCTGGAGCTGCATGCCACTGGACACAACCATCCCCACCTGCTTCTGCTGTCTTCACCTGCCAGGCCTGTGTGCCATGGAGGGAGCGGGGGCAGTCCTCGCACCCTGCCACACCTCCTCACATCCCAACCCTCCCTCACACCCACACACTGCCCACTGAGCTCCACGTTGCTGCAGCCCCCCTGGTCACAGGCTCCTCATTGCTGCCAGCCCCCCACTCCATGCTCCCACCCACCTGCAGCGCCACCCCCACCCACACTGCCACCCCCACCACTTCCCTACCTGCTTCCCAGAGTGAGTGGGACACTGGGGAAGCCAAGCAGGTCCCCAGAGGCTGCAGCAGTGACAGCAACAGCTCTGCCAGGTAGCTGACTGCTGGCCAGTGTGGCTCCTTCTGCCCATGAGGGTGGGAGTGAGGCACAATAGGGAATGTTGGTGGTTGCGGGAGAGTATACATGGCTGCCTCGCTCTGACCCTCATAGGCGGAAGGGCTGGGCAGGGGAAAATCTGCTGGTGGGTACTGTGGGCTGTATGAAAGTGCCTGGTGGGTGGGATCCAGGCCATGGGCCGTATTTTGCCCACCCCTGCTCTAATTTGCTCTCTTCCTCCTGGCACCGTACATCTTATACATATTTTGGCTGCTCAGGAGGCCAGTTTCAAAACAAGTGCTTTGTGCCTAGCCCATGGCATGGTGATTGCAGGGGACATAGAATAGCTATCTACATAACATTCTACTTTTGAAGCTAGAAAACTGCCATTTAGACACACAAAGGGAAATAAAATTCCAATAGATAGGGATTCAATTTCCAGTCCTCGCTCCAAAGTATGGACATTTTACAGCTTCTTAAAAATTTATGCTTTTTTTTTAAGTTGGGTAACTCTGTCAATTTTTCTCCACCTTTATTTTGAAAAAAAATCTTAACTGTTTTTTCTACCTTGCTAAAAGAGAAATTCCACCTGGACAGGAACGCAGCATCAAAAATTCCATTCCATGCAATTAATTTTGGCATAGTTTAAGCACCCTAAAGCAATACCTTATTATAAGGAGGATAAGGCAATCTCATTTATATTAGTCACTACATGTGTTGCCTAGAATTAGAATGAAATGGAAATTTTAGTTGAAATATTTTCTTGATAATAAATGTCTTTTCAACCAAAATAAAAACAGTGAAGAAAAAAATAATTTTGGAAGGTGTTTTTTTGTTTGTTTGTGAGGGTAGGTTTTTTGTTTATTTGTTTTCTTTCATGGGGAAGACATTTTATGAACTGAAAATTCTTTAGTTTTAAAATACATACATTGAAAAAAATGTTTTATGGTTATATTGATGCTGCCAGTCCTGTGCTTTCATCACTGGGCTATGTTTTCTTTAACCAAACAGAACGGAAATTACTGGAAGTGCTTGTTGGAATGTGCAGGATAGATAAGTAGATCTACTATGAAAGTAGATATAATCCAAATGGCTTTTGGCTTTCTACCCAAATGTGTGTTTTCCCTGCAAGATAGCTTTGCTTTCCCTATCTGTATCTCATAGAATCTGCAAATCCCTCTCTTCAGGGTTTTTCATTTTGCATCAGTCACCAGAACATCAAACTCTCCCAGCCTTATCCCTTGCTCTAAACATTTGCCAGTCAGTGTCTCTGTGGATCTTGATTGGAATGTCTGATGTGGCTTGGGTGCAAGCTGTTTCAGACACTAACCCAGAAGTGCTAGATCTGGCAGCAAATAAAATGTTGTGTCTCAGTCACTTGGCCCTGGTTTGGTGATATATTCAAAAGAAACTGACTGGGGAAAATGTTATGCTATCTTGTCAAAACCAAAGCAAAAATATATCTTTCTATCTATTTTAGCCAATAGAGAAGATTCAGTGCTTAAGGGAAATATGAAGCTACTTGCTACCACACCATGTCCCGGTACATACTCCCACAAACCTACATTAGTTCGTATCTACATACCCACACATTTACACTTATACATACATTATACACATTCCTACACTCACACATGAATACCTACACCCATCCACACCCATGCAAAAATTCATACATTTATACCTAAACACACCGGGAGTTACACTTGATATATATACATGCACCCCACTCGTAACCTCAGCACTCTCCCCTAGACTCAGTAACACAGTACAGGGGACTGAACCCTTTAATGTGACAAAGCCTGTTTATCATGTTGCACAAAAAGAATATAAAGGTCTCAATCCAATTTCACTTTATGCATCTCAATGACATGTTCACAGTTACATACCTGCAGTTTTTAGCACAGTTTGCGGTTCAGTTCTAGGCACCCAAACATGCACATTCATGTTTAGGAGGGCTGCGTTCTCATCTAGAAGCAGCACTGTAAAACAGGATCAACCAGGTGCATCTGTACAGCTGAGTAGTTAGAGGAGTTTGCTAAGAAGCAAGAGATATACATATATAACCCCTCTTGCTGAAAAGGGCTTGGAACACAGCTCTCCCACTTCCTGCACAAGTCCCTTGACTATTAAGCTAAAAGATAGGAAGGTGATCCTCCATTTATTTCACTACCAGGAAAAATAGACAAACTGCAAATAAGTGCCAAAAACTGCAGTTACAAAGCTGTGTATGTGCCATTTAGGAGCATTACACAAAATAGGATTAAGCCCAAAGTCTCCTTCATCACCTGCCTCAATCTAGTTCTGCAGCAAGTTTTCCCGTTCTTTCCTTGTGGCAACCAGTCAATGTTTGAGCTGTTAATAAAGAGGAGCTTTCTCTCCTGCTTCCCTACCTCAGCTGCACTTGAGAGCAACACGTGCCCTGTGTCTCTCTAGCTCCACTTATCAGATCTCCAGCCAAAATGAATGGCTAAATCTCTACAAACAGAGAAATTAAATGAAAACAAGACTAGTGCCAAGTTCTTTGCAAACAAAGAAATGAAATGAAAAATGCCAGTCCCCTTAGGTTAACCCAGCACATTGAATTATTTCCTGTCACAGCCTGCTCTTGCATTTGTCCTTTTCCTCAGGTTGATAAATACAGCTCCCTGCAACTTCTAAAGCTGTATCAGGAGTCATTTAACAGATAATGTTAATAAATCTTGGAAGCTATCTCTCTGGCTTGTCTGGCAATCAAATAGCTCAAAGGTTGCATGGTTTCCAATGTCTTCCTTGTACTGAAGTTGTAACTTTGAAATCTTTGTTTTCCTTGGCCACATGCACAACATGCATTCCTAATATATCTATCTAGTCCCAAGAGCAGTTCAAAGCAAAGAAGGCAAAAGTCCCTTTGCCACTTCATTTGTATTGTCTCCTCCTCATTCAAACTCTTCTATGGGAAATTTAACGGATAAGAAATTCATTATACTGTTTCTCCATTATGGCATCTATCAGCTGCATTAACCTGGCATTATGGTGCAGGATCTTGGTGCCTGGCACCTAAACACAGCAGCACTATTGGTATCCAGAGGCTGCATCAACCCAGCTTCTATAAAATGTATGGCCAGAGGGGCCTACCATCCACATTTTTTATTGATATCAGTTGGGTGTCCAGATATGTGGTATCTCCAACAATTAATTTATTTGCCAAGTAAGATTCCTGGGCATTGCAAAGGCAGGTAATACCTTTGAAAAGTTAGGGACATCTATTGCTTATATCAATGTAGTAAGTAATAACTTGATAGAACTCCATGTTTTAAAACTATATTAGATCTATATTAAGAAAATTATTTAAAGATATGCCACAAGTGCAGCTAACATTTGAGTGATGTGAACAAGGAAAGCTTTCCTGGAATCTTCTACAGAATCTTTCCTCATTGTAGTTTGTTTCCTCCATCCAAGTTCACTGACTTCCAGAATCCTGGAAGAGGGATAGACAAAGAAAGCATTGCAGTACAAGAAGACCTAGATTCTCTGGAAAGTGGAGGTAGGGAATATGTTACCTCTGGCAGCAGACAGTACTCCTCTTCTGAACCTCTGGCCACCCAGGTAAGCAACAAGTACAAAGCCCTGGCACTGGAGGATAAGAAGCCTACTCCATTGGCAGAAGACAATGTTCCAGGAAGAAGTCCAGCTGGAAAGAGATGGAGTCCAGCTGAGAAAAAGGAAGAAGAGGATCTTTGTGTAGAGGATTGCTAAGCTAGTGAGTAGAGAGAATTAGCTGTGTTAGTCTCAAGTTAGACAAAAGGCAGAGCAATGTGGCACCTTTCAAACTAACTCACTGAGAGAGGTATAACCTAGTGAAAAAGTTTTAATCTAGGTTCAACTGGGCCTGGAAAAAGAAGCCCACAGCTAAGTAATGAGCCAGGTGACCTGGATGAAAGTCCAGGAGGTAATGAAGGGAGCTTTAACAATGTTCTCACAGAGAATTAAGGCAATCAGCTACCTACCTTCAACAGGGGTTCTTAACCCCCAGCCCCTGGACCAGATATAGCCCATGGCACCATGTCATCTGGCCCACAGGACTTCCCACAGGTCTGGAAATTTTGTGGTAGGGGAGCACTGACATTGGTACCTTGTTGCCAGATTTCTGAATGCAGAGGAATCCCTGGTCCTCCATGATGGATGGGGTTTCTAAACCCAGCACAACTACTGGATGATGGTGGTCCTGGTTCCCAGGTCCCAGTTCTAGTGTTGGGGGGGGGGCAGGGAGGAGTGGAGGGGATGCTGGGTCTCCAGGACCCAATCCAAGGGCACAGGGCTGGGATAGGGTGGTGCTGGACATCTGGGACCCAATCCTAGTGCTGGGGGAGGGGGCAAAAGAAGGCCATTCTGGGCCCCTGGGGACCAAGGAAAGTTTTATTGAACTGGATTATTTAGTCTGGAGAAGAGAAAACCGGAGGGCCGGGGTGGATTTGATAATAGTCTTCAAACACATGAAGTGTAATTAAAAAGATAAAGACTGACTCTGTGAGCCAGAGTTACACAAGGAGAGTCTCAGCCTCTTCTTCAGTTAACCCTATGGTACAGCAACCTTTGGCTAGATGACCCACTGGGCACTAGGCCAGAGTGCTTGGGAACTATGGATATGTGCCCCAACCAGAATGCCCACCCCTCCTGCTTTGCAGCAGAGTGATTTCCCCAGGAATTCACCTTTGTGACTGCCAGTGGAAAGGGCTAGGGAGTCTCATCTACCAAGAATTCAGCTGCCTCTATTCACGAGCAGCATCTAATAGTAAGGGGAGGGAGGGGGAGAAGGGACAGAGACAAGAGAGTGGTAGGGGATAGGTAGAGACATTGGGGATTGGAAGAGAGCAGACAGAGATTGTGGGGAGCTGGGGGTCAGAGGTGAAGGTGGCAGGGGGCCAGTAAGGCTACAGGGGGAAGAAGTAGGGAGGCAGCAGGCCAGGGGGCTGCCTGACACCTCCAGTCACCTGACCCCACCCCCAGCCATTGCTTTCCCTTCTGTAGCAGTGGAGGAAGACTAATTTAAGACAACCCTCTGATAATTATATCCCATACATTTATACATTTTCCATATATAGAATCTAATTATGAGGGGTCATCTTAAATTCAGGGTCATCTTAGATTCAAGTAAATATGGTAATTTTCTCAAGTTTTTCTCACTTGGCTTGCATGCTAACCCCTTCATCATTTTTGTTGCTCACTTCTGGACCTGCTCCAATTTCTCCACATCCTTATTAAACTTCAGGAACAGGAACTGAATCATAGAAAATTCAAGCTGGAAGAGACCTTAGGAGATCATATTAGTCCAAAACTCTGCTCTGGGCAGAATCCTGTAACAGGAAGCCAGAAGGCTCTGGTTACTTTAAAAGGAAAAAGTAATAGGCTGAGCTGAATCAGGGACGAAATGGCTGCCAGCAGACAGATCAGGGTACAAGGCACAGGGAGAGGGTAACTCATCCTGGGAAGGGAGGCAGAGCAGTAAAATGCAGCCAGGTCAGTCATGGAGTCAGCCCAAAAATAAGGGGCTGCAAACAGGTGAGCTGTACTGAGTTTTTCAGTACTAACAGGGAGAACAGGCAGGTCATTAGGCATAGAGGGCAAACTCCTGTTAGTACCTGCAGAGCCACATGACTGGATGGGGTAGGGCTTAGGAGACTCTTAAAGCCTGTGCCTGAGGGCAGGCAATGCATTTGACCCTATTAGCTACACAGTGAAGAGCTCCTGCCTGGGAAAGCTGCAGTGGGAGGCTCTGCTGACTCAAGGAATGCCTGACAATATCAGTAAGATCCTGAATGCTTGCTGCAAGGGGGACAGGGCCCAAGACAGGGGAAGACTTAGATCAGAAAGGGGCAGTGACTAGGACCAGGGGCCTTCAGTCTGATAAGGGCAGAGATAAAAGCTTGTGAGAGGCAAAGCAAGGGATGGGGACCTATAGCCTGGGAGGGGCAGAAACAGGGCTAGAGAGCCCACCGCCCAGACCCAGTGTAGTGGGTCTAGGCCAAAGGGACTAACCAGAGCAGTGGGGTGGAAGCTGGGAAGGTTGAGGCCCCAACAAAGGAGTGGAGGCCTAAGGAGGGCTAGTGGTTTGGGGCAAAAGTGACCACCAAAGTGATGATTAGAAACATCTGTGAGGCATGGGCACAGCTGTGGGGGGAGTCAGAGGCCATGATTAGCTGATAAGGCTAATTCTAATTATACCCTCCCAAGTGTTTGGAAGCCCTCCCAGCATGGAATCCCACTCGAGACCTCCTGCCATTCTGATACTGATCTATGTAGAGTTACTCTTTCCTTGTGGTTATTCAGCCAGTTATGTATCCACCCAGCAGTAATTCTATCTTGCCTACATTTTTCAAGTTCACTGATGAGACTGTCATGCAGGACTATATCAAAAGCCTTATTAAAGTCCAAGTATATTGCATGCCCTACTGTCCGTATTCACAAAACTAGCAGCCCTATCAAAGAAGGAAAGCAAGTTGGTTTGGGATGATTTGTTGAATGCTAATGATGATCCCCTCCTTCAAGTATTTACAAACTGACTTTTATACTTTTCTCCAGTAACTTTCCAGGTACTGAAGTGACACTAGATTTATAATTCCCTGGATCCTCCTTTTAACTCTTAGCTCATCTAAGCATGTAACAGTGTTAGTTCATCTCTAGTCTTCTAGGATGGTTGTCGTCTGTGACTTTACAAATATTGTTGTCAATGGTTCCAACATTTCTACAGCCACTTCCTTCGGGACTTAGGAATGAATAACTTCAGGCCCTGGCAACTTACATTTTTGTCAGTCTGTCTGACATGCTCCTCACATTTCATGATTTTCAGTCCTTCTCCTTTGTTTATATTAATGTTGTTGGTTATTTGACCACACTTTGTTTTTTGTTGTAAAAACTGAGGCAAAGGAATACTTGAGGAGCCCTTATTTATTTATATTTTTTTGCATCTTCCATTAATAAATCACCCTCACTATTGAGCAATGGACCCCCAGTTTCCTGTCTTGTCCTTTCTGCCTCAAATGTTTCTAGAACTCCTTCTTACTGTCTCTAATATCATTACTAGTTGTATTTTTTGTTTGTTTTGCTTCTGATCTCCCAATTTTGTACATAGTCTTGCTATTTCTTGGCATCCTGCTTACTATTTCTTCCTTAGTGACTCATTTCCTCTTTCCTTTCCTATTGTTTTCCTTTTTATTTTGGGG
>NW_005842256.1:453212-489525 GCF_000455745.1 Alligator sinensis
GTTTCCCTTTTGATTTGGGGGTAACTTAGCACCGTTTTGTGTAACCACACTGATCTCCAGTTTGTTTCTTTCCACTACGCTGGCACAGTTTCTTGTTGAACTTCCAGTACTACATCATTCAGAAACTACCAAGCCTCATGCGCCCCTTTATCTTTAACTCCTTCTACACATGGGACCTTAGCTAATATCTGTCTCAGTTGGCTGAAACCTGCCCTTTTGAAGTACAGTGTTGTTATGCCTTCTGTCATATTATGATCACTTCTTTCCAAGCGTTTTGTCACTTTCACATTCACAATCCATTCTTTCTTATTGGTCGGCCTCTGGGTGGGGTCTCTGGGAAAATGCTGGCTGTGTTCTACGTGGCCATTGAACCTAGGGATGGGGAGATGGAGCAGATCTGCTGTAGTGTATAAAGTAGAGCTGCAGCCATCACAGTCCTTCTCCCAAGTGAGCCCCCCTCCCCACTGCCACAGAGCCATTCTCCCTCATCTAGAGCCGTCATGGTGGTTACATGTGTACCATGAATCAAGGTGGGCCATTCAGCTCACTGTCTGGATCTTGCTGTGTGTGCTTGTTGGTGTCCCCATGTGGTAAGCAGCAAATATTTAGTCATCCTGTCTGCAGAGCTGCCACGAGGAGGAGGATGAGGATTGCCCTGGTCTGAGCATGGGTGTGTCTGTGACCTTGGCAGGCAGCTCATTGTATTGATCTTGTGTCCTTGTGCTTTGTGGCCAGGAAGCTCCTTTCAAGTTCTCAAAGCTGTTTGTGAGAGAACATCATTGCCAGCTCCCCACAGTATGTGGGGTTGTTCTGTGAGTGGATGATTCCAATGTTTGCCTTAGCAGATATTGCCCATGTCTGCTATACATAGTGGGGCTGGCTCTGTGTTGGGGTGCTGTGGAGTGGTCCCTGGACTTTCTCAGGGCTTCCTATAGATCAGGGATTCTCAACCTTTTTCTTCCTGAGGCCCCCTTAGCATGCTATAAAATCTCCATGGCCCACCTGTGTCACAACAACTGCCTTCTCCTCAACTCCACCTGCATGGCTCCGGGTGATGCAGGCAGGGCTTGGTGACAGGGAGTCCTGGGGTCCCATTCACCTCAGCAGCATGTGTGTGGTTCCTTGCTCGCCCATAGTACCACCAACAAAATCGAGGCTATGGGACTGGACTGGATGCCCCCCCCCCACACTTCCTTGGGAATTTCCTCAGCCCTGGGGGGCTCAGGTGGCTCCTCCCTGCACTGGATCAGGCCAGGTGGAACCTCTGAAACCTGCTCATGCCCCCCTCAGGGGACCACATATCCCCAGTTGAGAACCACTGCTATAAAGAGAGAGGGCAAGCTGTACACCTTCCCATTCAGAATAGCATGGCTTTAGCTGTAGGAATCTAGAGCTCTCTAGACTTAAATGGGAGAATTTTGCACCTGCCAGAGTTGAATAGCATCACCCTGACTCAGTTCCTAGCTGGAAGAGCTGTAGCAATTCAGCTGCAGGCACACTGGAGGCTTAATAAAAGTCTACCTCGTGTCTTTTTCCATTGGTAGTTAGAATTTCCTGAGGTTGTAGAGTCAATATGTTGATGATCATTGTACTCTGTTAGGGTGACAGTATTTGGATCTTGCGGAATCTTGAATTACAGCTGAATACAAGGCTAGAGCCTGTGGCCCAGCAAAACTACTAACCACAAGGCAGAATGATATATTAAAAGTAACATTGCAAGATGCTTAGGCAAGCATTTTTCTAACAATGTCATAGTGTTGTAAGATATATAACTCATTGTGTAAGAACAGGGTGCAGTCCACCAACTATCCTCAGGAAATATAGCAGAAGTAAGACCTTGAAGATGAAGAAGGAGTCAGCAAGAAACGGCAAGTGACCGAAAGAAGTGGAGGTCAAAGGTTTAGATATGCACTCATAGCAAAAAGGCATGTAAATGAGTAAAATGCATAGGTAATTCCATGCTAATGAAACAAACAGTAAACAGAGGCGGAGCTTGAGATAGGAGGGAATATGGGTGAAACAAAGGTGGAGGAAATGTTAATGAGTATGAACCAAGGTATATACATGTAGAAAGAACAAATGTTCGTGACAGCTCCCTGGTTCATTGGAACTTTGCCTGAAGCTATCCCATTTTGAATAAAGCTGTTGCTAGCAATGTGTGCTGGTGTTTGGTCTCTGAGCAACTGGATCATTGTCTCCCTAGTCGTTGGGCACTGCATGGAGTTGGAGTCTAACTCTGCACCACCTCACATTGTTCCCTGTACTCCCTCAGCTGGCTCTTTATATCTAGGCAGCTGATTCAGTCCTTGGCTTGTCTCAGTTATGTCTCTATCCACAAATACAAAGTGGGTTGATTACCCTGCTGCCTTAGACAGACAAGTCAGCTGCATTCTCAGCTTCCCAGTCCAATTTTACTCTTTACAAAAACAACCTTGAGTCCATAATAAAACAAACCAAAAAACCCTACTATCCTTCCTGGACATTAGGGGTGTTTATACACATGCTCTGGGGAGGGAGGGAGGGAGGGCCTGGAAGAATTGTTTTAAGTGGTGCGGCAGCATGAATGCAAGCACTTACCAACCTGTCCATTCCTTCCGCACACGGTGAGGGTCCCCTTTGGTCCTCATTTTGCTGGTGCTGTCTATGTATAGGTCTCCAGCTGACCATTCTGGATCCAGCATCTCAGGCTCCACGACCATGCCTCCCATGCACAATTGCAGAGTCTGCAGACAAGGGAGACACCGAAGAACCTGTGGTGAATCTCCTGTCCAGACCCTTTCCCCAGCTTGGGGCTGGAAGCCACACAGCTGCTCACAACCTGGCATTGACCATGGCATGAAACACCTGTGTTCTGCCTCCCAGCTGGGAAAACCTGTACATGTGAAGTCCATCTCTCTGTTGTGGGAGCCAGGAGGGCTGGGATCTGAAGTGTCTGGACCCAGAGAGATGAGCCTTCTCCACTTCTCTGGGAGGAAAGGGAGGGAGGGATTGGGTGTGGGAGGCTGGGATTGCCAGGAAGAATTCCCATTTCCCACTGCACATTACCTGCAGCAGGGCTTATCAGTGGGTGCTCTGCAAAACAGCACCCAGAGACATGCCAGTGAAAACCTGTAGTTGTGACTGTTGATTGCATCTCAGCTGAGAGATTTGAAAAAAAAGCTTTCAGTGTCTGTTCGGGTGCTGTACTGCATAAAGTGGCCCCACATCAACATGCTGGCCTCTCTCAGAAAAGCAATGTGACCTTGAGGGATGGGGCAGCCAGTTGACAATTAACTAGATTGTAAGCCCCGAACAACATTAGAGAGTAGCAGTCCTGGTGTCTGTGCTTTGTTCCAGGCCAGGGACATGGGGATTAGAGGGGGGCATTTGAGAAACATGAGGCCAGTGAGGATCATAAATATATCAGTATCATTAGTCTTCCACATGGACAATTGTTGAGCCAAAAATACTCTAAATATCAGAGTAGGCAACTATATCCTTCCTCATGAGCATAGTTCAATTTACCAAGGAGTCACATTAGACTATTCCCTCAGCTATAAAGAACACATTCAGAAAGTCAGCAGTAAAGTCTCTGCATGGGTAGCTGCCTTAAGTCATTTAGCCAGCATGACATGGTATGCCAACTTCAAAGTGTACAGAACCACGACAGTTGCAACAGTATATACTCTAGCAGATTACTGTGCTCCTATATGGTCCAGAAGCTATCACACTAAAAAGATCAACACTGTACTTAACAGTGCACAGAGACTCAGAACAGGCTGTACAATTTATATACAGATTTATTCCCTGCACTCATGGGCATCAAACCAAGTGACATAAGAAGATAGACCCTAACTGCTCCCCTGCTGCCAGGTTTCTGGGTCAATAGAGAGCCTGGAGGACCAGGTTTGTGTGCTGAGCTAAATTTAGGTAAGGGGTGGGATGAATGGAAATTAAATGATCACTCAGACTAATCTGGTCTGAAATCTAGTCCTACAGAATTTTGTATCAACACCAAAGGAGTCTCCTATTGGGTATACCTTGAGAGAAGTGTGGGTCAAACTGAACAGGCCAAGGTCTGGATACGGATGCTTCAAAACAACACAGTACAGGGTAAAAATTAGGGGTGTGTGAAGCTTCAGTCTGTGATTTGATTCAGAAAAGATTTGGCCTGATTCGGAGGCTGAATCAATGAATCTGAATCGAATCAGGTGGCAAAAAAACTCCGAATCAATTCAGAACCTCCAAATTGATTCAGAAAATATTTGGAAAAGATTCAGCGATTTGGAAAGCAGTCTTTCAGGGGAAAAGAAACTGAAAAGAGGGAGGAGGAGTAGGGGGGTAAAGACTGGCATCTGTAGCTAGCCAGAGACTGTGAATCTTTTCCTGAGCCCCTTCCAGTCATAGTGCTCTGGGGGAGGGACATAGAAACAGCATATAAGCCTCTGTTTGTAGGCCTTCTGTGCCTTTTGTGAGATGTTTCTGCCTAAGCAACAGCATCTGAAAGGTACTGGACTGGCTTGGCTTCCTATCTAGTTAGTCTTCTGCTAGTTTCTGTTTTTGGAAAGGATTGGATACATCTTACTAACTAGAATCCCTGTACTTATCCCTATCCAATCCATTTATTTCAACTTATATTTGTTCTTGTCCACCCCCACTTTTTAAAGAGAAAGCTGTGTTTTCCCTGGCAGTGTGATCCATCACTGTGCAGGAAAGCACATACATTCCATATGCTCACACACACACATCATAGAAGAAATCACATAGAGATGATTAAACAAACACAACACAGAAGAAGTCAGACAGTCATATATCAGAGAAGAAGAAGAGACATTATTAGGTAATTACACACACAGACACATTTTCCAGCACAGGAAAGATTAATATGAAGCATTCTGGAAAGGCAGGTGAAAGGTCTTTTCCAGATCAGCCAGGGTAGAAGGTGAAACACTTCACCACCATGGTGATGCTGCTGCATCTCAGGAGTCATCACCCCCTTGCCCTTTTTCCTCCTCAGCCTGAAATCAGTGGGAGTGTGCCCAAAGGGAGGCCCTCCTCTTACTCCAAAGTCCCTGTCCCCATGAAGCAGAGGCAGGCCACCCCAGAGCAATGGGGGAAAGCAGCAGACAAAGTGGGGCGCGCTCCAAAGGTGAACAAGGTAACCCAGAGCACTGGGGAGATGTTTTCTCTGGATGGCCTGTCCTTTTCCTTAGTTGAGCACTCAGGGTTCAGGTGGCTAAGGGCGCTCATGGCGCCATCCTACCAAGTGCCTGCAAGCACCACCTCAGCAGGATGGTGAAGGAGTACTTCAGGGAGGAGCTGCACAAGGCAGGGCCACAGGTATCCTTGCACTTCACCTTGGACATCTGGAGCAGTTGGGGTGGAGATCATGCCAACCTCTCCCTCACAGGGCACTGGTGTGATCAGTCGGGCCATTGGTGGGCTCTCCTTCAAGCCAACACGATGGATGAGTCCCACACAGCAAGGGAGATCATGGTGATCATGAACTGCATGGTGCAGGGGTGACTCAATGGGCATGGCAAGCTAACCCATGGGTTCATGGTCACCGACAATGTGGCCAATATGGTCAAGGTGGTCCATGATGCCAACTTTGTTGGCATGTGCTGTGTGGCACACAAGCTGCACCTCATGGTCAGGGATGCCTTGGAAGGGGACAGGGCTGCCGGTGATGGCACCATCACTACCACCCAGCTGATTTCAAAGTGCATGAAGGTGGTGGGCTACTTCCACTGCAGCATCAAGACGGGCAAGATGCTGTGGGAGAAACAGGAAGAGCTGAGCATCCCAAAGCACAAAATCATGCAGGATGTGAAGACTCGGTGGAACTCTACATATCTGATGCTGGAAAGGCTGGTGGAGCAACAGAAGGCCATGCATGAGATGGCCTTGCTCAGGGAGATTGGGATTAGCAGCCCCATTAACAAAGTGGGGTGAGATATCATCTCCCAGATCTTGGTGGTCCTCAAGCCCTTCATCGAGGCCACCAAGACCATCGGCACTGGTGATGCCCTTCTTAGTCAGGTGATCCCCATAGTGAGGGAACTTAAGAAACAAGTGGAGAAGTTCCAGGGGATTATTGTTCCTGGTTGGGGCAAGCCACTGTCACCAGACACATGGGAACTGGTGAGGTAGCTGAAGGAGGGCATCAGGAAATGGCTGGATCCATTGTGGTCCAGTACAATTCACATGCTGGTGGGAATGTGTGACCCGAGGGTGAAGGGCAGCATGTGAACTGGCAGCACCAAAACCCTCGATCAATGGATGGAGGTGCTGGTGAACAGAGTCAGGGAGGCAGAAGGGCAGACATGAGGGGACATGGAAGAAGGGGATCCACTTTCCCATGCCAGCACTTACAGCACCAACCACTGCCAATGTGGACCAAGGGCGTGGCTTGCATGGTGGGGTACAAATGCAACAGGCCCCAGCCTCAGGTAGGGAGCATTGAGGCTTCAGTGGCTACCTATCTCACTGAGGGCATGGAGCCACTGGACTTTGACCCCTTAGCCTACTGGGCAACCCACAGCCAGATGTGGCAGGATCTGGCCACGGTTGCTGGGAAACACCTATCCTGTCCACTGACCAGTTTTCTGAGCAAGAGGGTGTTCAGCATTGCTAGGGATGTTGTAACACCCCACCGTACCTGCTTGGATCCTGGTTTGGTGGAGCAGCTGGTGTTCCTCAAAGTGAACGTCCCACTGCTGGGGTTCCCCAATCTTCACCTACAGATGGAGTGAGTGCTACCCTCCCACTCCATCTGCGACTATTTCCATTTTTTTTAAACCAGTTAATGCCCCGTTCTCTGAGCTAGAGGCAGCACTCGCTGCATCACCAGCCAGCATGGGAAGAACGTGTCCCTGCTGAGCTCCCATGCCAGGATGATCTTGGAGGTATGAGTTGGGGCTATGGGGAAGGAGGAGGGCCCAGGTCCTTGACTTGACCACTAAAACTGCACTCTGCCAGGGTCAGGAGGCCTGCTGGGACAGCTGGTGGCACGGTAGCCCCAGGAGATGCCAGGACTGAGGATCTCCCTGGTGAAAGGCAGGTGGGAGGTGCCATAACA
Organism: Alligator sinensis; assembly: GCF_000455745.1. Lineage (NCBI taxonomy): Eukaryota > Metazoa > Chordata > Crocodylia > Alligatoridae > Alligator > Alligator sinensis. The sequence continues at coordinate 460,273 of NW_005842256.1, forward strand.
TCCAGCCACCACACGCACTCACACAGTCCTGGCTGGGCAAAGCCCATACCTGTCACATCTTTGACAGGCCTTAGGTTTGCCAGTTGCAGTGGAGTTGTGAGGCTCCAGGTGAGCTCAGCTTAGGTGCCTGGGATGCCAGCTTTCAGGTTGAAAAACCCTTTCTCACGCTGAAGAAGCACCTGCAGTTGGTATATATATTCTTCTTGGATGGAAGGAATAGTAAAGAAGCCAGAGGTGTCAGGGGGTGAGGGAGAAGCTTGTGGGGGGTGGAGGAGGGAGATGTAGCAGTGCAGGTAAAAGTGCAGAGGTACCTGGGGAGTCAGATGTCTGGCAGGTTATAGTGTGTCAGAATTCCACTGTTTATATTGAGTCTATGAGTTTCTGTACCTTAGAGGTTGATGAAATGAAGTACATAGGCCCGTCTGTGAAAAGTGGTTTGTAAACTCCCTTTGAGGATCAGGCCTGAGAGACTCAAGACAGAGTGTTTTTTTTGTGAGAAATATGCCCCCACAGGTAGTTGGGTATTCTTGCCTTTGATGGATTCTGGTGCACATTTTGTGGGGGTACTGGAGATATGTTGACAGGTTTTGCATGTCTTTTCATGGAATGGTCAGGATCTATTCGGTGTGTTTTGGGCTGTAGGAAGTTGGCTTCTGGTAATGAGGTTAGCGAAGTTTGGTGCTTGTTTGAATTTACAAACCTCTTTTCACAGCTGGGCCTATGAACTTCACTTCATCAACCTCCTAGATATAGAAACCCATGGACTCAATATAGACATTGGATTTATGACACGCTATAACCTGCTGGACATCAGACTCCACAGGTAGCAGCAGGTACCTCTCCACTTTATGTTATATCCCTCTTCCCCCCCTACCCCAGCCTGTCTCTCTCATTCCCTGACTCCTCCATTTCCATTTTCACTGACTGGCTTTCTTGCTTGCATTGCATGCCAGCCCTTGGCTTCTTTACTATTCCTTCCATCCAGGAAGAGTGCATACAGCAACTGCAGGTGATTCCTTGGCCTGAAAAAGGGTTTTTTAACCCAAAATCTTGCTAAGATATATTTCTCTAACTATTCACTTGGTCTACTAAAAGATACCAGATTGATCCAAATAACCTTGTCTGCCAGTGCCATGTCCTTAGACCAACACCCCTAACACCTGTCCCCAGTCAGCTGATGGGAAGGAGGCAGGGCCCTGGGCACATCTAAGCCACAGGGCTGGGGCTGGCAGGGAGAGTTCTCTGGCACCTGCTGGAGAAGAAGCTCCTGCAGGAGAAGAAAGAAAGGCTCTCTGACAGTTTGACTGCCGAAGATGTTAGTGCTACTGTGCTGCAGTGCTTACCTGTTGTTATTTAAAGCGGTGAACCGGACTGAAGCTGTAGGGGAGGAGGAGACCTCATTGGGGCATACTACTGTGTCTTGTAGAGGCCCTAGCGCCTTAACACACACACAAAGTCACACGTCACGAGTTTTGCTTGTCAGCAGCCTGAGATGCAGTTCCCCAGAAAGCCCTGCACCTATCTCCTTGAAACCTGGAAGACTTCATGGCCTCAGCAGGGGCTAGCATGCCTGCAGTTTTCACCCTGCTGTGCCTTAACACACACATGACACAAGTTTTGCTTCTCAGCAGCTTGAGGTGGAGTTTCCCAGAAACCCCCACACCTATCTCCTTGAAACTTGGCAGGCTTTAATCCCCCAGAAGGGGCTACCATCCCTGCAAGTTTTATCCAAATCATCAAAAAAATGACAAGTTATAGGTATTTCGATGATTCCCCATTATTGTCTATGGCTGAATTTCCAAATCTCTACAAATCTGTGCCAAATCTTCCAAAGCCAATTTGGCCGAATCAATTTGGGACAGTGATCCAAATCCCCTAATTGAATCACTGTCCTCCAAATCGGCCAAATATGAATTGAATACTTCCCTATTTTGAAAGGCCTAATAAATATCTTTGACATGCCCCTGTGTGAATGCAGTGTCTAGCAAACAGCACAGCATTTAATCAAAAGATGCATTCTTTACAAATGCTGAGATGGGGTAAATGGAAACTGCACACTACACAATAATACCAGACAATGGCTCATAACTGGCTGTTGGGGGAGAGGGAGAGTTGGAAACAGGGTCTTGGTGGTCAGGTCACTGAGAACTTGGGGTTGGGGCTGGCCTGGAACTTGAACAGAAAAAATAAGTTCTGGCATAGGCGAGACCACCACCCTGTGAGGTGGGGTGACCAGGGTGCTGCAATGGTCCATGGGATGTCAGTGAAATGTGAACTACCATGAATTATTATGGGATCTGGTACAGATGTTCATTACGTTGCTCTAACCTACAGCGCTGAAGTCTGGTACCACATCCATCCAGGGTTATCTTAGAGTGGGATCCGTGTTTTTTAGCACTCTCTGTGCCCTGAGAAAGTCTTCTCGGTTATGGCTGTAGAGCACTTTCTGAGCACCTACTATACAATAAGTGTAACTTCTGTACCTGGCCTCCATGGTTGAACCCTCTTTAGTTAGTCACTATTTCCAGCTGGCTCAAAGCCTCCCAGTCAGGTAGACTTTTATCCACTAATCCACTGCAGCTGGTTTACAAGGCCTTGAGGGGCAGAACACTTCTGTACAGTGCCTCTGTCTCATGATGTTAGTTCTTAAGTCTGCTGGGATCACTGTTCTGTGCTCTCTGAACAAACTCCTGCCCTGAACACACAGCATGGTCTTCACCTGCTAGGTGGGAGAAACCTCCAGGGATACTGCCAGTGAACTGGACCAACACTAGATGATGAATAGTTTGATTGCCTGTCACACCTTTTCTTGTGCAGGAATCTGTGGGTTGCCTGTGGCCTCCTATCAGAAATGCAAAGGCATCATAGCATGCTGATAGGCACTGTTTCCTCTTGATGAATCTACTACCAGCAGGGATTCTCTTGGGCAGTTCTTTTTCCTCACTGCACAATGCTGGAGTCTCAAGAACATGAACACGTGTTATTGTACTCATTTGGGTGTACTCAGTAGGGCTGTGCAAAGCTTCGATCCCTGGTTTGATTCGGTAGAGATTCGGTTCAATCCGGTGGCCATATCTCCAAATCCAAATCAAATCAGAAGACCCTTTGATCTCTCTGAATCAATTTGGAGAGTGAAACAGCACAGGTCAGAGTAGCTATTCTCTTTTAATGTTTTTTCCTTCTGTTTTCGTCTGAGTTAAACTGGCAAATGTTATAGGCTGCTGTCTTTGCATAAGTGCCTTTTGAGGTACCATAACTTCAACTGTAATGATGCCTGTTCTTGCCAGACGTGCCCATTCCTTCTTCAGTTTCTCTATCAGAGCTAGTGGGATTTTGCATATCTGCAGTTTCAAAGGCTCTATCTGGGGCATCTGTTTCTAACTTCAACTTGACTTGTAGGCACTATCACTTTGAAATACATCATTTTGTATTCTTTTTGTATGCTGAGCAAGGCTCCTGGTGACTGTTATTTCTCCTTTCTTATATTGACAATATTATGGCATTGTACTGCCATCACATCCGTGGGTTCTGCTGCAATCTCCAGGCACAAATGTATCTTGTTTTATGAGTTTCTTATTAAGAACTTATATTTGCCTACTGGCCTCATAATGATTTTATTTTGCATTACAAGTATTTCTTCACATTTCCACTGTCCAACATGGTAAGAATTACATTTTAACTGGCTTCACAATCCAGCTGGAATTTAATTTGTCACTAATATAATAACATCGTTGTAAGCAGTGCAAGGGCTGGTAGCCTTCCTCTTTAGGGTGGAGTACATAAAGAGTCCTTGAAACTGCAAAAATCACATTGCATATATTGTCTAGCTCAATGGAAGTGTTTATGCCCCAATAAATGCATGCATTGCTGTTTTATTTTTGTCTTGGATAACAGCATGTTCAGGATATAAATTGGTTCTGTTTCATAGGACTCTCTCGAACTATTGACCAGAGTTTAGACATTTTTCTTTCTGCCATTTGTACAGCTTTCTGCAGTATACGATCTAGATCTTAGCTAATCTATATCTGCCCTTTTGGGGGGTCTTTTAACTTAAGCTTGTGTAACAGTTCTACAGTACTGGTGGCATGGGCAAATTCAGGATAGCTTTACTCATAGTTGTTTTGATCCTTTTTCCTGACAGTTCAGCGACTTGTGCCTTTTGCAGCCATTTCTCTAGGATTAGATCTTTCTTTCCCCCAATGTTTTTACCCTGTAAATTGGAAACCTGTGCCCCACAAAAAAAAATCTGTATCTAATAAAGAATCTTTGTCTCCAAAATCACATATGGATGCCAGAGTTGTCAACACTGTAAGTATCTGTTCCTTTTTTTCTGTTTCTTGGTCTGTGGTAAAAAACAACAACAACCCCCCCGCAAAAAAAAACACAGTTCCTCTCTGGGGGCTTATTTTGTCTGGGATCAGTATTCATCAAAAGCCTTTATTAGCTCTTCCATGGTTTTTTAGCTTTATTTCTGGCTACGCTGGCTAACTCACTTCTTGTCCCTATTTCCCAGTGAAATAGAGAAAAAAAAAGAATGAAAATCCTTTACCTACATTTTCTCATCTTAATCTTCCATGGTCAGTTCTGTATCAGATTCAATTCTTGCTTCTCTTCCTCCCATGCCTATGCAAGGCTTTTTGTCTGGAGATCCAGGACTTCTGGTGGCCTGAGTGCCTGCATGCTGTCTGTTTCCTGTGTTGCTAAGCGCTGCTTTATCATAGTCTCCTTCACATTCTTTCTTATGTGCATCTAATAAGACTCATCAATACCACTGCATTTAATATACCATGCTTATGTCATGTAATAGCATGAGATAGCTCCATGTTTCCATATCTACACTGCCTCTGTTTTTGAAGAGAAATAGTTACAAAGATCTTCAAATGCAACTATCATTCCAGATGTATTAAACTGGTTGACTACCTGGTTTCACTCGCTGATTCTTCTCTCCTGCAACTTGTGTTCCTCTGTTCAAGTTTTAGGCAGGTTGCACAATAGTTTATTTGCAGCAAAAAAAAGAAGCTGCAAACTGGTACCTCTCTCTCATATTTGATATCACCCTGTGGTCCATAAACCTATTTTGAGAAGTTGCCCTAAAGCAAGTAGGGTTATTCAGTCTTGGCCTCCCTTTCCATGTGGCATGAGTTCTGCACAGCTGTTGACATGGTATTATACTTTTTTTGTATGCGGCACTATTACATTTTCTTGGATTTTGGTGAAAGCAGGAGGTGCTGTCTTTTTGTGTCTATTTCACTATAGAGTTGAACAAAGGTTTCACGCACACTCGCAGTCACATACATGTGCCCGAGGGATCTGAGTTCTACATTTGCTTTTGTTGTTTTTCCTAGCTCTAAAATAAAAGTCACCCAGATTGAAAATCTTTCTCTTTGTGTGGGGAAACCATTAAATGGCTCTGGTTCTTTAATACCATGTTCTATACCCCCAAGGGCATAAATCCTAGCTGATATAGAGATTTGCACAGACTTGTGGATATCCATTTGTTAATTAAATAGTCAAGTCAATAGGCACATAGAATTATGTCAAGTATTTGCAGGTAAGTTACTGCTGCTCAGAGGATTCAGCAACATATGTGATTCCCTCAGGGAAAGGCAGCTACATTCTTTAACAGCAAGAGCTGTGGGAACATGGAAGCTGCCATCTCCAAAAATCTACCTAGGAAGCACTGAGGGGTCTGATTTCCAGTCTCACCTCAGGCATCTTGGTGACAGCACTGAGGAAGCTAGAAGTGAGTCTGTCAGAGAACTGAGTCCCCTGGTGAGCATGGCACTGGGAAGAGAGCTGTGCCAGCAGAACTGGCTTTGCAGCATCCATGCAAACTTGTAGTCTTGTCTGAGCAATTCTTACCCTGCCAGGATCTGAACTAGTGCCAAGGCCATGATGCTTCTTCTCTCTGCTTCTTTTCCTAACAGCACATATCTGCTGCTGGATCCAAGCAACAGGAGAAAGCTTCATCTGGCATAATCATTTAAGCCTTTATGACCCATTTATTTTGTAACAGGGAACCAGAGTCATCATTGTTCAATTTACAGCAGTTGAAAGCCTCTTAGGAGTGATGCAGGACTTTGAGAAAATGTGGTTCCTTCCCCAAACAGTTTCCATTTTAAATAAAGATGCATAACAATAGACCAGTACTAGTATAACACAGAGGACAGGAAGGGAGGCAATGATCAGGTTGGAGAGTGCATGTATTTTATGAAATGCCCTTTTCTTGCAATTACATAATAAACATACAATGCCAGTAGTGCTGGAGGTTACTCAAATCTAGTTTTCAAACTGCTTCACAAGGGAGATGAGGCTGAGAGTGTGCTTGGCTGATTTACTTCAGATGTTACTATGACATTAGGGAAGAGGACAGGACAAACCCAGGACAGTGGGGATGAGCAATTTATTTAAGAATGCAGGACTCACCATAATGGATCAAAGTAGTGGTTCTTTCATCTAGTATCCAGACAAAAGCCAATGCCTGCTGCTTTAGTGGAAGCTGTAGGTAACCCTGCAACTATGGGAAAACTGTGCCTACAGTAAATTTCCTCCTCTCTGTCTAAGGTACAATAGCTAGTGATTGGGTTAGGTCCAAAGTCATGTAGCTTAACATGCCTTCTAAAATTCCTATTTTTAATATTTACTATTTTCATCTTGCTGTATATTGCTATCCACAGAAATATTCAAACACTTTATAAAACCCAGCTATTCTTCTTGCCTCCATGATACCCTGTGGCAGCAAACTCCAGATATATAAGAAAGAGATTCCTCCATCTGTTTTGAATGTACAGAGCTTTATTTCGTGAAATATGCCTTTGTTCTTATATTTGATTATCCTTGATATTACAGGTCCATAAAATAGATGATTGGCTGATTTACATTTGATGTCAAAATCTCACTAGAGAAGTGGAGTAAGGGAAAAAAAAGGGGAGTGACTGGCTGATTTGCCTTAAAGTCACAATCTCACTTCAGAGCTGGAGCTAACAAAAGAGAAGTGGCTGATTGGCTGATTGACTTCCAATTTCACAGCCTTTCATAGCTTAAAAGAATGATTGCTTTGTGGGGAACACCCATCCAATTTACAATCACAGAATATTTCTGTGGAAAAAAACTGGCCAGTAATTGCTTCCTCAGAATAATATATGAAATTATTAGATCTGGTTGGAAGTTTTCTATAAATATTACTTTCCTGTACAGATGACTTTTTAATAAAACAATCATTTTTAGAAAGCATATCTCATTTCATTGACATTTTTCAGGTTCTTGTGAAATAGCCATGCTCCCAAAACCCAAAATACCAAGAAAAATATTTTAGACAGTACCTACATATACACACATTCATTTTCACTTGAAATTTTCATGGAGAAAACAGTTTTCAGTAAGTGCTAGAAATTATTTATGTATTTTCATTTATTTTTAATACAGTAGGGCGGTTTATGTTTAAGAATGTATCCCAAAGGAATTTACAGTCTGCTTACCTCCTGCAAGGCACAGCCTGGGGCAGTGGGTGACAAAGGCTTTTAACTTTCTCCTGAGGTGGCTAGAGGCTGAAACTGGCCCAGCATAAACAACAGCAGACCAGTGGCTCTAAAGAAGAGTTCTCAGCTAGTTAGAGCTAACCTCGGCTGACTTTTGAACAGACAATGTAATATGGAAGTGGTGGATTCATAAAGACATGGAAGGCATTCCACAACTATGTGCATGCTGCAGTAAAAAATCCTGTAGTTCTAGCACAGCCGGTTGAAAGAAGTATGTGTGTTCCAAATGCAATGGAGTCATGTTAGCACTCAGGACACTCAGCTTACCTAGCATTTCATAGAAAAGTAAGGCTGGAAGGGATCTCAGGAGATCATCTAGTCCAACCCTTTGCTCAAGACAGGGTCATCCCTAATTAAACTGTCCTATACAAGTGTCAGTCTGGCCAACCTGCGACGTGTGCCACAAGAAGCATGGGCAACTTCTGTGTGTGGCATACAAAAGACCAGGAAGGGGGCAAGATTGAGCAGGAAGGAGAAAGCAGAGCAGCAATTTAAGCAGGGAGCACAGGAAAGGAAACTGAAAGCAGAGCAGCAGATCAGGCGGGAGAAGGGGATCAGAGTGGTGCTTGGGGAGGTTGTGGACTGAATTTGTGGCATGTCTGCCAAAAAAGTTGACCTTCCACTGGTCTGGCTCCTTCCAAACAAAACTGCATGACAATCCTCCTGTGTAACTACCAGCCACAATTTCCAAAACGTATCAAGAACAACCTACATGGCCACAGATAAAGCATGGGGACAAAGGCACTGTCACTGTCCTGCCTCTGCAAGGACAAAAAAACATTTTGCTAAAAAAAACAACCTGTCAAGTGATCCATGGAACAGGATTTGGTAAGGAATGCCATATATATGGAAATATCAGTATACAGTTGAACTTTTAAGTGTGGGACTTTGGTACCATGTTAGCCTACCTCCTTAGGTAGAAGAAATGAAAACAAAGTCCACATGGCAGGAAGCTTGTAGCTCAGAGCTATGCTTGGTAGAGGGAATGTGGGCAGCCTGACTTTGAACAGAACACTTAGGAAGGGAAATGAATAGAAACAAATAAATAAATTTAAATACAAAGGAAGGGGAAAGGGGTAAAAAAGGACTGGACTGTGTTAATTATGGTCACAACAGACTCGGGCTACTTATGCCATTACCTGGAGTAGCTTTTATAACCCTTTTGTCCCCCACTGGGTGATCTGCTTTTTTTGGTCCCTTTTAATCTCTTCAACTCATCTCTCTTCCCCATTCTGTCCTTCCCCTAACCCTATCCTTTGTATTTAATTTAATTTAATCCTTTATTACTGTCTATTTCATACCCCTGCTCTTTGAAAGTCCATTCATAGCATCAGACAAAGTATGTCACAAAAGCTTATACCTTTCTGAATGAGTTAGTCTTTAATGCGCCACCCTGCCCTGCCTTCTGCCTGCTACAAACGAGGAAGAGACAAGGTGTATCTATGCAGGGAACCTACTGGGAAATTAGGAACTGTGAATTGAAAGTACAGTAGCTGTTCCAGACTGACTCTTCATATGGACACCTATTCTTTGCTAGAAGTGACTTCATACAATTGAGCTTCAACTATTTATCTATTTCCAAAGTGTATACAAAAAGAACTTACAGTGCAAAATAAAAGTATTCACCCAGGAACTATTCCAAAATATTTCCCCACACAGACAAACACATCCATGTCTCCATGCTGGGAGGACAGCTCAAGCCTCTCAGGTTGCAATAATATGAAAGCTGAGCTAGAAAAAAGAATCCTTGCCAGCTTTCTTAGCAGTCTTATTGGGGATACTTTCATACATGAAAGATGAATGCCTCAAAAGTGATGCTGTGAAGAATAAATTTGAAGCCAAAGTGAAGAAGCTTGGCTATGCTGTGACAAAGCAGAAATAAGACTTAGAGCAGCTGCCAGCTGAAAGACAGCATTTGAAGAAGAACTCCAGAAGGCACAAGAACAAACTGAGGGGGCTGCAAAAGATAAGGGCATAAGGTGCTAAAACATGCAAAATCTGGGAGTGCATGCAAAGGGCAGAATTCACTTTCACTGCTAAGATAAGTAAATGACATTTACATACTTCTTAGGTGGTGACAACAATATTCTACTTTGCCTCATGTAACAGCCTGAATCACATATACATGGCTGAATGCCTTGCACAGCAAAGGTAGTTCCAACTGTATGCTAGGGAGGGATTCAGTGCTGCAATGTAGGCATTTAAGTCCATTTACACTCCACTTTGATTCAGAATCACTATGATTATGCCAGTCCTCCCCTTGCATGTCTCCAAAACAATTTCTTTGATGATGACAATGATATCAGGTTGCTAAAAAAACAAACCAAACTTCTTGTATATCAGGCTGTTGTCATTCTTACCCTGTTGTATGGGTGTAAAACTTGGATGATGCACTGAAAACACCTGAAAACTTTGGAACATTCCCATCAGTGATGTTTATGGAAATCTCTTCATGTTAATTGGAAGGAGGGAAGAACAAATGCCATCATTCCAGCTCAAACAACCACCACCAGCATTTAAGCCATGTTTATACACCACCAGCTCCTTTGGCCACCAGCTCCATTGGACAGGAGCTCCCAAAGCAGGTTCTATACCCCCAGCTCACTATGGTCACTGCTCTAGAGGTAGGCAAAAGAAGAGACTCAAAGACAGCTTAAGGTCAATCTGAAAAAAAAAAAAATCTACTGTTAACATCAATACCTTGGAGCTTCAAGCACTGAAATGTCCAGAATGGCTCTGCAATGTATAATAAGGAATGAATAATTTTGTGCAAACTTTCCTCATTATGGAGGCAGAGAGAAGAGACAGACAAAGGGAAAGAATTGTGACCCAATATCAAAAGGATCTATTCCTTCCTTCCTGTTTGTCACATCTGATGTTGAGCATGCAGATCTCAGATTGGCCTTCTCAGTCATCTCCAGACTCACCGATGATGACTCTGTGGATGTGGGGAGACCAGTGGATGTGGTGTAGCTTGATTTTAGCAAGGCTTTTAATATGGTCTCCCACAACATTCTCGCAAGCAAACTAAGGAAGTATGGGCTGGATGAATGGACTTTAAGGTGAATAGAAAACTGGCTGGAGAATCAAGCTTAGAGAGTAGTAATCAATGGCTCAATGTCTAGTTGTCAGCTGATATCAAGTGGACTTCCCCAGGGGTCAGTCCTGGGGCCAGTTTTGTTCAATGTCTTCATCAGTTACCTGGACGATGGCATAGAGTGTACCTTCAGCAAGTCTGCAGATGACACCAAGCTGAGGAGAGCAGCTGATATGCTGGAAAGTAGGCCTAGGATTCAGAGTCACCTAAACAAATTGGAGGATTGGGGCAAAAGGAATCTTGCAAGGTTCAACAAGGACTAGTGCAAATTTATGTACTTAGGATAGAACAATTCCATGCACTAGTACACACTGGGGGATGACTGCGTGGGCAGCAGACTGGGTGGGCAGAGAAGGATGAGGGGGATACAGTGGACAATAAGATGAATATGAGCTAGCAGTTTGTCCTTGTTGCCAAGAAGGCTAACAGCATACTGGGCCGCATTGGTAGGTGTGTTGCCAGTAGGTCAAGGTAAGTGATGATTCTCCTCTATCTAGCACTGGTGAGGCCATATCTAGAATCCTGTGTTCAGTTTTGGGCCTTCCACTACAGAAAGGATGAGGACAAATGGGAGAGAGTCCAGCGGACAGCAACAAACATGGTGAGGGGGCTGGAGTATGTGACTTATGATGAAAGACTGAGGGAACTGGGCTTATTTAGTCTAGAAAAAAGGATACTGAGAGGGGATTTAATAGCAGCCTTCCACTACCTGAAGTGGGGTTCAAAAGAGGATGTAGCTAGACTGTTCACAGTGGTGGCAGATGACAGAACAAGGAGCAATGGTCTCAAGTTGCAGCAAGGGAAGTTTAGGTTAGAGATTAGGAAGAATTTTCATACTCAGAGGGTAGTAAAACACTGGAACAGCTTACCCAGAGAGGTGGTAGAAGCTCTATCCTTGGAGGTTTTCAAAACCGGGCTAGACAGTGCTTTGGCTGGGATGATCTAGTTGGCAATGGTCCTGCTTTAAGCAGGGGGTTGAACTAGATGACCTCCTGAGGTCCCTCCAATCCCTAACTTTCTATGATTCTATGATTTCCCTATTTACTGGAAGATGTCATCCTTGTATTGAAGGAGTACCAAGAACAACACTGCACTGTGATTCAAGTCCACCATAGATGCATAGAAATTTTGTGTAAACCCCCAAATTGTAGCACACCAGATACTGTGACTGATGTGGGGATATAGGTGGAATTCAACTTTGTTTTGTGAGCCTAACTGGCAGTTTTCTATCCCTGTACCTTGGCATTCCCCGCCACTCCAGCTGTGTACATATGCGGCTACATATGCTGTCCATGAGTATAAATCCAGAAGGGGAGGAATGAGCCTTCCCATGTTTTATTCTCAATAGCTGAGTGGCTAGGGCACTTGCCCAGGAAGCAGGAGACACATGCACCCACTTCCCCAAGGATTTAAACCTGAAACTCTCTGGCTTCACTTCCTAGCACAGTGCTTTAACTTAAAACCATGTCACAGGTCAGGCATTAGGCATAGCTTTCTCCAGAACTCCTTCTGAAACTCAAACACTGCCTCTTGGATTTAACAGCCTCTGGATAAAATGACTGTAAAACACTAAAGTGTGGAAGTTTCTACATGTTTGGAAACAAGAGTCTAGACTGCAGTTGAGTGGCCGCTTCTTTCCAGAGCAGCATACATCTCAATGCGCATGTCTACACATGTGCCCTCAAGGTAAAGTAAGGCAATTAATGTCACATTAGTTGCCATATTTAAGGCACATTAAGAACAGGTCTACACATGCCCATCCTTACTGAGCCTTAAATATGGTGACTTAGTGTGATCTGGCACTAAATTTGATACCTGCATAAAGCAGGTATCAAATTTATGCCCTATTAGTTAAGGCACTGTAATCTATGTGTACACATGGTATGACGCCTTAACACATGGTACAGTGCCTTAAGACTATGTTAGCTGCACTGGCTGCAGCCTAGCCCACGGGGCTGTGCACTGCCATGGGGTGCCACCAAGTAAAAGCAGTGGATGCTTTTACAGCTGCTAGCATCTCTCCTGTCCTGAGGCAGAGGTGCAGGACTGCTGGTCAGGCAATATAGTCGCTGCAGTGGTGGGATCCTTAACTACAGAGCTGGGGTTCCCACCTGAGACTGCATCTGGCCCCAGTGTCCAGCATGGCTTTCCCTGCTCCAGCCATCTCCATCCTGGGCAAACGCCTGACTTCCCTGCCAGCAGGATGCTCCTGGGGGCTCTGCTCAGCTCAACCCAGGCAGCCTGGATGCCAACCCCCCACCTGTGTTGCACCCAGCCTGCCCAGGCTGACCCAGCAGAGCTCCCAGGAGTGTGTTGCTGGCAGGGAACCTGGGCGCTTGCCCGGGATGGAGGTGGCTGGAACAGGGAAAGCCACCCTGGGCACTGGGGTCAGATGCAGTGTCAGCCTGCCTGCTGTCTCAGGTGGGAGCCTCAGCGCTGGCTTCTAAGGGTGCCTGAATCTTGGGTGGGCAGCTATGTATCCCATCACTGCAGGGGCTGCATTGCCCGACCAGCACCCCCATGCCTCTGCCTTAGGGTGGGAGAGATGCCAGTGGCTGCATGAGCACCCACCACTTTTACTTTGTGGCGGCACCACTTTCATCTGCTGGGGAGGGTGGAACAGGGGGGGCAGGTTAGAGAAGGGCTGTGAGGGGAGCTGTCCAGAGAGCTGACCAGGGCCAGCTGCAAAACCACGTTAAAGCACCTTAAGGCATCCACATGGTGACGCATGCCTAAATTGCCTTAATGCGCCTTAGGGTAAGGCATGTTAAGTTTAGGCGCACATAAATTTACATGGATTAATGCACCATAGTTACTACACATTAAGTTTAATACCTGTAATAACAGGTACTAACTCAATGTGCAGTAACTGGTAGGGCTGTGTGAAGCTTCAGTCCCTGATTCGATTTGGTGGAGATTCAGCCTGATTCAGTGCCCAAATCTCCAAATCCAAATTTAATCAAGAGACCCTTTAATCTCTCTGAATTGAATCGGAACTCTTCGAATCAATTTGGAGAGATTCAGAAAGATTCGGTGACTCAGACATAGACACAACTTTAACTGGTTTTTTATACATACCTCTAAGTAGCAGGCAACTCATGAATGCTGAGATGGTGGGGCAGATGGAGCATCCCACAGGAGTGTGTGTGTGTGTGCGGGGGGCTCCCCAGTGCACTTGGCAGCAGACCCAGAAGTGGACCAGAAGCACTTCTGGCCCACTTTCAGCTCTGCTGCCCCCACCCTGCATCCCTCTAGCTCAGCAACTGGTGCACGCAGCCCTCCCCACCCGGCCCCAAGCTCCCATGGGATGGTCCATCTGCCTCACCATCACAGTATTCACGAGCCACACTGAGTATCTTGAAGTATGTAGAAAAAACATTTAAAGCTGTGTCTATGGCCGAATCACTGATTCTCCAGATCAGCATTGAATCTTCAGATTTGGATTCAGTCAAATCAAATTGGGGGCAGTGATCCAAATCAACAAATCGAATCACTATCCCCAATTCAGGCCAAATCTGAATTGAATATGGCCCATTTTGCTTACTCCTAGTAACCAACGCTACTATCAGTAGCTCTGGCACATGCCTTTTTAGTGACACTAATATGTAGTAGACTGATTCTACATCACATTAGCTCAATAGCACAGCTTTTGCCATGATGTGCTAATTCATGGTAGAATTAGTTTGCTATGCAATTAACATTTCATGTAGATGTACCCACTGAGCTATACACTCTCTGCCTTGTTATCTTCCTTGTGTCCCCAGATGCCACCTTTGGTTGCCCAGAGGATCACCTTCCAAAGAAGTGATAGAGAAAGGACTCAGCAATGCCTGACCTGTGGTGTGGTGGTTAGAGCACTGTGCTAGGAAATTGGAGTGACACAGATTTAAACACATCTAGGTGAAAAGGACCTAAACCCTGGATGCTCTGCTTAGCTCTTGGGGCTAAAAGATGAAAAACCCCTCTTCTGAAACTTAAAATCTGTTAATCATGGGTTTCTCCTTAGCTATATTTGCAGGACTACATCTGTGCTTCCAAAATGAATGTGTGCCTGCCCATCCAGTGAGCAGCATATTGTTCATGTTCAGTCTATAAGTGTACACATCCATTCAGGCTGTAGGAGTAACAGAATTGCTACTTACACATAAGTGCCAAAAATGCACTTTATGCAGCAAGAAAGCTGACATTTGGATGCACAAATAAAAATAGAAGTCTGTCCTTTGTGTCTATCTCTCAGTAGTCTAGTGATTAGAAGGCCTACCTGGGACCATGCAAACTTAGAAAACTGAGCTTTTAGGCTCAAATCCTCTCAGGGGGTCAGAATCCTGAGCTTCCACAGAAGCAGACAGAAGATGGGGAGTGGGGCCTTGTATAACAGAAACACTGGGAAAACTTGATAAACAAAGGACTTTGATAAACAACATTTAAGAGAGACAGAGCAGGCTTCTTCACATGATATTCCATGTGCTTGAAACTCCCTGGAATAGGTACCTGCACTGTACTATTTGGAGAGCCTTCAAGTGATGGTCCTTGTTAAAGTACTTCTTTATGTAGGAGAGGCCCCTTGGAAGGCTGACTCAGAAGCCCTAATGGGAAGGAGTATATGCCTGTGTTTGGAGGGAAAAAAGGAAAACCTGGTGGATTGGCAGTAGAAAACATCAAGGTCTTCAGAAAAAAAACAACCAACCCCCCACCCCCTCCAAGCCCCACCTACATATGTACAAAATATTCTTCAGCCTTCTGTCACTAGCCTCTCCTACCTATGAGGACACTGGCTGACTACCTTAACTGTCAAATATCTCCTGAAATTGCATTTCACTGGTGACAGCTCCTGCCACATATCCAGTTTACACCGAAGGGTGGAGTGGTCTAACAAAATTTGGTGATCCATTTATTTACAGATCACCCTGTGGACTTCACGCCAGAGTCCCCTCCTTCTTGCATTGATACTACTCCCTTAAGATGCAAGATACTACTCTCCTACTAAATGCAATCTAGACAAGCACTATGACATACAATTGTAGGAGGCAACCATTGATTCTTCTGGATCATGGTGTATGCAAGAGAGGTCACCAGGACCTTCAACGCGTACACATCTAGGCAGGAGTATGGAAGAGTCGAGGATGCCCAGAATTTCCATCTTCACTTTAGATCATTTAAACATAATCCAAACACCAGACTGAGTCCAGACAAGGCTGTATGGTTCCATATACACATTAGTGTCCATGATACATTAGCATTGAAAAGTCATGGGATAAAATACATTAGCCACCTTGGAAACAGGGTCTAAAAACCTAGAACTCCCTCCTTTCCATATCAGGGCTTTTCACTCTGGACCACAGAGACAAGCGCTTCTTGCTTCTCTAGGCCCCATGGCACTTTTTCTTTTGGATCAAAATGGACTGATGGGCTTTGCATAATCATAGAAAAAAGAAAAACAGTGAAAAACACAAGACTGTAATAGTGACATTGGTCTGCATAAGAAAAGATCAGAGGGCTTAGGGTTTTTATCAAAGAGATGAGAGATGTAATTGCATTCCCTTTTATAACCACTATATTTATCATCTAAAAGGGCCAACAGGTCATCCTAGTGCCTGAAGTGACATCATGAGGAAAAGAATACCTAATTTCTTTAAAAATCAGTTTAATCTAATTTAGGACCACAAACTCTGAAATGTATTAATCACACTATATATTTATTGCATTATTTCACTGTGAAGAAGAGTTAAGGTTCTCAGGGGGTACATCTACACATGCAATTAATGCTCAGAAAGCTTACTGAACAGTAAAATGACCTCAGAGTGCAGGGCCAGGAGCTGCCTGCTGCAGGGACAGGGGACATTATCCCCACCCCAGCTCTGGGATCAGAGCCATCTTGACAACAGACAGCTGCATGGGGGAGGGCAGAGTTCTCCCACCCGCTGCTGCCTGGGCTGACCAGGAGTAATTTGCTCCCACTCAGCTATGTAACTGTGTGCTACTACACAGTAGCTACTGTGTGGTATATCTACTACCTGTATTTACAAATAGTAGAAAACCACGCAGTATGCTAATTTACTGCAGAGTAGCTCCTGCTCATAGTTATGGAGGTTGCACCTACACAGGCCTTTGATCTGGGAGCAGTTTACTTGTGAGCAAACTAGTCACAAGTAAATGCTCCTGGGCAGGTGTCTACAGGTATAGGGAAGTGGGAGTAGATTTGCTGACTGTAACAGCAAACTGCTCCCACTTTCTGGGGCCCCACAACAGGCCCTTGCTGCCGCCAGGGAGAGCTGGTGGCTCTGGCCACACCTGCCTGCAGCTGAAGGCCATCTTTAATAGGCAGCCCCACTCCCTGCTCCTGGGCCAGTCACTTTTTTGGCCTGGAGCAGCATATAGAGCATGGGGGCAGCATGTGGCAGCTCTGTCACCACAGCTTCTGCCTCCCTGTGCCATGGCTGCTCCAGGCCCTGCCCCTGGCAGTGATGCTCAGTGCCCCAGGCTCCTGCTGGTCACTGTGCTGGCCCTGGATGGCCTCAGCACATGGCTGGCTTCACTACACCCTCCCAGGGCCCCTGCTGCCATGCAGCTTCCACCTGGACCCCATCCTGCTGGCTGGAGCCCAGAAGGAGCTTTGACAACATGATCCTGACACCACCGCTGGGACCATCCATGCCCTCATGGGCTTCTAGGCCTGCTGCCTCTAGACCTGCCAAGCCACCCATAACTTGTGGATGCACATTGTCCAGGCCACCTGGTATTATATACAGTGTCTGAAGGCATTGCGCATGACCCAGGCCTGCTTCCTGGACCTCCTGAAGCAGCTCTGCCCACATCTGGAGTAGCAGGACACCACCATGCAGCAGCCCCTTCCTACAGACACCCAGTTGGCCATTGCCCTGCTGAAGCTGGTCACACATGCCATCCTCCACTATCTGGGTCATTTCTTTGGCATAGGCAAAGCCACCACCAAGGCTGTCCTGGAAGTTTGTGGTGCCTCCAGGATGTGCTGGGGCACATGGTGCTCTAGGTGCATGACCCCCTGGTGACGGTGGCAGGGTTTCATGCCCTGGGATTTCATTATGGTCCTGGATGGGACTCACATCCCCATCACCTCCTTTGCTATAGCTGGTGGTGCTTCCACGCTGTTGTGCTCCAGGCTGCCATTGACCACTGTGGCACCTTCATGAATGTGAGTGTTGGCTGGGCAGGAAGTGCCCACAATGCCTGTGTCTTCTGCATCTCCACCATGCAAACCCTCATGCAGAGTGGACACTTCATGCTGGGAGTACTACACATCCTGTGGTGGTCCTGCCCTCCTCATCAGGGAGCTCATTTACCTGCTCCTCCCCTAGCTCATGCAGCCCTACACCAGCCACCTGGATCCCTGCCAGGTCCACTTCAACAGGTGCCTGAGATGGACCTACACCCTTGTGGAGTGTGCCTTTGGCCACCTGAACAAATGCTGGCACACCCTTGCTGCCTGCCTCAAGTTTTCCAAGGTCAACATCACCCAGGTCATCATTGTACATGAATGCATGGAGCCTGGGAAATAAGCAGAGCAAATTGGAAGTCCTTGTGCAGTCACGGAATTATGATGTGACTGAAATAACAGAGACTTGGTGGGATAGCTCACATGACTGGAGAACTGTCATGGATGGGTACAAACTGATCAGGGAAGACATGTAAGGAAGAAGAGGAAGAGGAGTTACACTTCATGTAAAAGATCCATATGATTGCTCAAAGCTTCAGTATGAAACTGAAGACAGGCAGGTTTAAAGTCTCTGCATTAAGGTTAGAGGGAAGAGCAACAAAGGTGAAGTTGTGGCGGGTGTCTTCTATAGACCACAAGACCAGGAGGAAGTCATGGAGGAGGCTTTCTTCAAACAGCTAGCAAAAGTTTCCTAATCACAAGCCCCAGTTCTCATGGGGGACTTTAATCACCCTTACTTCTGCTGGGAGGGCAATAGAGCAGTGCACAGGAAATCCAGGACGTTTTTGGAGAGTGTTGGGGAGAACTTTTTGGTGAGAGTTCTGGAGCAGTCAACTAGGGGCCCTGCTCTTTCTGACCTGCTGCTCACAAACAGGGAAAAAATGATGGGGAATTTATTAGTAGATGGCAACTTGGGAAGCAGCAACCACAAGATGATTGAGTTCAGGATTCTGAGGAAAACAAGGATGGAGAGCAGCAGAGTATGGATCCTAGACTTCAGAAAAGGCAACTTAATTTCACTTAGGGAACTCATGGGCCATATCTCCTGAGAAGAATCCAGGACAGTTGGCTGTATTTTAAAGAAGCCTTACTGAGAATGCAGGAACAAACCATCCAAATGCACATGAAGACTAGTAAGTATGGCAGAAAACCAGATTGGCTTAGCAGGGAACTTTTCAGGAAATTAAGTCACAAAAAGGAAGCTTATAAGAAGTGGAAACTTGGACAAATAAATAGGGAAGAGTATAAGAGCATTGCTCAGGCACACAGGAATTAAGTCAGGAAAGCCAAAGCGCAATTGGAGTTGCAGCTAGTAAGGGATGTGCAGGGTAGCAAGAAGAGTTTCTACATGTATGTCGGTAGCAAGAGAAGGATCAGGGAAAGTGTGGGTGCCTTACTAAATGAGGGAGGCAACCTTGTGACAGAATTCAGAAAAGGCTGATGTGCTTAATGCCTTCTTTGCCTCAGTATTCACAGGCAAGGTCAACTCCCAGACTACTGCACCAGGCAGCACAGTTTGGGGAGGAAGTGAGCAGCCAAGCATGGCAAAAGAACAGATTAAGGACAAAAAAAATGGACATATACAAGTCCATGGGGCCAGACAGGATGAACCTGAGGATGCTGAGAGAGTTGGCTGGTGAGATTACAGAGACACTGGCCATAATTTTTTAAAAGTCATGGTGATCAGGAGAGGTCCAGGATGATTGGAAAAGGGCAAACATAGTGCCCATGCTTAAGAAAGGGAAAAAGGAGGATATGCCAGTCAGCCTGACATCAGTTCCTGGAAAAATCATAGAGCAGATCCTCAAGGAATCCATTTCTAAGCACTTGGAGGAGAAGAAGGGGATTAGGAACAGTCATCATGGATTCACCAAGGGCAAGTCATGCCTGACCAACCTGTTTGTCTTCTAAGAAGAAGTGACTGGCTCTGTGGATGTGGGGAGACCAGTGGATGTGATACATTGATTTTAGCAAGGCTTTTGATACAGTCTTCCACAACATTCTCACAGGCAAGGTAAGGAAGTACTGGATGAATGGACTGTAAGATGGATAGAAAACTGGCTGGAGCATTAGGCTCAGAGGGTAGTAATCAAGGGCATAATGTCTAGTTGGCAGCTAGTATCAAGTGGAGTGCCCCAGGGGTCAGTCCTGGGGCTGGTTTTGTTCAATGTCTTTATCAACAACCTGGAAGATGGCATAGAGTACACCCTCAGGAAGTTTGCAGATGACACCAAGCTGGGGGAGGTGTGCTGGAGGGTAGGGCTATGATTAAGAGTGAGCTAGACAAATTGGAGGATTGGGCCAAAAGGAATCTCACAAGGTTCAACAAAGACAAATGCAGAGTCCTGTATTTAGGATGGAATAATCCCATGCACCAGTACAGGCTGGGGGCTGACTGATTGGGCAGCAGCTCTGCAGAAAAGGACCTGGGGGTTACAGTGGATAATAAACTTAATATAAGCCAACAACATGCCCTTGTTCCAAAGAAAGCTAATGGCATACTCTGTTGCATTGGTAGGAGTGTTGCTAGCAGGTCAAGAAAAGTGATTATTCCCCTCTATTCAGCACTGGTGAGGCCACACCTGGAGGAGTGTATTCAGTTTTGGGCCCCCATTACAGAAAGGATGTGGAGTAATTGCAGAGAGTCCAGCGGAGGGCAACAAAAATGTTGAGGGGGTTGAGGGACATGACTAATGGGAAAAGACAGGGATCTGGGCTCATTTAGTTTTGAGAAGAGGACACTAACAGGGGATTTAATAGCAGCCTTCCACTACCTGAAGTGGGGTTCAAAAGAGGATGGAGCTAGACCAGGGGTGGGCAAAATTGCAGATCTGGCTGGCAGCCAAAATCTATTTACCAGCAGCCCCTGCCCACATGCTGGCAGGGTGTATGGCAGGGCAGGATAGGTGGCTGCTCCAGAGCCAGTGGGATCTTGTGGTGGGGGCAGCCTGGTCTGGGGCCGGGGCAGAGCTGCGATCTGCAGCCTGCACACTCCAGCAGGGGGACGCAGGCATGAATCATGACTCTGCCCCAGCCCCTTGTAGCGGTGACAGCCTGGTCTAGAGCCGGGGTACAGCTGCAATCCGCTGCCTGCTTGCACTTGAAGGTAGCAAATTTACTCACAAGTAGCACAGTTTACTCCATAATAAGCATGTGCATGTGTAGACACATGTGCTTACTGCTCTAAGGCTAATAGCCCCCAAATACTTTTTTACCTTAAGCTGCTGGTATTCATTCTCCATATGAATAGTTTTTGTTGTTATTGCTGTTGACTGGGAATAATTATTAGAGAACACAGTTGTGTCTAGTGATAATGATGTGCTAAGGAAGGATCTCGTGTATGATTTCATGTAACCTATTTTTATTCCGCCAACTGCAGCAGTCACTCATGATTTCCACAGGAGTGGGAGCAGAAATAAGTCCATAACATTTCAGAAGAAAAGGCTGAATCTGCTAACTGGAGCAAAAGTGTCAGTTCTTTCTCAGACTTGGACACACACACACATTTTCATTCTGATGGGGCCATTTATTCTGTTAGTGTTTCAATACATATGCCTAGATTAAGGAAACCATACTATTCACTTGCCTTTCCACTCGAAAGGTTTGAGAACCTGAATTGCTGGATGTTTATTAAATGTTTTGAGATCAAGGCATAAAAGTAGGAAAAGACCCTTTAATTTCTCTGAATTGAATCAGAACCCTCCAAATCAATTCAGAGAGATTCAGACATAGACACAGCTTTAAATGGTTTTTCTACATACCTCTACGTAGCCGGCAGCTTGTGACTGCTGCGATGGTGAGGCAGATGGAGCATCCCTCAAGAGCAGGGGAGTTCCCCAATGCACTGGGCAGCTGACCAGGAAGTGGACCAGAAGCACTTCCAGTCCACTTCCGGGTCTGCTGGGGAGCGTGCTGGGGGGCTTCCCCTGGCTTGGCAACTGGTGCCTCTTGGGTCTGGGGGTGCACCTGGGGTCCCCCTACAGCTGATCGTTGAGCTGGGGGTGCATGGAGGGGTGGGGGCCCATTGCACTCCCTGGGAGACCTGGAAGTGGTTCAGAAGTACTTCGGGTCCACTTCTGGGTTCACCGCTGAGCACGTGGGGCGGGGGAGGAGGCAACACTCCTGTGGGACACTCTATCCACCCCACCATTGCAGCATTTACAATCCGCACCTGGTACCTCAATGTATGTAGAAAAAAACATTTAAAGCTGTGTCTATGGCTGAATCTCTGCCTTTTTGAATCAGCATTGAATCTTTAGATTCAGATTCAGCCGAATCAAATCAGGGACAGTGATCTGAATCAACAAATCAAATCACTGTCCCTGGTTCAGGCCAAATCTGAATTGAATACAGCCCATTTCACACACGCCTACTTGACATATTTTAGCAGACAAGCTGATTGGTAGAGCACATCACTGTGAAGAGTTATTTTCACAAAACACTGTGATTAAAATGTGTACAGTGGAGAGGGTATTTGTAAGGACAGGTCAATTAATTCCAGTTTGTACTTGAGGGTGTTTTTTAGAAAAGAACTTTATGTAAAAATGCATTTTGATGCAGAATCACCGTGGCCTTTGGTAAGTTTTCCAGTGTAAATTTTTTTGACCATCAAAAAATTTGAACCTTATTTTGTGTCTGAATTTCTTTGGCCTGCATAGCCAATGAATCTACTTACATTTTTGTCTGCTAGATTAAGGAGTTGTCTAATATTATATTTCATGTTTCTCATGAAGATATTCCTCATGGTCAATTCATTCTATAATTTTCTCTTTGACAAGCTAAAGAAATATTGCTCCTTGACTCTTTCATTACAGGGCAGGTTTTGCTATCACTTAATTGTTTTTATGTTTCTTCTCTGAACCCTATTTAATTTTTCATCGTATTTTTTTATTGCAGATACCAAAACTAGACACACCTTTCTGGTATTAGTTGCACCATTTCCCTAGTTCAATGGCAGTAGAAAGCGCCTCATTTTATGCATTATTCACTTGATTAGGCACCCAAGGATCTCATGAGCCACACCGGGAACTCACATTTACCTAATTATTCATCATGACCTCCAACTCTCTTTCAGAATAACAGGTTCCCAGGAAAGAGCTCACCATAATATCGTAATGGCATGCATTCTATAATCCTAGGAGAATGACTCCATATTTGTTCACATTTAAATGGATATTGTTTGCTGCCATCTTCCCAAATAACCTAGATTGCCATACACCAATGACTTTTCCCTCCATTATTGACCACTTCCCAACCTTTATGTCTTGTGCAAATTTTATCTGTAATAATTTAACATTGTTTTTCCAGCTCACTGTTAAAAACATTAAGTAGGCCAAGGCCGAGAGCCAATTCCAACAGGTGTTCACTGCAGACATTCCAGTTCATTCAGGGTTCCCAATTTATAATTCCATGAAATACTGTTACAGTTGAAATCAACAGAAGTGATCAAAAGAGTCACATTGGAAGTCTTTCAGTTTAAAAGGGAGGGAATTTCTCCCTGGGAAAATCAGTACTTCTTGACTATGGAACTGCAACCTTTCCTTGTTCCCAAAGAGCATCTATCTGTTGAGTTAAATGGTGCACCACAATGCCTATCAATGTTCTTGGGATTGGAGGTGGGGTGAACATGAGGTCTGTAATATGGTATTTTTGTGGGAAAGGGTGGAATATCAAAAATCATTTTTATGATTTTGCTTAGTTGAGTAGTCCTGGCTGAGTGCTAAACTTAGTAAGCTATACTAGTTAGTTGGTTCAATTACATTTTTGGAGATTTGCCTATGGTTCCTGGAGCTCAAGATGGGGCCTCTGTTATACATTATTTTATTAATCTAAATATGTCATAACATTTCATAAACAATCTCTGGCAGCTTGGTGCACCTTTATGGAGTCCTAGAAATAGCACGGAGAACAGGAAATTCTCTTGGTATCCCCCATGGAATCCAGAGTGCCTGGTCACATGAGCATGGATTTCATTCAGATCATGTTTGAAAATGTTGTCAAGGTAGCAAGTGTCCTAGTTTCTGTAATCAAAGCCTTCCGAAGATTTGCATCTTGAAAAACAAATGCTAAGAGAAAGCAGATTACATAAGAGCAAGCTTTGTTTGTTTACTTGAACTCAACCTTGCATTGTATTTGAGAACAAATAGGGAAAAATATTTGTTTAAATAACCAGAGAGACATATTCAAAGGCTGGTATACTCCCAATTGCAATCCACCTGCTTTAACTCCTCACAACAACCACTTCAGGGATCTCAGCTATGATGGACAGGCAGGTGAGAACTTTTGCTAATAGCCTGGTCCAGGTAGGATTCTCTCACCCTTGAACTGGAGTCTGTTAAAGAGATTACATCTGAATTATTATAATCATGGGAACCTCAGAGTTCAGACTTTTGGTCTAAAAATACAATTAAAAAGTCACTTGTTAATCCAAATGATTCATCCAACAAATACAGTTACATTTCCCTAGCACCTTTCATCTCAGAGGATCCCAATGAATTTTGCACTCCTAAAATAGTGCAGTATTTTCATACACAAATGACAAAATGTGCACTACCTATCCCAAATAGATCGGCTGTAGAATGAAAAGAAAAATAGGTAAAGCAAAGCAACACAAATTTTCTGTGACACAGTATGTTCCCTTGCTGCTGCAGCACTGGAAGGGAAAACCCTGTCATGCCTGGATAAATTGCTAGCAATAGAAAGGGTAAATATGTACTCCCACAACTAGAGCACTAGAGCACTTCACAATAGGCGTGTCTACATGAGATGCGTTAATGCTTATTAGCCTAAGTTAGTGCACATTATGGGTACCTGCCTTCATGTGTGTGCCCTTAATGTGCATTAACTTAGGTTAATCATGCCTAAATTTGGTACCTGCAAATGCAGGTATCAGATTTAGGATCGATTAGTTAATGCACATAAATGCATGTGTAGATGTGACCCAACACTAACTTTAGTGCCAGGTCTGCCCTGCCACTAGAGAGCTGGTCTGAGCCCAGACCCAGGGAACATCCAGGGGCTGGATTGCTGAGCACCTGCCTGGAAGCACTGCCCACTAGGACCCTCCTGCAGCCTCCCACTTCGGACTTAAAGACCATGAGTGGAAGCCAGGCACTGGGGGGCATGGATGCAGCCACCAAGACCAGGAGGCTGCCCAGAGACAGGTGGTCAGCATCCCCCTGCTGGCAGAGCAGCTCTAGGTGCTGTCACTCCAGGGCCTCCATGCAGGCCCAGTTGTCCTACTGCACTCAGTCCTGCACCTCTGCCTGGGTGACATCTTCTGCCTGCCAGGCCTGCTCCTGTGCTGCTGGAGCAGGACGGTCTGGTCCAGGGTGCACTTCTGGTGCAGCTGGTGCATCCAGATGACTCCAGCAGTGGCTAGTGGTGACCCAGAGCCGACGCCCCTACGGGGGCTGGTGGGCTCTCCTCTGTGTCCAGATGTTAGCTCTGCAGAGGCAAAACAGAAGCCTTTGCAATATAAGTTTGCAAAGAGTTTGCAATATTTCAGAGATAAGATGCTCTGTTTCAAGGGCCGTATGCTGCCGCCTGGGCCCAGGTAGATGCTGCCTGAGCTCCCTGTCCCTGATTGCTCCCCTAGGGCCAGTGGGCTGCTGGGTGCTGGCCACAGACAGCCTGCCTCCCCCTCCCCCTTCTCAGGGTGGGCCAGGCTAGGCTGCTGGCAGCATGTGCTGCCATGGCTCCAGACCCTGCTCTCCCTCTCTCCCTGCAGGCCAACCACTCTGCCACACTGCCATCCAGCCCACAGCACCCAGGATCAGGGCATCCAGGGCTCCTGAATAGCTGGTGTGAGGGGCTGGCTGCACCTGCCCTCCCCACAAGGGGCATCTCTGGGGAGGCATCCTGGGGATGACCCCCCACCTTGCTTCTGCTATGCCCCAAGTGAGTCCCTGCTTCATGTGGCCTGGGTAGTGTGCAATGAGTTATTTGTGCAGGTGGAGGGGTGCCCAAGCCAGTACGCCCTGCTGCTGCTGATCTCCCTTGTGCCCTGAGCACATATGCACTCCTGGTTTGGGACCCTGAGCTAAAATGACATAGGGGACAAGGCTTGGTTTGCTGGCAACCTCTGCTACCACCTGGAGGGCTACCTGTGGCAGTGCTACACTTCCCTGCCTGCCTCCCCCCCCGAACTGAGTAGGACATCGCCACCAGCATCAACACCTTCCTTGGCATGTGAGAGGTCCATGCCCACCCCGCTGTGGGAACACAGGCTTCTAAATAAAGTTCTGAACTGTGTCCCACCTCCCTGCATGACGTAAGGGAGGGAACCCAGGGCCAGGGGAGTGCAGACAGGCCAGGGGCAGGAGCAGAGGCAGAAGCTGGGGCCAGGGGAAGGGGTTGGGACTGGGCCAGGGGCAGGGGTGGGGACTGAGAGGGCCCTCCTCCAGTGCAGAACTTACCACAAGTCCAGGGCTGACAAGGCTGGTGGCTCAGTGTGGGCCTCTCCATCAGCAATAGCATCTGGCTGAGCCCAGTGCCTGCAGCCTGTGGTGTATAGTGGGCTGGGACCCAGTCAGGGCCCCCCCTGGGGAAGGGCTGGTGCTGTTGGCAGCCACTGGTGTCATGGCTGGCCACTCCTCATAGTGGAGTCTGGGGCCTGCCCCCTGTGCCAAAGGTGAGTTAGCCACTGGCCAGGGCTCCTTGAGCTGCCAGTGGATGCAGCAGCCAGGGAGGAGGGTGAGGCTGGGCACTGAAGGCCCAATGGCCCCTCCCCTGATGACGTGTCAGCAGAGGGGTCAGAGCAGGCCAAGGGCTCAGCTAGGCCACCCCTTCTGGTGACACTTGCAGGGGTGCAGCCTGCATCCTGGGGCACCAAAATACAGGTCAGCCCCTGCATAAAGGCCATGGTCTTATGGCCAGGACCGGACCAATGACTGCAGTCAGTCATGACCATCCAAGTACCCACAAGGCCTTGACCTTAATGCAGCACTGCCGCACCCACTGGGAGTGCCTTCGCTCATGCACGCCCCTTGACAGGGCCTCATAAATGTTGACATTCAAGTACCCACCCGATGTGAGCTGCCTCTGCACATCAGCACAGCCCCAGAGCAGCGCAAGGTTACCAAATTTGTCCTGGGACCAGTTGGGGGCCCGGGTGGTAGGTACAGGCATGTGCATACAAGAGGGGCTGGGGCTTAATGGGGAGGATGATGAGGATGACATTCTTGTCCTGCTCTGGCTCTCTGGGCCCCTGCACAGTTATCCCTGTGTGGCTGGCTCTGGACAGCACTCAGGAGTGCTCAGCAGAGGGGCACATCCAGGGATTGAGAGCTGTGTACTGCAGGCACTTCACCACAGCACCTGCAAAGAGAAAATGCTGGGGATGAGCAGTAGCAGGGAGCAGGTGCTGGCCCTGCTTCCAGACAGACAGCCAGCAGCCCTGGGGGGATCTCAGGGCTGGGCACGGAGTGCAGCAAGCAGCACCCCTTTGCAACACTCACTTGTGGCCAAGCAGCCGTTCTGCAAAGGGAACAAGACAGGCAGAGGCAGCCTGTGGCCTGCCCAGCAGAGCACACGAGGCCTGCTGGGCATCTAAACAATGAACAGGCTCCCTCAGGCTCCCTGGTGTGTGCGCTCCAAGGCACAAAATGGCTGCAGGCTTTTATACCATGCAGCTAGGGGCTGCCAGAGAGCAGCCTAGCCCAGAAGCAGGAGAGTCAGCCAGCCAGGAGCCCTGGGGCTGGGTTCAGGCCAGCCCCTTAGTGACTGGGCAGACCTGGTACTAAAGTCTACACATGGCAGTTTGCATTTATATGTGCATTACTGCACATTTACTAATTGCACCTAAATGTGATACCTGCATTTGAAAAATACTGGTTTTTAAAAAGTGTTTCTTGGGCTTTCTTGAAATTCTGATAATCTTGACTCTGGCTTCTGGTCAGTAGTCTAGTGATTTAGTAGTCTAGTCCATGCTGAAACCTTGGGTTCAGCTATCTTTCAATATGATCCCAAGAGTAATCTGATAAGAAATTGCAGATGAATTCATCCTAGTGCTGAATCCTGAGATGGAATCAAATGCACACAGAGAAACCCCTGGCTTTGGCAATCCCTGGCAGTCAAGGACAATTATCTTCCATCACTGCCTTGTCTGTGGGTCTGAAGATAGCCGACAAGGTCAGTGCAGGCTCCACAGGTTCTATTGCAACTCAGGCACATGTTCCCATGTCAGGTGGGTGGCGCTGGATACAAGCTTTGGTCCATGACATGCTGTTTCTGCTGCTCCCACTTTCCCATCTCCTGTTGTTGTCATGAGGTTTCAAAGTACTGAAATCCTTGCAGCAAACTCTTCCTCCATTTGGGTAGTCCTGGGCAAGTCTCTCATGAGTTGATGTTGATGTTGCATTTTTTTCAAGTTGGTCTTGAGGATGTCCTTGAAGTGATTTCTCTGCCCTCCTCTTGGGCATACACCTTGACTGAGCTGGAAGAATAAAACCTGCTTTGAGGGTCTGGAGTCAGACATCCAGATGATGTGCCTGGCTCACCAAAGTTGATGTTGGATGATCATTGCCTCAATGTTTGTGGTGTTTGCTTATGAGAGGGCACTAATGTTGGTGCATCTGTCTTCCTGCTGTATTCAAAGGATCTTCTGCAGATAGTGTTAATGATACTTCTCCAGCAACTTGAGGTGTCTTCTGTTTTCCACATCTCAGCTCTCTACAGTAAGGTGGGCATCATGATTGATAAAGCATGAACTTGGTTTCAAATTTGATGTTGCAATCGTCAAACATCCATTTCCTCAGGTGTCTGAAGACTGCACTTGCACATTTGAGGTGATATTGGATTTCTTCATCAATGTCAGCCTTTAGTGAGAGATGGCTTCTGAAGAATGGAAAATACTCAATGTTCTCCAGAGTATCACCATAAATTTGAATTACTGGCACTAGGGGCTGCTCATTAAGAGCTTGTTGATGGAGGATCTTAGTCTTTTGAATATTAAGCATCAGTCCCATTCTCTTGTATACCTCAATATAGACGTTAAGGATTACCTGAAGATCCGCTTCCAAGTAAGCACACAGTACAACATCATCAGTATACTGGAACTTGACAGCTGAGGTTGGGGGTGGTCCTGGTTTTGGCTTGGAGTCAGCTGAGATTAAACAGTTTACCATCCATTACAATTTACTATCCATTCAGTAGTTTAGCTCCAGTTTGACTGGAAGCTTGTTGGTGATCAAATGTAGAATCGCAGTAAACAATATCAAGCAGTCACAAGAAGTTGGAGCAATGACAAAGCCTTGCTTAAATCCCATCTTAATCTCAAAGGGATCTGTGATAGATCTGTTACTGAGAACCACCACATGCATACAATCATGCAGCAGGAAAAGATTCATATAGATTCATAGATGTTAGGGTCGGAAGGGACCTCAATAGATCATCGAGTCCGACCCCCTGCATAGGCAGGAAAGAGT
>NW_005842256.1:490266-523281 GCF_000455745.1 Alligator sinensis
CCGACCCGTCCACCACGACTCTCTGGGTGCGACCCTCCAGCCAATTCGCCACCCACCGGACTGTGTAGTCATCCAAGTCACAGCCTCTTAACTTGTTCACCAGTATGGGGTGGGATACCGTATCCAAGGCCTTCCTGAAGTCTAAGTTGAAGTCTAAGAATGGCAATGAATTTCAGTTAGCCTCCATACTACAGAAGGATCCTCCACCACACTTCTCAGCTGACATAGTCAAAGGCTTTTGTGAGATCAGAGAAGGATATATACAGAAGTTTATGTTGTTCCTTGCATTTTTCCTGCAGCTGGTGAGCAGTGAAGACCATGTCAGTTGTGTTTCTTTCTTGATACCTTAAACTCACACTGAGTTTTTGATAGGAGCTCTTCAGCAAGTGGAAGGAGACAGTTCAGAAAGGTTCTCACAATGATCTTTCCTGTGAAAGACAGCAAGATGATCCCTCTGTAATTTCCACAGTTGGACCTGTCTCCTTTCTTGAAGCTTGCCATGATCATGGCACCCCTGAGGTCATCTGGGAAAAGACAGCAAGATGATCCCTCTGTAATTTCCACAGTTGGACCTGTCTCCTTTCTTGAAGCTTGCCATGATCATGGCACCCCTGAGGTCATCTGGGACTTCCTCATCATTCCAGATCTTTAATATGAGGGCATGGAGCTGTCATATAAATTCCTCTCCCCCTCTGCTTGAAGATTTCTGTGGGAATTCCATCTGCTCCAGATCCTTTGTCATTCTTCATCTGCTTGATGACTGTCCTCATCTTGCCAAGGGTTGGAGGGAGATCCTAGCAGCAAATGCCTGCTGCTGGGGTGGGCTCCACCACTGGAGCCCAGGTGGTGACTATGTCCCCCTGTTTTAGGTCAGTAGGGGGTGCTCCTGCTCTGAGCCACCCACCTCACTGCACCCAACCACCTTCCAGACTCCAAGTGCCTCCCTGGGGTGCCTTACATCCAGCCGACCCCCTTCCTTGAGCACACCCTCAAGCCTTAGAGTAACGCTGCCACCACCCAGGCTCTGAACCATTCTTGGCTCTATGTCCCCCGGGAAACACAGATGTAGTAGTCCTTGACGATACTCGATTCACTGCAAAAACATGGGGTGCTTCCCTCAGTCTGAAGCACAAATAGTGGTCTCCTTTAGTCAGCTCAACTAAGGCAACCCCAAGACATAATCTAGACCCTCTCCCAATAAGTCTCCCACACTAGGGACACCAAAGAACTTTATTGATTACAAGGAGAAGTTTTGGAGTAAGGTGTACAGGGTAGAGCAATATCATAGAAATACCTCAGAACAAACAGGGTGGCTGGGTAGCCTTTGATCACTCATCTGGGTTACTGCAAGCTATATATCTAGTTAGATGGCTGACACAGCTTCCCTCTGGAGGCAGTCAGTTCATAGTGTGTCCATGTGTTTCAAGAGAGAGTGATAGAGAGCTGAGCTGCTCTCTGCATCTTCATCATGGCTGTTGCCCCTCCTCCTGGGCAGTCTTTAATTGATATACACCTTCTGACCTCATTCTGGGGTCCAATGGAAACTAGCTGAAATTAGCTACAAACCAATCAATTGGAAATGCATCACTGGTTGCCAGGTAGGCTGGCAGGGACACCAGTCCCCTCCCAGTCATGAAGTCCTTGCTTAGAACAATAGGAAGTTTAAGACCCCACTCAGGTATGTGAGGCCAGTCACGTAGGCAAAGGGGCCTGTCACTTACTTCAGTGAGCTGCTTAGCCACTAGAGGGATAGACAGGTGAGGAAGGAGAGAAAGGAAAAACAACAAAAACTAGTGAAGGAGACCTGGATGAGGCTGGGATGGAAATCCTCCACACCCCCTGCCTTGGTAGCAGGGAGCTCCAAGTCCCTCCTGCTCTGAGATCATGATTGGGGAGTGGGAGCTGGGACACCCTTATCTCCCAGCAGCTGCCTCACCATCACAATCAGGGAGTAAGGGACTCCGAGATCCTTATCTCCCAATGCCAGCTCCATGACAGTGGGGCTGGTGCTGGGAGATCCTGATTTCCCAGCACCAGCCCCACAACCTCAGAGCTGGTGCTGGGAGCTCCCTCCTGGTGAGGGCTGGAGAGACTGTTCCCCACCCAGATCCATGATCAGAGCTGAGAAGAAAACAAGGTCTCCAGCCTGTTCCCCACCCAGCCCTGTGATTGCAGAGCTGAGCAGGGAACAGGCTGTCCAGCCCCCACCCTGCAGTTGAGGAGCAGGGGCTGAGAACTGTCTCAGTCAGGGGCAAGTCCCAGTCCTGCACCACAATCAAGTGATTGAGGTGTGGAGCTTGGAAAGAGCTGCAGAGGTGGGGCAGTTAGTAGCTAGTAGCAAGCCCCAGCAGTGGATCCAGGCAGGGGGCTGGGACCTGCCCCTCTCCTGTAGCCTCTGAAACTGGAGCTGAATACATAGGTGAAGACAGAAAGACAATGTGGATTTACTAAAAACAAATCATGCCAAACAACTTTGGTCTCCTTCTTTGACACAGTAACTAGTTGGGTGGAAACAGGTATCATAGTAGATATTGTGTACTCTGACTTCAGGAAGGCTTTTTATATAGCAATTACAAATGAGAGGTGCCTTAGTGATGAACACAGAGGACTGAGAGGAGATGCAAATCTTGTAGAAGTGCTAACTACAGTGTTTGTTTCTAAAGAAAAACAAAAATTTTGCTACAGAGGCCTTCAACATAAGAAAAATGTGTTGGATTTCACAGGAAGGGAGCAGAGATGTACATTGAAGCAAATGTGAAACACTTTGGGTGTGAATATGGAAAGCAAAGCTGCATAGTTCATAGTCTAAAACATTGTTTTAGATCAAGGCAGACAGCCCTGTAACCTGACCTTTATCCAGAGCTCAGTGGTACTGATCAATAAATTTTAGAAGAGCTGAGATAGTTGAAAGGAAAGGGCGCTGAAGAGATTGACTGGATTTAATGAGATGTGTGTCCTTTAACTGCACCTCTACTCATTCAGGAAAGCTCTTCCTCCAGTTTGTTTTCAGAAAGCCAAGACTGTGTTTGGACAGTACTTGTTAGCATTGGAGAATGCAGTGGATTTGAAGAGGTTTAACCTTTGCTAGTTTCCACTTAGTTGGGACTTTGCTGAAGTGAGAGTAAGGGGAAAAGTTCAGTCTGCAAGTGACAATGTACTGATCAAGGTAAAGATTTGTGGTATGAACCAATAGGCCTGTGCAAAGTGGCTAGTATTTGCTTCAGATTCAGATTTGGCCAATTCAGGGGTGTCGCAGGGCACTAAGGTGTCCTGCTTCTTTTTAAGGGCTAGAGCTGCTATGGGGACAGCCCTAGCAGTGAGTTGGGAGCCCCGGGTGCTGGTTACCAGGGCAGCCAGAATGAGGTAGTGGGCCCACACCTGCCAGCGGTCAGCTGACCAGAAGGGGCAGGGCTCGGCTCATATATAAACCCCAGGCCAGAGGCCAGGAGGTCAGTTCCCTGCTGGTAGCCAGAGGGGAAGGAGCCTCCAGAGAGGAGGTGCCCAGTGATGCAGCAACTGCCTAATATGCTGCACCCAGGGCTAATGGGGCTCCACAAGCTCTGCAGGTACCCTTGCTCACTAGAGACTTAATGCCAGGGATGCAGTTTGATGCTTTTAAAGGGGCAGAGCACACCCTTGTCTTTTGTATTATGTTATAGCCCAGGGACTTGTGTTTTGTTCATTGTTCCATAACACCGGTGGTTTGAGTGAGGCTATTTGGGGAAGGAGAAGGCCTCATTCGGGGCCCACGGCAGTGTGGGGACCCCGGTGCCAGAGAGGGTGTGGCATTTGGGGGGCACAGACCCTGGCACTGGAGAGGTCAAGGCACGTTGCAGGGCTGCAGAGAGCCCAGCACTGAGGGGTGCAGAGACAGGACTGAAGACATCCCAGGTGCCAGTGAGGTGCAGAGCAAGACCAGGGCTGCAGAAAGCCCAGGGGGGACAATGGGGCCATATTACAACAAGGCCTAGACCGGACAACGTTGGTACCATCTGCGAGGCTTGGGGCGTGGTAAAGGGAAGGTTGGAGCCATGCATGTAGCTCATAAGTCTAGGGTGCCCTGAAACACCCATTTTGAAATGGGACCCATGGGGTTCAGAGAAATCCATCAAGACTGTGTCCAACAGGATGTGAAGGTAGCCTCCCTGTATTACAAAAATACATCAAGACGTGGCGGGTGAGAATAGAGGGTGCCCATTGGGCTGAATTGGCATGGTCAAGGGGCATTAGGGGTAACATGGCCATGCTTAGGGACCCCATCCCTTGACAGGGAGACAGTGATTAGATTCGGTGATTCGAATCATGGTCCCAAATTGATTCAGTTGAATCTCCAAATTATACAGGCTGCATCCACTGCCTGCTTTCAAAAGCTGCCCTGTCTGCCCTAGTCCTGGCTCTTTGAAAAAACAAAGCCCACACACACGGGTTGCTGCCAGGCGGGTGGGGGCAATACCCATTGCCCACCCCCCACTTCCCCATGCCATGTGGGGGGTTCTGTCATGAGCCCCCCAACCCTGCCCACTCTTCCAGGCCCTGCCCATGGTTGGCCCACCCACCCCAGCTCCTGGTCCTTAAAAAAACAAAACAAAACAAAAACACTTGGTCGCACCAGCTCTGCCAGGCAGGGGGAAATCCCTGCTGCCCCCCGCTATCCTGTTCTGCATGGGGGGGATCTTCCATGATCCCCCAGAAGTCCCAAAGCCACTGCATGAGCCAGTGAGTGCAGGGTTTTTGTTGTGTTTTTTTTTTAAAGGACCAGGAACTGGGCTGGGTAGGGCAGCCATGGTGGGGGGCAGAGAGTGGGAGGGGGTTGGGGGGATCATGGCAGAGCCCCCCACATGGCATGGGGCACAGGGGCTGGGGGAGCAGGCAGGGGATGGGGCCTGGAGGGGGTCCCCCCATGGTCCCCACCCCTATTTACCAGCATGGAGTCTGGCAGCCAGCAGGGACTGCCTGAATCTCTGAAGCTCTCTGAATATTTTCCAAGTTGATTTGGAGAGCTTCAAATTGATTTGGACCTTTTAATTGGTCCTCTGATTCAGTTTGGATTCACAGACTTGGCCACTGAATCGGGGTGAATCTCTGAATTGAATCACACCCAAAGCTTCCACCCCTATTTACCAGCATGGAGTCTGGCAGCCAGCAGGGACTGCCTGAATCTCTGAAGCTCTCTGAATATTTTCCAAGTTGATTTGGAGAGCTTCAAATTGATTTGGACCTTTTAATTGGTCCTCTGATTCAGTTTGGATTCACAGACTTGGCCACTGAATCGGGGTGAATCTCTGAATTGAATCACACCCAAAGCTTCACACAGTCCTATTAACCAAGTATGGCAATAGAGATGATAAGAAAAAAAGGGAGCCAGATGTCTGTACAGACTACAAGTAACACACTTTATGTGAAACATGTATGGATCCCCTGTTGCAGATGTATTACTCCTCCTCTGGCATATACACATATCCCTTATATCAGATGTTTGATCCTCTTGCCCTATATCTCCACAGAAACCTTAAATCATAAGACCCTGGCAGACATAATTTCCAAGTTCTAATCATCAGGTAATGTTGCTTGATGAAAACTGTCAACCCATGTGCCCTGCTTCATCTTCACAGGACAAGCTCCCCTGAAGGAAAAGAGTGCCTTGGGAACTTGCTCTGTCAGCACTAAATGGCAAGAAAAGTAGAAAGCTGCTACCAGAAGTTGTCACCTCCACCCCACATCCCACCCCTCTTCAGCTGTGCTGTAAATGAGAAGTGAGCTCTGCGCTCATTAGCTGAGCTCCCCCTGGGTGAAGGAATCACTCCTATGACCCTTGCACAGAGCAGAGGAGACCCATGTGATGGGTAGGTAGGTACAGGGGCAGTGGTTGGGGAGGGGGGGAGGGAGTGGGGTTTCAAAGTCTCCAGGGGTGTGTGAAGCAGGCCCTGTTCAATTAGGATTTCACCCGAATCAGGAACAGTGATTCGATCTGTTGATTTGAATCACTGTCCCTGATTTGATTCGGCCAAATCCAAATCTGAAGATTTAATGCTGATTCGGAGAATAAGCGATTCAACCATAGGCACAGCTTTAAAAGTTTTTTCTACATACCTCAAGGTCCCAGAGCAGCTTGTGAATGTTGCAATGCTGGGATGGATGGAGCGTCCCATGGGGGGGGGCCCTCTACATGCTTGGCAGCGAACCTGAAAGTGGACCAGAAGTACTTCCAGTCCACTTCTGGGTCTGCAGGGGAGCATGCAGCCCCCTCCAACACACACACACACACACACACACACACACACACATCCCTAGCTTGGTGATCAGCTGCAGAGGGACCTTGGGTGCCCCCCTCCCCGCAGACCCAGGAGGCACCAGTCACTGGGCCGGGGGTGGGGAGCACAGGGGCCCCCCAGAGCACTCCCCGGCGGACCCAGAAGTGGACCAGAAGTGCTTCTAGTCCACATCCAGATCTGCTACCGAGCATGCTGGGGAGTCCCCCACACTCCTGTGGGACACTCCATGTGCCCCCGCATTGCAGCATTCATAAGCTGCCTGCTACCTAGAGGTATGTAGAAAAAACATTTAAAGCTGTGTCTCTGTCTGAATCTCTGAATCTTTCTGAATCTCTCCAAATCAATATGGAGGGTTCCAATTCAATTCAGAGATATTAAACGGTCCTCTGATTCAATTTGGATTCAGAGATTCAGCCACCAAATTGGGCTGAATCTCCGCTGAATTGAATCAGGGACCGACGCTTTACACAGCCCTAAAAGTCTCCCGGGGCACCTCAATATGTGCTTCTGTATATCCATGTCCTGCCTTAAGTTTTCCAAACAAATTCTCTCCCTGACCCTCAAATTCCTATTGTGTGTAAGTAAAGCAGGTCAGGTTGAGTATTTGTTTACATTCCAGCTCTCGCAGGGAAGAGGTGCTAAAATGGTTCCTTAAATAGGTAGCCTTGAAATCGGTTGAAGGGTGGCTGGGGAAAGGTAGAAGAGGCAGTAAGTCCTGACATGACTTGCTGAGGTGCCATGGGGCAGCAAAGTTCAGTGTAAGTCACAGATGGTGTGGGCATATTTAATACTTAGAATGATCTAAACACATTTTAAACCCCAAGTCTCTAGGGGCACTTTTACATGTGTTTCAATGTATTCTGATTAGAATGTGTCGGGGCAGGCTCGATTAACCGAGTCTGCTGGAAGGCTCTAATTAGAATGCTCAAGTGTGTTCCAGCATCATGTGTATTCAGTGTCCTGCATTTCAAAATGGTAGCAGGGACACTTTAACTAAAGTTCATCAAACAAACTTTAATTAAAGTTCCCTGCCCTACCATTTTGAAACACAAGATGTTGAATACATGAGACGTGGTGGGTGTTTTAATTAAAGTGGCTCCAGAGAACTGCTCTAATTAAAAATGCCCCCCTCCCCACCCGCCGCCACCACCATGGAAAACATGTAAAAGTGCCCTTGATGTACAGGCAGAGAAGGTTCTTTAAGTAAATCTGATATCTTTTATTAGACCAACTAAAATAGTTGGAAAAAATCTTCTTTGTAAGCTTTCAGAAACAAACACTCTTGTTCAGGCTGTGGAAGTCTGCAGTTGTTCTGTACTATTCCTGGATGGGATAGAATAGAACAGAAGCCCGAGGCCAATATGCAACAATGCCAATCTGTGAAAATGCAAATTGAGTCAGTCAATGGATGAGAGACAGGTGGGTGGTAGGGAGGAGGAGAACGTAGACCTGGTGGTAAGATATAACTAGTAAATAGTAGAGAGACTACCTGGGGTATCCGATGTCAGGCAGGTTGTAAAGTACCATAAACCCAATGTCTGTATTTAATCCATGATTTTTGGTGTCCAGTAGGTTGATGAAGCCAAGTTCATAGGCCCATCTTAGAAAGCTGTTTCGTAAATTCCCTTTGAGGTTTAGAACTGAGAGATTGGAGAGAGTGTTGTCTTGTGAGAAATGTGCCCCACATGTAATTGGGTATTCTTGTCTTTGATAGATTTTTGGTGTGCGTTCATTCTGTTATGCAGTTGTCATTCAGTTTCTCCTACACATTTTCCATCAGGTCATTTAGTGTATTGGTTGAGATGTATTACATTTTTGGAGGTGCAAGTGTAGGATCCAGGAATACTGATGGTTCTGTTGTGGGGTATAGTTATTGTGAGGGTGGTGGAATATGTTGGCAGGTTTTACATTTCTTGTCATGGCATGTTCCAAATCAATTCAGTGTGTTTGGGGCATAGGAAGTTTGCTTCTGGTGATGAGGCTGGTGCTTGTTTAAAAGCTATGATGGGTGGTTCTGGGAAAATCTCTTTAAGAATTGGGTCTTCTTCAAGATGCACAGGCTACTTTAGACCACTTTAAGCTTCCTGGAACATTTCAAAGGCACACCAGGAAAATGAAGTAGCCAGTCCTGCTTGAACCAGGTCAATATTATGTGTGGTCATGGAGTATTCCATGCCTGGTGTCTGTTCAGTCCTTCAGATATCCCAAGCTGCACCTCTCCAAACCCATGTAGGGCAATAGGGATGCTCTGAGATGCAACCAGTACTCTACTACCTATTGCCTACAGAGACCATAGTCAATGGGTGGAGAAGCAGAAAGCCTCTGTGTCCATTTCACTTCCCTGCTAGAGATTGTTATTTGGAGTGGAGGCTGGGAAGGTAGATAGGTTCTGAGTGAGAGTGGTCTTCATAGCCTCCTGCTTGTGGTGGTGGGGGAGGGGGGTGGTCGCACCTGTAACAGTACAGACCTGTCAATTGCTGGGTGGTTGTGGGGCAAAACAGAGTATTGCAAAATGGGCATTTAATAGGACAGAGTGGTTGTCAATTTTATGCTCAATGTGAAATGTATTAGCCCAGGTATTGTAATTGTTCCTTGTTCTCTGTGCTGCACTACTGCAGTGAGCCCTGCCCAGCAGGCTGCTCTCTGCACACATATTTCTCTGTAATAGTTGATAATGTAAAATACTAGAGTAGCTGGAAAATTTGGAGAGTTCTTGGGCGGAGGTAGTGGCTAAAGCACCCAGCCCCCTAAGAACTATAAACAAGGGTCCACACAGACCCCCAGCACCATGCAACCCCTCCTCTCCATCTCCCTTCCCCAATACAGGTCTTCCTTTCCCTCTGGAGAAATCCTAAGGAAATTTCAGGCACTGACCCCTGGAAGGCATGATGGACTGGGTCAAGTGTCAAGCTCTGGTGGCATTTTGGCATCAATGCAATCCCTAGTAGGTAAGGATAATACTTGGAACCCTTAGCAGTTTCTGTGTGGACACTTCTGTCCAGGGAAAACTGAAACTGTTCCCAACCAGTGACATTCTTAGAATGGTTCAAGTGTTATGTCTGTGTGCACCCAGTGAGTCCCCTTCCAAGGAGTGGGAGAAGAGGAGTCCCCCTCAGATGCTGAAGGACCTGACAAGCACTTATAATCTGTGGGTGGAAACACTGAAAGATAATTTTTATGGAGGCACAAAGAAAAAGTAAGCAGATGTCCATACCTTCTGTCATGCCATGAATGCTCAAATTCAGGGCCTTGACAGAAGACAGTAATAGATTGGGCCACTGTTCTGTGGCAGAATGGCTCAGGCAGTTTGAAGCTTCCTGTGGTCTTCAGCTGCCCCAAGCCAGGTGCTCTGTGGGCTTGAGGGGCCCAGTCTTGCACACCCTAGGAATGATTGGGGCCCTCAAGCCTTGCGAGCACCTGCCTCACTTTCCCTGCTTACCAAGACCTGTCCCTCAAGAATGCATCCTGGTAAGTGGGGAAAGTCAGAGCTTTGGAGGGCATGTCTATAAGCAACAGTCCCTGCTTGCAGGCATGCCCTGTACAGCAGTGATACTTGTAGGAGAATCCTTCTGCAGGGAAATTTCACACCTGAACCTGAAAGCATAGAAGGTGGACCTCTGTGGGAGTTCCCCCTCCACACTTACAGGGGAGCGTGGGCAAATCCCTGTCAGGGGATTCCCCTGCTCCCTAACACGGTGGGGGATGCATCTGCAAATGGAGGTTTCCCCCTCCTTCCTGCCTGCAGATGCACCCAAGTTGAGATGCGGCAACCTGGGATGCCTGTAGATGTCCCCTGAGTGCAATCAGCTGTGCTGCAACCTATTGTTGCACAGCTGACTCCACTCTACCTATGATATCTGCTTCCAGCCTGAGTACCATGCCTCATTTCAAATTAAACTATGATACAAATGAGTGGTACATACACTCTACATTTAACAAATTACCTCCTTTGAGGTTGGATCACCATTTTTTTAGCAGCTCATTTTCAGGTGATAAATTGCTTGTGCATGTGGCATGTTACAACATATTAATTGCACTTTACATGTAAAGGTCTACCAGAGACCATAGAAAAATAAGACCAGAAGAAACCTAAAAAATCTATCTAATTGAACATCCTGGTCATTCAATGACAGCCATCTTTGTCTGGCACTTCCTGGGGTCCTTTCCAGGCCTCTTTTTATGATTCTAAGATTACCAACAATGGAAATTCTATAACTTGTCTAACTATTCCAGTGTTTAACCTCTTTCACAGTAAGAAAATCCTTCCTAATATCTAACTTAAATCTTCCCTGTTTCAAATTAAACTGATTACTACTACTTCTACTCCCTGTGGATATATGGGCACAGGCAAAAGTCTCCCTTCAGAGAGACCTTTTTCATTTATGCATAAACACATTCTCTCACGCATAAACAAACATATACACATATTGAATATGCTTGTGAATTAGAGTTAATATACATAAAAAGAATGCCTGTCTATTTTCATAGCTATGGAATATCTAATTGTCTGTGTGCTTACATAATATCTCCAGGATGTAAGCTCATCTCCTCTACAAAAAGGCTGTTGTTTTTATTTTCCTTTCCTTTCCTTTCCTTTCCGTCTTTTGTTTTCTCTTCTAGAGATAACTTACAAAAGAGTTCCATATTGCTGAGAAATGCTCTTACTCTGGATCTAATCACATCAGCAACATGGCATTACTCTGAAATGGTATTTGCCCTATCTAATTTGACTTTGGCTGGATGTACCTTCATTTTTTAAACTGCTACTAGTAATGGCTTGGGCAGTAAAGCTGTTAAGCAGTAGATGGAACTCAGTGGGCATGCCTACATGTGCAATTAATGTGCCTCAACATTACTGTACATTCAAATAAGGCACAGTAAACTGCACCCAGGAATGTGTCTGTGTGGCCGCACTGGAAGCAAATTGGTTCCCAACAGGAGCAATTGAATCCAGGGAAGGTCCTACTCCCCTGTCCTGCTCTGCACCCCTGAACCAGCCAGGGGGAGTCCCAGGCTCCCCTGGTGTGAGCCCCAGGCTTGCAGGGTGCACCAGGGTTAGGTCTGGCCTCTGGGTAGAGGCAAGGAGCTGTCCTGGAGTCTCCCAGCCATGTGGCGCTCAGGATCACAGGCTGGTTCACTGGCACTGTCTTAGGTGTGATTGCCCATGGCTAAATAACAGTAATACCCTGAGCTCTCTCCTTGCTTTTCTTGTTGAGGGGATGAGGGAACTCTCTGTCCCTAATTGAGGAGGCCAGGAGCTGAGCAGCACCAGGACCAGGGACAAAGAGCTTCCCTATCTCCTTAGCAACCAAGTGATGGCAGACCTCAGGGTGCAGTTGCTGCTTGGACACAGGCCATTGCCCCAAACCAGCAGCACCACGCCAGGCTGTGATCCTGAGCTCCACAGAGGAGCTGTGGACAGCTCCATCCCCTCTCTCCTGCCCCTGTGGCTCCCTGCTGCCTAGGTTGACTGGGAGCAAATTGCTCCTGGTCAGCATCTACATGTGCACTACTGCGCAGTAGCTAATGCACAGTTAATCTAGTACATGTATTTCTAGTTACTAGCAAACTGTGAATGATCTTACTGCACAGTAAGTCTTGCACACATGTAGATGGTGACGCTTTACTGAGCCATTAGTCTAATGCACAGTAAAGCATTTCATGTAGATGCGCACAGTGTTTCCTTGCCAGCTCCACCAGATGTGGATGTGTTTTTGTAAGAAGGTGGGTCAGTGCAAAGGATGGATTTATAACCCTCTGTAGCCATGCTTGGGTAGCAGCTCTGTATGAATGTAGCATCCGAGGATGTTACCTCACACCATGTCAGCACGTGCCTTAGTATCCTGTACTCACGTGATAGGAGGCATCAGGCCTTAAGTGATATATTACCATAACCTTCCCCTTCCCCTTCCACTTCACTTACACAAATCACTCATTGTTTGCTCTGCCAACAAACTGACCCCTTGAGTGATATATAGGATTTCTGCCGGGCAACTGCAGG
Source organism: Alligator sinensis (assembly GCF_000455745.1). Taxonomy (NCBI): domain Eukaryota; kingdom Metazoa; phylum Chordata; order Crocodylia; family Alligatoridae; genus Alligator; species Alligator sinensis. The sequence goes on from NW_005842256.1 coordinate 502,540, forward strand.
AGATGTTGCCATACCCATGGAGGGTATGAGTCTGCTTTGTGCCTCAGGAACTTTTGGGAGGCATGCCTGCTCCTTTATCACAAATCTGCTCTCAACCCCCATTTACTAGAGGCATCAGCTTTCTTTGCCTTTTTCTGAGGGCCTTTTATCCAAATCTTTAAACACTCTTAACAGCATAGGTTTGGCCTTGTATGTTGGCTCCATATTTAAAGAAAGATGTAGAGAAGTTGGAGACGGTCCAGAGGCAGGTGACAAAAATGATAAAGGTGTTAGAAGGCAAGTATGAGGAAAGGTTGAGAGATCTAGATATATTTAGCCTGGTGAAAAGAAGATTAAGGGAGGATATGATAGCAGTTTTCAAATACAGTATTTGAAAGGCTGCTATAAAAAAGACCTTTCCACAGAGCTCTGGACACAAAGCATTGGCCTTAAATTGCAGTAAAGCAGATTTTAGTTAGATTTCAGGTAAAACTTTTTTGCTGTTAGAATAGAATAATGGTGGAATACACTGTCCAGGGAAGTTGCAGGATCTCCTTTACTGGAGATTTTCAAGAGGAGGCAGCATAAACATTTGAAAGGGATAGTTTAGGAGCTATGCTACTATTATACCAGTGGCATAATAAGGGTAGTGCAACTGGGACCGCATACCTGGGCACTGACTTGGTGAGATGGAAAAAAAACAGGTGCCATCGCAGCCATATGTCTGCATTGGCGGCACAGCAGGAACCAGAAGTCACCATTGACCCTATGTGGTAACTGCCCTAGATACTTGGACACATCATTATGCCTCTGAGACTAGTATTCCTGCATTCATGCAGTGGCTTAGATCAAATGACCCAAATCCCTTCCAACTGATGATTCCATATAGTTCCTCCTGTGAGAGTGGTCAGGTTCACTTCTCATATTCCACAAAGTGGCAAACAAAAGAACATAGAGAAGTGACAACACAGGTAGATGTTTCTCACAGTTATGAAGGAGTTTTGAGAGAATTTTGTGGTGATGAAGAGAGGTGTAGATTATACGTGTTGTCTCTTTGTTCTCTGCCATTTTTATCCCCTCCTTACTTTAAGCACACCGTTACCCAGCAGGGTGCATACACCTCCCCAGGAGTGTTCACCTGGTAACATGAGTATATATTGCCTTTGTAGTGTATTCTGCACTTCACACGAAGCCAACACAATGAAGCCTGCTGTGGAAAGGCAAAAGGTCACAACACTTTTCAAAAGTAAGCGAAAACAGATCTATGTTCTTTCTTCTTTTTATCTGGGTACAGGAGTTTGCAGAAATTTTCTCCAGGGCTGACTTTTATTATGCTTTGGTGTAAATTAGATTAATGAGATGGGGAGATGGAAAGGGGAGGGGGGCAATCCCATAATAAACACCCAAGCTGTAGAAGACATGTGGGGGGGTGGGGGGGAGGAAGGAAAGGTGGTGACAGAGTTATTCCTGTCTGCGAGGGCATGAGTTTGAGCGGTAGCATACATGTGTCTGTTGCTGTGTGTGAATTATAAGATATCTGCATGGGCAGATTTAGGATTACAAAAAGAGGGGTGAAGGTACATCATCACATGACATGACATATTTTGTTCCAGTTAAAGAGAAACTAGAAGCTTTACTAACATGGTAGGAGTCTGGCACTATATTATTCAATTTAAGATCAAATCAAAAACAAATATAACTAAGAATGTGTACTAATTTGCTAAGTTATACATTAAAAAAACACAACAAACTAGGCAAAAAGTAGTAAAAATAGCAAAAGATATTGTGTCATTAGTCCTGTAGTCATTACAGTTATGTACATTTCTTACGTAGATTTGTAAAATGAAATCTACTATTCTTGAGAATCTTGACATTATCTCCAATACTTCACTGTCAGTCATTTCTACACCTACGTTAATATTGCTACACTTGAGTTAAGGTTTTTAGCTAGGTCTGAAAACAGTCTGCAGGGCTGTGAAATAGAAGTGACATTACCAGTAATGGCTAAAAGACTGCAAAATTGCAGAAGAAAGGATAATTTGAATAGTGGAACATCAAGACCATTAAAAAAGACCAATGATTGTTAATACCTGTGGAGAGAAGACAGATTAGATGGAATCAGGTAGAGGATGATGAGTCAGGAAGTTTATTGACTCCATTAGTGCTGCCTGAATAGAAAAGTGGTTCCCCTTTGAGGCAGTTGAGTTTAAAGTTTGGGTAGAGCAGAAATTAAAGCGGGGTTCAACTGCACCATTGCAAACCCTGCCCCACAATCCACCCCTGGCTATGTGCATTTGTATATGGAAGCACTGGCTGGATAAGGTGTGTTGTTATGCAACCTTTGGTGCATTGGGATACCTGTTTTGCTATTGTTGTGTGCTTGTGGGTGTTTCAGAGCTGTGTTGTGTCACCTATCAGTCAATTCTGAACAGGCTGGTGCAGAATTGTCTTTGTCCAACTTTCCAACAAGAAAATGTTTTTGCTCAGAATCTCTGAACGTGATCAGTTGTCACTAACTACCAGATGTCTGACTTCTTGTTTTTATTTTCATTACCTAAATGTTAGTAAAAAACACATATATTTACAGAGCACTTGGCAGAAATAAAAGAAGAGAGCTCATCCTCCTGGAAAAGGATGACTGTCTCAAGGTAGCCATGTGGGACAAACCTTCCTTGGCTTACAGACTGCTCCCCTACCTAAAAAAAAATGGCTCTCAAGCAACAGACTAACTCCCATTTTCAAAGAGGCGCCAGGCCTTGCATGGACCTGCTTTGCCCCATCTCAATACAGACCACATCATCACCGGACTGAATAAGAAGGAGTACAACATCCAAGGTTAATTAACTTGCAACTCAACCAACATAATATATGCCATCACTTGCTTACAATGCCCATCTGCTGTCTACATTGGACAGAAAGAGGTACCTCTACATGCAAGTATAAATGAACACTGATCTGACATTAGCTGCCTAAAAATATAAAGGCCTGTGTCGAAATATTTGCTGTTCTCAGACAGCAAAATTTTAAGAACTGGAATTTGTGGAGCAAGACATCATCCACAGACTAGACTGTATTAATTATGGTTTAAACAACTACTACATATTTTTATTCTACTACCTGGCTTAGCTTGTGTACCCTTTGTTCCTATGGGTTCTTTGTTTGTTTGCTTCCCTGGCATTGTTCCTCTCCCCCTCCTCTTTCCTCCTCTCTGTTTTTTCCCACTGTTTGTATTTAAATCACTCACTCTACTTTATACATTGCTTTATTCTGTCCTTTTACAGCATCTTATTTAGTTAGTCTATAAGGTGCATATCTACCTTGCCTTCTGCCAGAAATAAAAAGATACAGCCAATTTTCCAAAGATACCTGATCTAGTATTCCCAACTTCTAGCTTTCAAGATTCATGAATTAGGCCTCATCAAAGGACTATTTAAAAAAAATAATATTTATTTTCAATAATAAACTATGGCCTATATCTTTTGCCTTCTGGTTTCGTCACCTTCACGATAAACTGGGTTTATGATTTCAAGATTTTTCTCCACAGCCAACAGGTCTATAAACATACTTTTGGAAAGAATGAAAGATGAGAATCTCATATAATCGTGTGTCCTAAAGCATAAGCTGTCTGTAATCATGAGATATCATGACAGATTAAATAAAAACATGACTGTCAGCAAGCAACATTAAAAATCAGACCAATACACAGAATGGGAACAACAGCAGGAAAGAGATACAAAAAAAGGAGGAATAAATCAAGAGGAAAATTCAAAAGGAATTTCTGATTGGCTGAGGACAAGAACCTCTCACAATGATATAAACCTCCCCTGGACTTTGCTACGCTTGTGCAGCCTCAGGAAAGCTACACTGGGAATTCTCTCTCCTCATCTTTGTTTCAGAATCTGGTTACATTACTTAGCACAGTGACAGACAAGAGCAAGTTCAGCTCTTCTAAAAACTCTGTTTATCTTTTTTATTGGTTCCATAACAGCATAATATAATAAAGTAGTGGGAAATCCTATAGGTATGGCAGGAGGTATCACCTATTGATTGGTGTCTCTATGGAGTTTCTGTGAATGTATATCAGGTAAGACTGGGAGCATAGTGGCACCCTAGGTCCCACATCTAATAAGCTGACAGCAGCCCTGATTATCCAAGCCAACACTGTTGACCTCAGTGGAGTTCCACAAGATCCACACCATGATGAATGACAGCAGAATCCATTCTGCTTCTGCCCACACACCAACATTTATTATGTATGAAAAAGCTACCTGGCGACTGTTTATTCTCAGTGACATGTGCAGATCTTAACAAATTCAATTAAAGTCACGTGATGACTCCAGAGCTATACCATGGTAGCTGAGATCAGAATTTGACTGATATGCAGTAAGACTAGTGTGGAACTGCTAGCATGGAAGCACAATTCTGTTGAGTTTAGTTGCTTGGCCTGTCCAACCCCTTATTTGTAATTATCTCCATTAACTCAATCCCATAAAATCTAGGCCAATCCCGCCTTAATCTTCAATTGTTACACTCAGAAATTAAAAGTTCTCTTCTTCGTGATTCATGGAACATATCAACTATTCATTAAAACATCTTTCCCGTTAATCCATTCCCTTTAATATGCCTGAATACTAGTTTGAGCTTGAGCTGTTACTCAGTGGGACACAGTATCAGTGTGACACAGTATCAGTGCTTCTTATGTGGTCTTATCACTTACTGCAGAACATAAGGTTTAATATTTTCTTAAATTATATTCCTTGTCTTTCAGTTTTTTCAAGAATGTGAATTAATATAGAACTGTCTTTCTGCCTGTGATATCAGACTGCTCATAAAAGGTGAGTTTTGCTTGCCTTCATTTCAAGGAGATGTAAATTTTCAAGCCTAAGGATGTTGATTTAAATGTCTGTTACTCATTATTTTAGAAGAAACAGCTGGTTGCTCTCAGACTGCAGGTGGGCATAGGTAAACCCCTCTGTAGTGTAGTATCTGTATTCACTCTTCCAGCCCCCACTGAGGCTGGGCCAATCTCCCAGTTGTACGGCAGGAACCGATGTCAAGAAAGGTTAAGTGATTTGCCCAGTGTTACATGGGTAATGTGTTACATGGGCAAGCAGGAAAATAATTACTGATTTACCCAGTTTAGTGCCCTAAATGCTGTGTCAGTTTCTAATTTATGAAATAACATTTCAAACAATTTGCATAACTAATTCATTTCAGGTAGCTCCTCTTTCTCCTTGTGAGCTCTCTCCAAAGAGTACCATGATTTTAATTAGGGCTGGTTATATCATTTTGACTAAATAAAATTCTGATGAAATATCCTGTCAGAAATGGGATTTCTTTTTTCCAATTAAGTGTTTGTCAGGAGAGAGACTCTCATATTCTCTAGCTTCGTAATTAGGGCACTGGCCTGGAGGAGACTGCAAGGAACAAAGTCCTGTGTTAGCCTCTTGGACTTTTCTGAGGGACAGAGCTGTGTGTGGCAGGGCATGATGTTCATGTGGGGGAGACCAGACTCAGAGGCTTTGTAAGAATATCTTAAACTACCCCAAGATGGCTGGAAGCTTTTCCTTTGTGTTCTTAGATTCTGGGAGTACAAAGCAAGCTATGGAAGAATGATTCATTGAAACAACAGCAAGAGGCTGGCAATGGCATTAAGCAATGGCTCAAGTACCAGTAATCACATCTTATTAAATAATGTAAGTCAGAGCCTATGCTAGGTATTAAAGCACTCTTTGATCTAGTCAAGAAAGACAGCATAAGTACTAGTGGCTAGAAACTAAAACCATATGCATCCAAATTAAAAACACGACAGTTTTTAACAATGAGGGTAATTAACTATAATGCATACTACCCAGGGAAGTAGTAGTTTCTCCACTTGAAAACTGGAAACAATATTAAAATTTAGACTGTGCACCTTCCCTTAAAGATATGTTAGCCAAACACAGGTTATCAAGCTCAATATAGAAATGAGTGAGTATAATATAATGATTTAGGCTATATCTGGGGCCAGAGAAAATGATCCAATAGCTTCTCCTCATTTTGAGGGCTATGAATCTATGGAAATGGTATCATGTACTTTAATCTTTTTCTTGTCAGAAACAACATTATGTATAAATTTGTGGTCAATAAACTGATTTAGGACATCCTCAACATTATCAAGGAATGCAGTTTTGCATTGTAATTAGAGTAGTAAGTGAATAGAGCTGAGTGGGCCCCGAGCAATGGAATGGAATGGAGCTTTTCAGGCCAACACCAAACTAATGCACTGATTTCTATGCTGGAGGAGGGGAGGGATTGTGCAGCATATAGGCTGTGTCCCTCTGTCCCTCCCTCCCGCTGTTATTAGCCACTTGTTCTAGTAACCAATCAGTCCCAAAGTAGATTTAGTTGTCTGCTAGCACAATTCCATGAACTTTGCTAGAATAATATCAGCTCAGAATATGATACACATGGAGTGTATCTACATGTGCAATTAAGTCGAAATCTGAGAGTTTAGTAAATTAAGCCAGGTCAGAGTAGCCGTGACCTGGAACAGGGGCTCAGCCTGCCAGCCTAGTGCTCCTCCAACCTGACTCAGCATGCTGTGGAAGGCCCGGTTGGGGCACAAGGGTGCTTCAATATGTAGCTAGCTGACAGGCAACCCCCACAATGAAGCATCCTCCTGCCCCAGCCAGCTACATCAGCATCTGTGTGTGTGCTGCTGTGGAGTAAAACACTCTGCAGCAGGATAGTACTTGCACTTACAAGTACTATCCTGATGAAGAGTTAATTCGTTTACTTCTCCCTAACAGCACTGCACTGTAGTCATGAGATGTTTACTGCAGAGCTAATTAGTTAGCTCCACAGTAAAAGTGTTGTGTAGATGCACCCATGGGGTGGGACACTCGTTTGTTTCTCCCTAGCGTCTCCAAATGTCATTTTAACTGACGTTCAAATTCACCAAATACCATCAATAAATTCCCCTGGGTATGTATAGGACAGGCTTAAGTATTTGTGTGGGGAGAAGGAAACAAAAAGAGAAAAAGGAAGACATCAATAGGCTCTCCAGCATCCTCCCATGCTTATTGATTATCTTCATCAATGGCGTTAGGACACACAAAGCCAATCAGTGAAAGCAGATTAATTCTTTCAGACCGGTATCTCTACACGTGTATTACATTACACATAGAAACGGAAGCTCAGATGGACACACACTATACACCATGCAGAGACACAGACATGCCATTTTATCCTGTGCACCCCTCACAGATGCATCTGTACAGATGCATGTACAGTAACAGGCCCACCTATGCTTTCAAGGTACCTTTGCTCCCCTGGCCTCTAGCAGGGCTCTGTAATGTTGAGTAGGACAAGGTAACATGTAGCATGACTGTCATTGTATAAAGGGGAAGAAGTGGCTTTGAACAAGAAAAGCTCGCTAACCCTCTTACATATTGCCCCAGCAATTATGCATCTGCTGTGGAAAATGCATCTTGCCCTGGAGCTCCTGTCCTTAAGCTCCTGTCCTTTTCCCCTCCCCAAATGTCCCTGTAAAGCATCACCCAATTTACATATCTTGTATACACTGCCACTGTCAGTAATAGCACAGTCTTGTACACTGGTATCTGCAGTAAGTGCTTGCACAGAGGCATAACAAGCAGGGTTTGCACCCTGGGCAGACCCTTCAGGAGAGTGGGTAGGGGTCAGGGAGAGCACTGAAAGGGTACAGGTTTAAAGTGCTGGGGGTGGAGGAGGCATGAAGGAGTCTTACCTATGCCAGAGATTCAAAAACAGTCTCTGGCTGCTGCTGCTTCTGCTGCCGCAATTGTGTGGTCTGCCTGCCCAATCTGTTGCTCTTACAGAAGCAGCACTGTGTCTGTGCACTCAGCAGCTGCTGCAAGAGCACTGCCATGGGTCTGCAGAGTGCAGACTGTGAGAGGGTGGAGTGTGATTCTGGTGCCTTTCCTAGCTTGGATCAGGGCTGGTGCCCTGCTCACCCACACCTAGTTACACTATGGTACTGGCACTCTCCCTGCCAGCTCTGGGTCCTGTTGTAGACACATGTATTTATGGAGCATGCAAAATGTGTACCCTGCTCTCTGCAGCAATACTCTGCACTCCCCTCTCTGCATTTGCACCTACCATAAGCACAGGTAAACAGCAGGCTCTGCTCTCTGCAATATTACCCTGCCAGTTTCAGCCTCTACAGTAGCTACACACACCCTGCTTATTCATCAATATACAGACTAAAACTGTTTAAAGATTTCTAAGAAAATGAGATTCTTGGCCTATAGCAGCACTCTTCTTACCATGTAAATACTTTTCCTTGGCTTAGTTGCTGGGTTTGGCCTGTGCGTCCTTTTCCTGCCATTCAGACTGCTTCTGCCTCCCTCCCATTAGGCCTGTGCAAATAGGCAACTATTCAATTCAGAATCAGCTGATTTGGATTTGGCTGATTTGATTCAGAGGTATGAATCGCCTTTCTGATTCAATTCAGAATAGTTTCAGAGATTCAGCCACAGGGTATAATAGGTAATCAATGAAATATCTATAACTTTGTTATTTTTTGCCTGATTCGGATGAAACTTGCAGAGATGGTAGCTGCTGCAGAGGGTAGTATGCATGAATGAATTCTGCCAAGCTTCAAGGTGATAGGTGCAGGGGTTTCTGGGAAATTGCATTCCCAATTCCTGAAAACAAAACTCATGTCACGTGTGTGTGGTAAGCCACAGAGGAGTGAAAATTGCAGGAATGGTAGCTCTTGCTGAGGCCGCAAAGCTTGCCAAGCTTCAAGGAGATAGGTGCAGGGGTTTCTGAATGAAGAAAAGTAGAATGATATCAGTTTTGATAAATGTTTTTTTCAGAAAGATTTTTCAGATTCTGGCTGTAATTTCTCACAAGAAAGGCAAAGTCTACCCTAGAATATCAAGTTGCTAGGTATTCACCTGGAATGTGGAAGAGAGTCCATGTTCCACCTAGCTAAGAGAAGGTACTTAAATCTGGGCCTTGAACATTTCAGGGAAGTGCGCTGACTGCCTGGAGTCAGTCTCTCCACAATCCAATGAATATTACTTCCACAAAATGTAGCAACTCTAACCACAGTAAATAATTCAGAGAACAGCCTTGGACCTTGCTCATGTTTTTCAGAAGTCTGTACTCTAAATTTTTCAAGGAAACAAAAGTCCATTTCAGCCTGTTACAAAGCTTTTTAAAAAAAATATGAGTCAGCAAGAGGTAAAGATAGAAGGACCAAATCAGTCTAGACAGAAAGGTCTAGTGATGACAAGAAGATTAAACAAGAGGAGCCTGAGAAGGAAAATGAATGGACCCAATGGGTGTTTTGGAAATTAGACCTTATTGAAAAAAATAATAAGAGACTGAGCTATTCTGCACATCATCCCCTTGTAGAGCCCTTAATTTAGAAAGTCAGCCAAACAGAAACATTAGGTAATCCTGAAGCTAGGTGAACTGGAGAGAGCTTTCATCATCGTGGCTGCTAGCCTCGCTATCCCTGGGACTTTGGGTTGCACAACTATGATCTTGGACCTTCGTTATCCTGAACCTTAAACGCGTGCTGTCTAGACCTGGCCAGAGACAGAGACCTGGATATCACTGCCACCTCCACCAACTTCCTGAACATCACATGAAATGCGAGACTAGGAACCTTGCTGCTACATCCTTCCTGCCTGTGTGTCTTTTTTTTTCTTTTTCACCCTATTTCTTTTTTATCCTCCCTCTCCTTTTGACTTCTCTCTAAATAGGGGTCTGGCTTATCTTGCCGAGATAACTGGAAGTGCCTGAGCAAAATGGAACCTAAAAGTAATGTCTTAACAGCCCAACATGGGTACAAGTTTTATAGGTCTGGGAGTGATTTCTTGTCTCTTATATCATTCTTGTCTCTCTCCAGTAGCAAGCCTGGAGATAGCACCAAAGAAAGGATAGCACCAAAGATAATGCTGCATCTTCTATTTTAGCTGATTTGATCAAGGACTGGACTTGTACCAAAGAAGAAGCAGTTGCAGCCCATCTGAACTAGCCTTTTCTCTATACCCCATAAGGGACAGTTATTGCCATTTTTCTTAGTATCTACCCAGGGATCTTCTCCTACTAAAAAGTATCTACAGCTACAGGGGAAAAGATATTGTTGAAATTAAAAACATATTCAATATTTTACTTTTCAATGTTTTCATGTTTTTGCCTTCTCTCTTCAGTAACTTTAATGTAACTCTTTTGTCAGGCACTGCTGTCAGTAAAAAGGTCAAGTTTGACTACCTAGGGGTTCTTTATAAAACCCTGAAACCAACTCAAGTGATGTAACATAAATGTGGTTAAGAAAATGATATTGCTAAGGTACCCTTGATGAGCAGTATTTCCCCACAAAGAATGAGTGCAAGAGTTTAAAGGAAATAGGACTTTATGGATGCATCTACATGAAATGTATTAATGTGCATTAGCCTAATTTAATGCACATTACGGGTGCATGGCTACATGTACACCCCCTTAATGCAGATTAACAATGGTGAAATTAGGCTAATCATGCTTAAATTTGATACCTGCATTTGACGGTACCAAATTTAGGCGCAATTAGTTAAAGTGCATTAATGCATGTATAGATATGGTCCGGCACTAACTTTACTGCTAGCTCTGCCCAGCCCCTAGGGGCACATGGCAGGGCTGCAAGGACTAGGCACTAACTTTAGTGCCAAGTGCACTAACTTTACTGCCAAGTCCCTGCACATGTAGACACCTGCCAAAAATCACTTAATGCACATTAGCTTAATGCATATTAAATTTAGTTGAGCTTAAATTCATGTGTAGATGTGCCCTATGTGTGGAGACGGGACACTATGTATTTGGATAGGCCAGATTGATAATTTCATAATTTTATGTAATACTAATCCCTCAGGAGCTTTTGCAATAGCCTTAACCACATTCCTTTCTGTTGTGAGTGGACTGTGAGATAGTCAGTCCTTCCCCTCCTTCTTTATGCTCTATTCATAATTTATTTTTCAGGTCTGAAGCAACATGACCTCTCTTGTTCCTAAGGGTTCTGCTGATTCAGGGGTTCTACCAGCTATAGCAATCACAGTTCTGGGATGGGTAAAGAGCCTCTCAGCAAAGTTGTTACTTCCTGGAGCTTCAGCTTCATTTTCTGCCTCTGTAATATCACAGCTCTTCAGAGAGAAGTCAGTGGCATAAAGTGCTACCAGCCTTGGCCATTTTTAAGGTCCTTGGACAATCTGTAAGAGTGTAGTTAAGCTATAGAGCTGAAATCTCCCTTAAATCTATCAGGGATAGATTTAAGGGAGCCTATTTCACTTTGCACACCTAAACAGAATGTATGCAGCTGCATAACTGCAGTTTTGGCATTTACAGTTTGTAATTCCTCTCTGAGTATGTAAGCAACCTCACATATGTCCCATTAGCCTGGTGCTTAGGGTACTCATCTAGGGAGCAGAAAGCCCAAATTCTAGGCTCCTGTCATACAGAAGGGATTTGAACAGGCATCCATAGATTCTTCTCAAGCAAATCCCAGGACATCATTCTCCCCTTGTATTGAGCCTTGGTGAGGCCACAGCTGGAGTACTGCATCCAGTTTTGGGCCCCACAATTCAAAAAGGATGTGGAGAAGCTTGAGAGAGTCCAGAGAAGAGCCACACGCATGATCAGAGGTCAGGGAAGCAGACCCTACGATGACAGGCTGAGAGCCCTGGGGCTCTTTAGCCTGGAAAAGCGCAGGCTCAGGGGTGATCTCATGGCCAACTATAAGTTTATCAGGGGTGCTCACCAGTATCTGGGGGAACGTTTGTTCACCAGAGCGCCCCAAGGGATGATGAGATTGAACGGTTATAAACTACTGCAAGACCATTTCAGGTTGGACATAAGGAAGAATTTCTTTACTGTCCAAGCCCCCAAGGTCTGGAATAGCCTGCCATTGGAGGTGGTTCAAGCACCTACATTGAACACCTTCAAAAGAAAATTGGATACTTATCTTGCTGGGATCCTATGACCCCAGCTGACTTCCTGCCCTTTGGGCAGGGGGCTGGACTAGATGATCTTCCGAGGTCCCTTCCAGCCATAATGTCTATGAAATCTATGAAATCTTCTGCTCCTTAACAAAATGCTCTAACCAGGAGGTTTCAGGTCAGGAATTATGCAGTCCCTTCCTCAAACTGACTCCCTGGGAAATCAAGATAAAGAGATATTGCAGGCCCAAGAGACAGCAAGGAAGCTAGAGTCTGGATGGATTTTATCACCTAGGAGAGGACTGTGGGTTCTAGGTTGAACACTTTTTCCCAATGGGGCAGGAACTTTCCCACTGTCCCCTACCACCGTACTAAGCAAATACAAGATGCTGTGGGTCACTTTGTAGGGAAGGGAAGAAAAAGTGTTTGGCTATTTGCTATGACCTGCTGATTAGAGTACTTTGTTGGAAAGCAGCTGATATATGTTCAAATCCCCACTGGATGAAAGGACCTGGGTCTCTTGTTCCCTGGATAAATACCCTAGCTATTAGGATAAAACAGGAAAGATCCCTTCTCTCCTCTTGTTTTGCATCTAACACTCACTAGTCATGGGTTTTAGCCAAGTACAATTGTCACTACAGAGTGAGTCTTGTAAGCAACATTACAAATGCCATGTCAGCCAGATGCTTAAATCAAGCAATCTGCCAGGTTAAGCAATTGGTAGGATTTACAATTTATGTTAAGTTATAAAAACAAAATCAGCTTTTCAGAAGAAGGCCATAATGTAAGAATTCCAAACCTCCCTGCCCCCACAAGAAAAAAGTTAGTAGAACACATTCTAAAATGGTGAAAGAAGGCAAGAAATCCTTCCTTCAAAAAATTTAATTTTCACCAAGACACACATCTGAGCAGATGAACACTTGGTTTAGTTCAGTGCCCGAAGTCTCAGAAAAAAAAATTAAAAGAACCAATCAGAACCATTGTTTGTTAGAGAAAGAAAAATTGGAGAACTCAAAAGATCCCTTCTGAGTTTCCTCAGATGGTATATATAGGTGAGAATCTATATTGTGCTGTTTTGATTTGGCAGATACATACTGGGTGCATCTACATGTTCATTAATGTGCTATAACTACTATGAATTAAGTTCAATACTTGTAATTACAGGCACTAACTTAATGTGCTGTAATCGGTGCTACTGTGCCATTGTGCTGCACATGCTTTCTTCAAAACATTAATGCACACACAGTAGGACAATTCTACTGCACATTAGCACAGTTTTTGCCAGCCATGCTAATGTGCAGTAGAATAATTCTGTTGAACCTTTAGTGTCTCATGTAGACATGCTCACTGGTTTCTTGCATCTTGCAGTTGGGGTGAAAACAGAAGAAGGTTGGCTATAGACCTATCTCTTGTCTTCCTTTTACCAGTAACAAAACTGTAAAGAAATCCCATAGTCTGTCCCTGTGTTGCTGTGTCTTGTTTGGGCTGTATGCTTTGCTTCTTTTCACCCCCCACTTATTGTATCCAGATCCTTTGTCTTAAGGTTCTCTCCAAGAAACCTGTGGGACAAGTTTTATGAGGGTTGGAGTCCAGGTAGGGAAGAAAAACAGAGTCCAAGTCCTTGGTTGAAGAGAGTGTGGGGGTGATAGCTACCTATCCAGGCTGGAAAGGGGTCTTTGTCCAGCAGGTGTTGTCCAGAGGGTGTCACCAGCAGGGCCTCTGGGTGGATAGGTGTTGTGGTGTGGTGCTGGTCCAGATGGAGGAGTCAGTCTTCAGCACCCCTTTGAATGGGGCAGACTACCTATGATCTCCTATGGGGAGGGCATCTCCAGGCAATGTCAGTCCTGTTCCAGAGGGTTTCAGGTGTTCATAATGAGCATGTGCAGCCTTGGCACAATGGTGGGTTGCCTCATCTTTTGTTTCTTGAATGCTGAGGGTGGTTCCATTGGCTGGGTCACTGGTCCAGGTATTGGTTTTGATGGTTCGGTCACTCAGAGGGAGCTATTTTTAGACCTACTGCCATTGTCTCTCAAGCACCCTCATTCATCCCCATTCATTCAGGAACCAAGTTACATAGGAGGGGTAGGTATGAGTCATAGGTTACAACATGGGGACAAGATAGGAACCTGACACACAAAATGGATACTTGACATCACTCATGCCAACCCACATTGCAGGCCTAAATCATACAATGTTAATATGAAACAATAAAAATCAATGCACAAATGATAGGGATACAATATAAAACAGTAAAAATCAATACAAACATAACACACAATATTAAAAAAAGGAGCTTATTACAGTAATAGTATACAAGAACTTATCTTAGCTTACCTAGTACTAGTAATCACTTATAAGGAATACGAGGGCAGAGAGAAAGTCAGAAATGGTTAAGGGAATGGGAGGGAATGTATTTAAAAAAATAAACAAAGAGAAAAATTGGGGGTTTAGCTACACCTTGATCATGCAGGTGGCCCTTCTCTGCACCCTTTTGAGCTTGTCCACATCCTTCTTGAAGTGTAGTGCCCAGAACTGGACACAGTACTCCAGCTGTGGCCTCACTAATGCCAAATGGAGGAGGAGGATCACCTCTCTAGATCTATTGGCAACACATCGGCTGATGCACGCCAGAGTTCTATTTGCTCTGTTGGCAACTTCATCACACTGGTGGCTCATTCATTTTATGTATCTTTGTGCCTCATGTTAAAAAGGTTATGTATCTTTAGTTGTGTGTTAAATGGGCCAACAAGTCCATTCTGTTTTGCTCAAAGTGTTTTCTTTAATACTCCTCTGTCTTGTATCCCTCTCCCATTTCCCCCTTCTCTGCTTAATAAAATCCATCTGTTACAGCATGCCTAGTTGTAAATGCTTGGGTCAGGAGATCATAGGCCTTTTCGCTCCTAGCAGAGCTCATCTGATTATCGGATTCTGTCCTATCTGAAAACATCCTTAGTGGCTCCAAGCTATAAGGAGCACCCATAAATAGTACCAGTGAGTGAAGCACCCCCAAGGTCTCCAGGGTCTGTGTAGCCCAGACTGCACAGAGCCCTAACAGAGACCAGAGCCTAGGTGGTGGCAGCAATTACCCCAGGCTTGCAGGTGTGCTCCAGAAAGGGGGTTGCCTGGAAGTAGGTTTCCCAGGGGAGACACCTGAAGCATGTTTTTGGTCAGGCACAGTGAGGTGAATGGTTCAGTGTAGTAACGCCCCCTACTGCCCTGCCACATAAACTGTTAGGGTAACAATATTTGGATTTTTGGGGAGCACTGGATTTTCAGCTGAATAAAGGCATGCCCTAGAAAGGCCTAGAAAGGTGCTGACCACAAGGCAGAATGATATATTAAAAGTATATTGCAAGATGCTTAGGCAAAAAGATTTTGCTTATGAATGCTTATGCTAAGCCAGCCATTTGCTTATGTTAAATAACCATGTTAACTGTGTCTTTGAAGTGAAGCTGTGTGAGTTTGTGTGCTGTGAATGAGGTGACATTTTAGGAATGTGGAAGATGGTACAACTTGAGACAGAAAAACAGACTGGAATGTGGAAAACAACACGTAATTGGTAACATGCTCAGGTGGGATGGGCTTCACCTCTCCCCTAAAGGCAAGCATGTCTTCTCTTCCAGGTTGGCTGATCTCGTATGGCATGCTTTAAACTAGCTTTGCCAGGGGATAGTGTGAGGGGTCGAAAGAGATTTACCTGGGGGACATGCCCGAACAGGAGTGTGGACTCGACTGGTGCAGGACGTCCACACTGTGGCGGGAGCTCCCAGTCCACCCCAGTCCGGCTTTACCACCTCAGCAGGTGAAATGGATTGGGCCCATTCTGCCACTGGGGGGATATCCAGGACCCGGGAGCAGGCAAGAGGAGGAGAGACAAGGGCAACAGAGGAGGACAGGGATGATGCCTGGAGGCCAGAGACGTGAGAAGAACACCCTGGAGGCAGGGTAAGCATCTGATTGGGCTTGGGTGAGACGGCAGAGCCCTCACCAAGGGGGCAAAGACAACAGGGATAGGAGAAGTCCCAAGAGAAAGGGGAGGAGGCGGATACTCCCATGCTGCCAGCCCCATGTATTTTTTTTTCTTTCTTTTATTTGGAACACAGGCTGACAGCTGCAGGACACTGGGTGAGCCAGAGGTGGCTGCTGAAAGCAGGAGCCTCTAAAAGGGAGAGAGCTTCATTGATGGGGGAAGAGAAGATCGGTCTCCTCTAGGAACCCCACAATGGGATCTGAGGGTAAGGAGCTCAGGGGGCACAGGAAAGACCATCCCTCCCACTGCCTAAGCCACCAAAGAATTTCCTCCACTCATCAAGCAGCCATGCTCCGCCAATCAAGCTTGGCGTGGCCACAATCAACAAGAGATAACAAGGGATCCCACTTCAGGGCCATCTGGGGAACACAGAGAAAGTCCGGGGTTGGAGGGGAGCAGCAGAATGGGCTTTGAGGGATGCCCGGAACTCAATTAGGCTGAGACCCGCTCCCGTGGCTGTCTAAACGAAAGAAAGAAAAAAACCCCCGTATTATAATAATAATAATAATAATAATAATAATAAAAAGGAAAAGAAGTGGTTGTCCCTGACTGGTCATTTAGCCAGCTCTCCTCCCAGGGCTTTGGGAACCGGGCAGAAACCAGCAGTTGGTTAGGGTAGAGGTGGGTAGTCACCACCTCCCTCTCATTAACATCTCCAAAGAAAAAGAAAAGAGAAAGGAACTCTTAAACATCAAAGTCGTGGCAGGAAGGAAGAAAGAAACCACAGGACCCCACCTAGACCAACCAAAGGTTACATTCACCTAAAGAGGGCCGGTGGATGTCAGCGGGACGTAAGGGCCCACGCCCCTACCCGGTGACTACCCGACAGAAGGGGCCACAGGGGGACACAAGGACACTTCCCAGTCAAGACTGGTGACAAGCACAAGAGGTACCCAGGTAAGTGAGAGGGGTCTGGATAGTCCTGGGATCAGGGGGGAGGTGCATGCACCCACAGAAGGCCTGAAATGCCTCTATACTAATGCTCGTAGTATGGGGAACAAGCAGGAGGAACTTGCCCTCCTGCTAGCTAACACAAACCCAGACATAGTGGGGCTCACTGAAACCTGGTGGGATTCAACCCATGATTGGGCGGTAAACATCAAGGGCTACAGACTGTTCAGGCAGGATAGAACGGGGAGGAAAGGTGGAGGTGTGGCACTGTACATCAAAGAGTAATACACATCCTCAAAAAACAGCATGGGGCCAGAGGAGGGGCAGACTGAAGTGCTCTGGGTTAGAATACAAGGGGGGTGGGGGAAAAGGGACTTAACGGTGGGGGTCTACTACAGACCACCCAACCAGGGGGAGGAGCTGGACCGGGAATTCTCGAGTGGTTAGGTGTCAGTGAGGAAGCTCTGCATGACTTCAGACATTTGTTTGTTGCAAGATGGTCGTACAGCAGGTGTTTCACATCTTCAGTTTGTCTTGATCATTCTATCCTGCTGGCCACTGGTCTTCTGACGTCAGGCAAAGCAATACCAGCCAACATGTGCACCCTATTTAGGCTAGTAGGCCTCAGACACGCTGTGATGCATCAGCAGCTATCATTCACAATGGGGTCAAGGCACTTACAATATATGGATCTCTCAGAGGAGAAGCTGAGAGATAGAGCAATGGTTTGGATGCTTGAGGGGCTAGTTTCCCATTTCAAGTTGGTGAGCTTATATAAAATGTTGTTTTGACTGTTCATGATTGTGAGGTTTTTCCCTTGATACCTGCGAGTCTGATTTTTTGCTCTTATCTCTGATTGCCCGATTTGTGTATTTTCACATTATAGTCTGAGTCTTTCCTGCCACGTCTTGATCTGATTTCATGTTATCAGTTGGGAGGTGTTACTGATGCAGAAGGACACTGGCAGTACGGATATAATTTTTTCCTTCATTACCCCTCACCTTTAGCTCCTTCGGACAATGCCCCAGAATGTTATTATTAATTGAATCCAATTCGTATGCAGTTGATCAATTCTCTTATTTTTTATTATTATTATTATTATTATTATTATTATTATTATTATTATTATTATTATTTCAGCCTCTATCAGTTAACATTCATATAGTCTATGACTCTTTCAAACTGTTTTGCATACTTTTATTTTTTTCTTTTACTTTCAAGATCACTTTGTTGCATTTATTTAACACCAGATTAACATGTACAAAACTAGGTAAAGTCAACTTTAGAACTGTTTATATTTTTCTTTTTTTTGACCTGGGGTATTTCTTGCAGTCTCTTTCTTCCTTGCCCTGTACATTTTATGTGGAGATATTATCTTAATGAGTTCCTCTTTGCACCCCTGTCTCTTTCTTGTAGGGGAGTAGGCGCAGCCTGGACTTGGATTCTTTCTTTTCCCAACAGATCATGGAGCACAATCGGCCTCAATTAAATACAAACAAAACCCAGAAAAACAAAACAGGATAAGAACAAACTTGACCTTAATGAAATCTGATGAGCATCTGCCCCTCCTCCATTCTCGTGGTTTCTGTTTTTGTTGCTCTTTTCTTCAGAGTTATTCAAGAGTCCCCTTATTTCTTCGGGGATTCCAGATCTGGTTGAGTCCTCTCCTCTAGGCAGAACCAGCTCCTGGGACCTCCCCATCCCAGTCTCTTCCCCATGGCTCCTCCTCCTCTGAACCCCTGCTCCATTCTCTCTCATCTAGCATGCTGTGTTCTGCCATGCTGCGTCTCTCCAACTTAAAAGAACAGCTGCTTTGGAAGTGGTGTTCTCCCAGGCCTGCTCTCTAAAATGCAGCCTTCTGCTGTGTTCTCTGGCCACATGCTTCTCTGACCCACGTGGCCAGGGCATCAGGGCACCAAGTCTGTGAGGTGCTCACTGACCACCTCCACCTCAA
This sequence comes from Alligator sinensis, assembly GCF_000455745.1. Taxonomy (NCBI): domain Eukaryota; kingdom Metazoa; phylum Chordata; order Crocodylia; family Alligatoridae; genus Alligator; species Alligator sinensis. The sequence goes on from NW_005842256.1 coordinate 521,339, forward strand.
CCCCCCCACCCCGCCATAGCAGCACACCTGTGTGGCCACCCACAGACCCCAGACCCCCAGTGCAACCCCAATAATACACACACTATGGACAGTTTACAACTAACCCCACACTTTATTTCCCTCCACAACACTACAGACCTCCCTCTGAACAACAGACCCCCTCCTACCTTCCCTCCCAACTCCAACATGCATCAAAAATAAAGTACCATCATCCCATGAAACTATGTACAGTGTCTATTTCAAACTCTCAGGGCAGGAATAGTGGGGAGGAGACACCTAAGGCACAGAGCCTGGAGGCAGGTACTCAGCACCTCAGCTTCTGCAGACACTACTTAGGATCCAGATGCTGTGGTAAGGCCACTGAGCTAAGGGATGGCCCAGAAGCCAGGGAGGCACTGTCCAGCCTGCTCAAGCCAGTTCCCCACATCCTCCTCCTTCATAGAGCCAGCAGGGGCTGCATGAGGAGCCAGCCCTGCCAAGGCCAGCTTCAGCTCAGGGGCTGAATTGAGGCGAGGCAAGCAGTGAGCAGTGGGCAAGGCAAGGAGCCCAGCCTCTAGGAAGCAAGGATCTGGAGCAGGGATGGGGTCCCTGGCTGCGACAGGCAGCATTGTACCTCCTTCCATGCCCACTGGGATGACTGAGTCAGGCCTGCGGACAGCTGGCAGATACCAGCCAGTCCAAGGCTGGGGCCTGGACACCACATGGAAAAAAAGACACTGCCAGGGTCAGCAACATTTCAAGGATGCTCTGGTCATCCTCAATGGCCTTCACCACCTGTTGTACCAGGGAATCCCGCTTCTCCTTGGCCTTCACCTGCCTCAGCAGGAGGGCAAGGAACACCCTGTAGTTTTCACAGTCTGCCCAGGTCAACTCCTGGGAATCACAGGGTCAGACCCTGCTCTCCTCAAACCAGACCTCAGAGATAGCAACCAGCTGCTTGAGGAGAGCTGTCCGATCCTGGATCCAGAGCCAGTGCATGTGGAGTGGAGCTGCAGAGGCTGGTGGCATCCTTGGGGACCCATCTCCACTAGCAGTAGGTGGGTCTCACCCGCATCCAGCAGCTGGTTGTGCAGAACAAGGACAAAGAGGCTCCTTGTGAGAATTTGCAACATTTCAGAGATAAAATGCACTGTACAGAGGGGCTGTGTGCTGTCCATCCTCCGTCTGGGGGGTCATGTGCACACAGGCACTCAGGGACCATGGTATATTGCCTAGGTGGGACCTTCCACAGGCAGCTGCCAGGTGATTCTTCCCTCCCTGATTGCACAGTGGGTGCAGGTACATTGCTTGCTACAGGCAGCCTGCTTTCCCCATGCCCTACACAAGCTGGGCCATGGCTGGCCTCTGGCGGCAGCTGCCATGGTTGATCCAGAGCAACTCCATGCCCCCCTCCCCACTTCTCCCTACATGCCAGGCACTTTGCTCCTATGCTGCTGGGCTTATGACACCTTGGTTCTGGTGGTGAAGGGCTGGTGATGCCCTCCCCAGGCATCCCTCTCCTGAGAGGTACCCTGGGTCAGGGACCCTGCTGCACATGGGCTGTGCCCCAAGTGTGCCCCTCATCAGAATACTCCGGGTGCACCATGAAAAGCTATTTGAGTGTTCCTGAGGGCTGCCCAACCCACTATACCCTGCTGCTGCTGCTGTCCATAGTTCCCCAGGTGCAGCTGAGAACCTAACAAAGGGCCTTGAACTTTGAGGGTGCCCCAGGCAAGCCCATGCTTCCCTGCAACATGCACCACTACCTGGAGGGGTATCTCTGCTTATGCCTGACTCCTGTGGCCAAGAAGGAGATTTCAGCTGCCATTGATGAGTTTCTTCACATGTGACAGGCCCCTGGTCGCCTAGATGAGGGAAAAATGGGTGATCTGGCACTGGCATGGCTGTGGCACCCCCTTCCCTCCCTGGCCTTCCTGCATGTGTGGGGCTTACCGGTTGGGTGT
>NW_005842256.1:523291-523892 GCF_000455745.1 Alligator sinensis
CCACTCCAAGTGGTTGGATGCTGTCCCTGGCCATGAAGAGGAGTTCCAGATGGCCGATGCATCCTAGGGTGGCATGGCATGGTGTGTGGCTGGGACCACAACATGGACCCACTGCACCTTCAGGGCCTTGGCCCTGACCTGACACTGCTGGCCAGACTACTGGTATCTGCACGCCTGCATCCACCAGGCCATGTCCTTGTACACATGGGCACTGGCCCCTGTAATCTGCCCAAACTGCCACTGGATCTTAACGCCCCCTGCGCCGCCCCCCCGCCCCAAGATGGTTACGAGGTCTGCCCTCTCCTCATGGCTCCAGTCCCTGTGTCAGCAAGTGTGGGACCTGACATGGTGGCAGTTAGCAGGGTGTTTGTGCCCCAAAGCTTGCAAAGAACAATTTTCCAACTATTTAGTTAGTCTAATAAAAAATATCACATTTACCCAAAGAATCTTCTCTGCCTATGTAATTTTGACCAACGCAGCTACAACCAACAACCCTAATAGCAGCACACATGTAAACACTGATGCTTTACAGCTGAGCAAATTAGTCTATTCTTCAGTAAAGTGCACATGTAGATATGCTCACTGGCCAATATACCCTTCG
>NW_005842256.1:523902-526574 GCF_000455745.1 Alligator sinensis
CCATTGTGAATTCTAATTCTAGCTGCTTAATTACTTGCAATTAAAATATAGGAAATTAGTTGGGTTGTGTGAAAAAGCTCCATTTTCTTTCAACTTCTGTTTTGCTCTTTCGAAGGGACAGTGTTTCATTTTGCCATTTTGTTTCATTTCAAAGCACTGTTCCATTTCATTTTGTCTAAACTGTTCGACATGGGGCTGGCAAAGTCACTTAGAGCACAGCCCTGGCTTTCCCTTGCCTCCTGTTACCAGGCTGCTTCGAAACTTGAAATGTTTTGAAACTTTTGTTTAATTTCAAAGCTGTTTCAAAGCCTTTTGTTTCATTTTGATTTTCCTGTTTCGAGCTCGAAATGCCTCAAAACAGCTTTGAAATGAAACACTCATTAAAATTTTACACAGCCCTAGAAATCAAGCATTTAGCAGGGTTTTGTGGAATCTAATTGCAGAACTTTGCACATAAAAGTTAGATGCAGGAGCAATACGTATTGCCATGCTTAAGTTCCTTTTCAATCCTAGACTTAAGTTGCCGAAAGTCACATAGAAATCTGTAGCACAGCAGGCACTTGAACTTTGGGCTTGGGTGAGTAGCTTAGCCAATTAAGGCATGTTTCCTTCAATGCACATTGCTTTCTTTGTTATGTGCACTTGATGTACATTATTTAACCATATTTTTCAAAATCTTATTTATTAAAATGAGATTTGCCCCTGTATAAAAGGCCAGCATAAGGTTTATACACCACTCAAGTCCAATTTCAGCTTTATTTTTAGGAAATAAATGAAGCTTGGTCCTGTGCTAGCTTGCTGCACAGGGTGAATTTTACCTTCAATGCACTGAAAACTTGTTTGAAAATAACAAAGATCCTCAAACACACTCCTGCCCCTTCTTTATAGAAGCTGTCCATTTCCTGAAGGGATACAAGAATCCTATTGCAAAACTGGATTAAACTAGGCCTTAATGGAGGTTAACTTGTCTTAGACCAAACAGAACAAACACCTACTTTAGAACAAGCAAAGCAAGGTCATGTACAAATTAATATAACTTTATAGCAATACATTTGGCCACGACAATTTTTGCATAAACAATGAATATTAATAAACGGACAAATTAGAATTAGAACTCAGGAACAGATTTTTAGTCCATTTCAGTACACAAGTGCTGTCTTAATTTGCCCAAATAATTATCCCAATTCCATGTCAAATGCACTTTTTTAACCATTTGCAAGTGCAATTACTCAATTTGCATTCATGATCATGTTTCCTTAACATCAACACTGCTGTTTGCATACTTAAGGCTAGATTTCCTAAGGAGTTTAGCACACAACCAGTTCCTTTGGGCATCTGAGTGATCAGGTTTTCAAAAGATAACACAGGACCTGTTGGGTGCTGAGCATTTTTGGAAATCTGTTTCTTATATCGTTATGGAATCTGACCCTGAAAATTTGAATGGCAGAGAAGACTTATTAAAATATAATATTGAGGCAAGTGTTACCAGAGGATCCTTTTACATATGGTTTTCCCAAATTTTTTTCTTAGTGTGCAAACAAATGTTCCACTTTGGAAGATATATTGTGTAGTGTTGTTAGTTTCGTGCATAGTTATAAATTGTATTTAAAGGCAGTTTCTGTTTTGGGAGCAATGCAGGCTATAGGGGAGTTTGTTTCCTGACTTAGTCTCATACTGGAGCCTGCTCTGTAGACAGCATTTTCTATGTGAATGGCCTTTTGGTATTGGGCTGAAATTCCTGGAAGAATGGATTGCCCTGCATACTATGTGATCACCTGTGTTTCAAGACTAGTGTATGTCTATAATCAAATCGGTTGCCCTCAGAATATGCCAAGCCTCAATGTCACTGAACTAGGAAGATGACTTACAAGGACTCATACATCTGATAGTGTCTAAGAGAAAGGTCATACAAGTGTTGAAATGGGACACTTAAAGAAGAGGAGCAAGAAATACTATTGAAACCCATCCTTAACATGTTAGAAATGAGAGATAAGAGAACTTGTGATTCTTATCTCAGAAAAAGCAAATGCTGGTGCTGATAAAAAGTACAGGCAGTCTCTTTCATAATACATGAACTGGCTAATAAATACCCAGCACTACAGTCTCAGCAGTACCTGATTTGCCCTACAAATACTTTCCCAAACTGGGGTGACCAGGCACTGATGCCCGATCTCCTTGTAGATCTGCCATGAGGACATTAAAACATTGAAGGGAAAACTGTCCTAGAATAAAACATGTCCGAGAAAGGGTGAAACAATAGATCAAAAATATTGCTCATAACATTCAACTGAATGTTTCCAACATGCTTCTAGGAGTTAACAATGAATCCCCAGAGGAGAAGGTAAATCCTTCTGTTCAGTCTTTTCTGATTGCTGCTCTCCTCCTATTGCTTGAGGCTAGCAAAATCCATATTCCCCACTCAGAGATATTGATCTAGTAAAATATGGGCCATTTCTGCCTTGGAGGAACTTACAGGACTAAAAGATAAAAATATGCAACATTTGGCTGTTTAGGCTTCATTCATGGTTCCAGCCTGCCCCCACATCTAATACAGATTCTATAAAATCACTAGCCTAATGGTCTTCAAGATATACTGATTGGTATGGAACCATCCTGTCATTCAGAACTTAATTTTTATTGCTCTGAGACTTTCTATTCTTTTATCATTCCTG
>NW_005842256.1:526605-555404 GCF_000455745.1 Alligator sinensis
ATAAAAATGTCCCTTCTCTACTTGAAGTGCTTCAATCCTTGAGCCTTATATACTGAATCCCATATGTTCTAAACTATTGCAAATAACTTTAAATATACATTTTATTTTTATTTTTTTATTTATTTCTCATTACTATAATACATGATTCCCACAGATTTTTCCTTCCATTGATGAGACTGAAAGTGGAATTTTGCATCCAAGGTCTTGTATCCACATTTTAAACCAGATGTAGAAAAACTGAAGTGGGCATAGTAACCAGCAACAACAAAAAAAAACATTCACAGGCTAACAGAAACATGTGTAATGTAAAGTAAGCAACTTAAGATTTATCAATTAGTTTGGCTTGACTTGACCATCGAGTTTTAAGTGGATTGCCTCACCTGCAGGCTTCCCTGGGCAGGCTTTCCTCCCTGGGGCACTCCTTAGACAGTCCACATAAACAAAACAGTCTTTAAAAAAAGAAAACAAAATCCTGCTGTCCTGTCCCAAACAGTGGGAAGGGAGCCCTGTGACTGGTCCTAGCACAGTAGTCTGGCACTCTGTGTGCAGCAAGCAGGTAAGTCCATCACTTGCCTCTGGCTCACACCTGTTTGCTCACAGTTCACTACCATGCTGCTCTTCTCTCTAGCACAGTTTAGGAGTAGTGGTAAGAGGTGTGCTGTTGTGGGAGGGGGTTTCACCTCTTTTCTGCCATAGAAAACTGGTATTTTTTTTGACTGCTCAACACACGCATCAGCAGCAAAAAATGACATCTCTCCCTTCAGCAGCAAACCTCTGGTTGCTGCCTCTGCACTGTGTGCTGCCACTGCCCAGGGCACAATACTGATCAATTACACCTAGTCTATCCAGTACTGGGAACCCTGGACCACTGTTGGTCCTCTGATGTTTTTGGATCAGTGATTGTTCCTTAAGAACAAAATCTTCCAAGAATTCAAAGGCAATGAGGGTGGTACAGAGCAGATGGAGGTAGAACCTTCATTTTTTTGTTCTGTGCTAAGCTCTGCAAATTATAGAAACTGACCACAGTGCCCTCCCTTAGGCTGCACTTAGTAATTTGCTAGATTGCTTACTACTAATAATTCCATCTACAAACTGATCACTCAGGTATTGTTCTGCTGTCACCCCAGACACTCAGGTGGAAGTGAAGCCTTTCAGGCCTGTTATAAACTCAGACATCTTTTCACGTGGGTGTTGTCTTTTGTCTCAGAAATAATAAACTTTCAGTAAGGATGTAATTTTTAGATGAATAAAAACACTCAGTGCTTTAATAAGAACATTACATTTAGTTTTACCTGGCTTCCTGGGTGTCACAAGGTTTTTTATCAATAGAAGTACATTTGGTCTATCCACTATCAGGAACATATCTTGCTTCCTGACTCTTGCATGACATTTGCTGGTATGCATTTTTCATATGTTCTAAAACTCTATACATAGTTTCATGAAAGTCCATGCATTGCCACGGTAGAAACAGCAAGACTGACCTTTCTTCCCTCCTTCCTTTCCTCCCTCTTCTCCTTCCTGTTTGTTTTTTACAACATTGTCAGTCTCATTCTTCAAGTTATTGTTCCCAAAATAACATTTAATTAGCAGCAAGTGCAACGAAACCCCCCAAAAATGAACCAACGTTAATTATGTTTCTAAAAAGAGACCAGTTCAAACTGCACAAACAAAAATTAAATCCTCATGGACATCTCCACTCCAAACAGGATCCTGAAAGAAATTGTAGTTATGTAATAAAAAACAAACTAGAAATATTACAACACTTGAACTACTATGAGGAGACAAATGCATACAAAGAAAAGGATAATGTTGCCAAACGGTTTATAAAAATATAAAAAAAATGATTAACTTTTCAGGTATGCAGACCTTTCTCACAGGGAATGTTCCCTGGTTATCAAACTATCTATTTTACATATATAAATTTAATCCCATTGTTTCAAACTATATAGTACACATAGACGATGCATAAGTGTTGACAGTAGGAGTGTGTGGGGGGGGGGGGGGGGCCACAACTCCATGCCACAGCCATTGCTCCTGCTGCTGCAGGGTGCTGGCTTGGACTGCAGCTGTGCGTCTCACCATCAGTGCAGAAATCATGCCACCACCATCCCTGCTGCTGCCAGGCCCTGACTCTGGCTGGGCTGCAGCCCCACACCCCACTGTCGGCACAAAAATCTGGGGGGCACGTACCCCACCATGTGTCGCCTATGATGATGCACATTGGCAGAGCAATGAAGGATTTTAAGCAATTATGGATTTTAAGTTCTAAATGCATACCTGTTCTTTTGGATTGGAACGCTCAAGGTGGGTAGATATAATGCTAGGTCTATCCACTCCCTTGTATACTAGTGGCTATACAGACAGGCATACTTAAACTATGTGCAACCAATGGCAAAGTTATTTGAAGATTCATGGTGCTTGGGAGAGGTCCCAGAAGACTGGAAAAAAAAGCCAATGTGGTACCTATCTTTAAGAAAGGGGAAAGGGAGGGACTAGGAAACTACAGGCCAATCATTTTGACCTCAATCCCAGGTAAAATCCTGGAGAAAATCATCAAAGAATCCATCACACACAGGCTAACCAAAGGCAATATTCTGAAGGATAGCCAGCATAGCTTCATCACGGGCAGGTTGTGCCAGACCAACCTCATTTCCTTCTATGATCAAGTTACTTGCCACCTGGATAGAGGAAATTAGGTTAATATCATATACTTGGACTTCAAAAAGGCCTTTGACCTGGTATCCCATGATGTTCTCATGGACAATTAGGAAAATGCGGCCTCAAATACTTCACAGTCCAGTGGCTAGGTAACTGGCTCCATGGTGGGACCTAAAGGGTACTGACTGATAGAACTGAGTCATCATGGCAGAGGGTGACCAGTGGCGTCAGAACCCTGAAGCCCCTATACCTATCTCCTTGACAGATGGCAGGCATTGTGGCAGGGGGTAGCAGGCCAACAGTTATCACACTGCTGCACCTTAACACACACAGTATGACCCATGTCGCAAGTTTTGCTTGTCTGCAGCTTGAGGTGCAGTTCCCCTCAAACCCCTACACTTATCTCCTTGAAACTTGTCAGGCTTTGTGGCTTGAACAGTGGCTACCACCCCTGCAGTTTTTAGCTCGTTGCACCTTAACACACAGAGTCATTTATGTCACAGGTTTTGCCTGTCAACAGCTTGAGGTACAATTACCCCCAAACCTCTGTACCTATCACCTTGAAACTTGGCAGACAATGTGGCCTCAGCAGGGGCTACCACCCCTGCAGTTTTGACCCCACTGTGGCTTAACACATACATGTGACATGAGTTTTGCTTTCAAGAATTTGGGGTGCAGTTTCTCCCGAAACCCTATATCAATATTCTTGAAGCTTGGCAAGCTTCATGCTATCAGCAGAGGCTACCACTCCTGCAAGTTTCATCCAAATCAGACAAAAAACAACAAAGTTATAAATATTTCATTGATTCCCCATTATACGCTATGGGCGGATCTCCGAGGTGACTCTGAAGTTTTTCCGAAGCGCTTTGGAAAGCCTAAAGAAGCCAGTGTTTCCATCTGGAAATGCCCTCCAGATCTGAAGCATGGTCCGAAGCCTCACACAGACCTACCCACCAGGCAGCCAGGTTGTGTGGCGGATACAGAGGGATCACGGCAGAGACATCTCTCTGCTAGAGAGCTGATTGAGAAAGCCAAGTCTGGCGTCTATCAATGAGGTAATTGATGGTGAGAAAGTGGTGCAAACTGAAATTGACTACAGCAGCTGGGAGACTCACTGGCTTAGGTGTTAATTAAAATGGCAGTACCACTCCCTCTGCTAATGAGACAATTAGGAAGGAGGAAACTACAATGTAGCATTGATACCAAGAAAGTTAGCACGGGGAAGTTAACCATCTGGGTGGTCTGTGGTGTGTTCTCACCCTCAGGGATAAACACTGAACATCTTTTCCTTTCAATCAAAGTCGTGGCAGGTGGGCTCTGAGGGGAACTGATAAGGACACAGCCAACTTCCTACAGAGACTAAGCCACTACCCCTTGCATTTTATAGTCATAGGGTAAAATGGATAGAGAAGAGTGCAGAAGTTTCAGTCCCACTGGGAACAAGGCTCTGGGCTAGAATTCAGGCACTGATCTTTTCAAGAGACGTGTCCACCTCACTGGCTCACAGTGTCTAGTGTGCCAACTTGCTTCATGCTCCCCTCACATGTTTTCTTCTCTTGGCTTCCCAGGGAACCAGCATCAAAAGGAATGATGGAGAAGGACCATGATAGTGCTTACACTGTAGCATTATACTGCACCGTTGTGGTTAGAGCACTGTGCTACAAAGTCAGAGAAAGGCAGGCTCAAACCCACTCTGAGTGATAGCCCTGGACCCAAAGTTTCCCCATTCCTGGGCAAACAACCTAACTTCTTAGTTATTGGGGCTACAGTACAGGAAGGCCCTTTTTCAGATGTAGCATGACATACATGTTCAATCTATGGGTGCATACTTACATGTCCATACTATGGGGGCATAGAATTTTTTCCAGCTTGTTAGTGCTAAAAATGCAATTTACACAGCTAGAAAGTAGCTATTTGGACATGAAAAGTGGAACAGAATTCCACCTTTTGAGTATACTGTTCCTATAGATTATGAGTAAGGCCCTGAGGAAATCGTGGATTCGCAGACTACATGGATATCATGAAATTTGCCTTACACTGTGATTTTGAAGGGTTGTGAGCATAGGTGGCAGAAGGCCAGGGCTAATGGGGCTTAGCTCCCCTAAACAGGGCAGTGAAGAGGACCACAGGGCGGCCCAGGCATGGGCTCTGGGCTCTTCAGTAAGGGGGAGGGGGGAGGGGCATGCATAGACATAGACATGGAGCCTGAAAGCAGCCAGGATTGCAGCCAGATGGCATATGGAGCACTGCCCACCACAGCAGGCAGGTCAGGGAATGGGAAGAGGCATGGTGGGGGTGGAGGGGGCGGACACTTGAGGCCCCCACAGTGAGGGAGGGAATGGGGCAGTGGCAGGGGCTAGGGTGAATAGGGCCCTCAGGCAGGTGGTGGGACACTCGGAGCCTGAGCAGCTCATTCAGGGGTGTGTGGGGGCTCTTGCCACTGCACACACCTTGGGAGAGCCCCAGGGGGCATGTGCCCCCCAGATTTGTGCACGGGGCAGAGGCAGGCTGCTGGTACAGGCTGGGCTCCATGCATCACTGCCACTGCCTCTGCTGCTGCCTTGGGAGCCAGCTCTGGGAGCAAGCAGGCACAGGAACATGGTGTCACGTGGCAGCCGGCTCCCAGGGCAGCAGGGCACAGAACTCAGCCCACAGTGGCAGCCTGTCTCCACCCCACATACAAATCCAGTGGGCATATGCCCCACAGGCCTCTCCCAAGGTGGGCACAGTGGTAGAAGTCCCATGCCCTGCACCCCTAGACAAGCTGCCCAGGCTCCAAGCACCCCACCACCTGCCCTGGGGCCACATTCAACTCCGCCCCTGCCTCTCCCCCACTCCCTCTCTCACTGTGGGGGCCTTGATCTGCCCCCCGCCCCAACTTGCCTGCTGTGGTGGGCAGAGCTCCACATGCTGTCTGGCTGAAATCCTGGCTGCATGCAGGCTCCTTGTCTGTGCCTGTGCGCACCCCTCCCCCACTGCTGCAGCTGCCCAGAGCTCATTCCTGGGCTGTCCTGCAGCCCTCTGTACTGCCAAAGCTTCCCCAAATTTGGGGGTGCTAATTCCACCATCTATGATGTGTGCCTGCCTGCAATAAGTGCATGGGTAAAGTACCATTTTTCAAAGAATAGTCACGGAACTGCAGGGACCCATTTGCCAAGATCAATGGTAGTTCCGAGACTATTCCATGAAAAATGATACGTTACCTGAACGCATGCTGTGAATTTTCAACAAAAAATCCATGATTTTCTCAGGGCCCTAATTATAAGCACTCCATACTTTAAGTTTGTGTAACGCTCATGTTAAGTGCATTGGGGTTTTTTTAGTGTTCAAGCTATGTAGCTAAATGGATCATAGTGTACAAACAACAGCCATAAAAAGCAACTTTCTAGCCAGTCATGTACAGAAACAATTATCAGAATACCCAACCTTTTGGCCAATCAAGTACCTTAAAGAAACCCCTCACTGCTGATTCATCAGGATGTTGATGCCCACTCCTGCAGCTTGTTAGGGTGCAGATAGAAGTGCAGCTCCCAGCTGTAACTCAGAACATTTTCTGCAAAGAGCTCTGATGTTACCCCAGACCACTGTTGGTTCCAAGGGACGGAGGAAATCTAGGTGCAGGCTGGAACCCTCCAGCCAGGTTCCCATAGCAATGGCCACTTTTCTGCCAGTGCTCACTGTTTTCAGGGTGGTAGGTGGGAAAGGCAGTGGAGGAAGCTTTTTCTTGGGCCTCCACAGCCACTGCTGAAGAGCAGAGTGGGTGAATTGGAGCCTCACCACTTTTCAGGGTAGGGGGCTCCAATACATATGCCCCACCCTTTAGGGGGGGCTGAAAAACCTCCAGACTGAACTCCCTCCACTCCCTTTCCTCCCTCCCATCCTGAAAATAGTAACAAGCTGGGAGCTCCACAGACAGAAGTTACAGAAGATGCTACATTTTGAAATGCCTTCATCTGATACCTCACGCAATGGGGGGCAGATTTTCACCCCATCAGCTATTTTTAAAGCTGTTTGCAGCCTTGCATTTGTGTTTGATCATGGCTATAAACTGCTTTCTGTGGTCAGATTGGGCAAAAAATGTTATTTCTCTCTGCACCCTATGATGTACCATTTGATGGCCTTGGTGCTATCAAAACTACTCTCATGCTAGGAACTGTATGGTATCACCAACATCATTCTGACATCACTAAATGGATGGATAGTATTTGTGATGAGAAAGGTATCTGGATCAGTATTTGTTTGCACTGTATACAAGTATTTCAGTGCAGGAGTGGATAGGGACCATAGTACAATTTCAGTTATATTGCATGGATATGGTCTTTCTAGTTCTGAATAGATTCTGCAAACTTGCATTATGTGCTGAGTAATCCTCTGCTTGTCCATGCTGATGTCATAGAACTGAGAGTCTGAGGACTCCTCTCAGCTTCCCTCATATTACTTTAGACACACTCTGTAGTTCCAGGCAGCTGTTTGGATTGTGTTAAAGCAACATATAAACAAAAAAACATGTCCCATTTCATGCATTTGACCTTCCTGGAAACTGGAGCTGCAGCAGACATTCCCAACAATCAAGTGCACAGGTAAATTGATTTAAATGTCCATGATACCACCTCCCCCTAACTCATCTCTCCCATAGTAGGCCATGTGCACATCACAAACAATTCACTGGGTACATCTACATGTGCAACTAAGGTGGAGCAATAAATTCTGGTGCAGTTTGCACCAGAATCAACTGCTTCTGGGTGCAGCTTCTACATGTACACCTGAGACCACAGCACTTTGAGCCAGGGCAAAGCAGCTATGGGCTGGCAGCAGGTCTGGGGGGTCAGCCCCAGGCTCTGGGTGGCAGTGTTAGGCAGTACAGGGGTTTCAGTACATGTAAATACTCTGCTGCAAAATAATACTGTCCCCAACAGTGCTGTCTTACAATGCAGTTAGTTAATTTTTTGTGCCCCAATACCAGTGTATGTGTAGATGTGATGCTTTACTGTGGAGCTAATTAGCCTACTCCAAAGTAAAGCAGATGCACCCACTGGGCATGTCTACATGTTCATTAGTGTGAGGTGGTTACTGCACATTTAATTTAGTACTTGCATAATCAAGTACTAAATAAATGCGCAACAACTTGGAGTTACTGCACAGTAGTGCCGGTGAACACCTTTTAAGTGATGCTACTATATAATAGCCTGATAATACTGTGCAGTAGCGTATTAGCACTTTGAGCTGTGATGCACTACTGAGCAGTATTATTAGGCTACTGCCTTGTTAGCAACTCATGTAGACCCACTCTGTAGGGTAAATGAGGGCATCAGGTGCAAGCACTTTGTGGGTAAGTGTCTGTGTAGTAAATCTTATACCATGGTAAATGAAACCTATATCACAGGAGTTTCCCCATCAATGAAGGATGACTAAACTGCAGTGATCTGGTTTTCATTTACTGCAAAGTGTGAGCCTGCACACAGGCAATTACTTTGGAGTGGCAGGATGTTTTTAAATTTCCATACTTGTTTATCTCGTGGTAACTTGTTCATGGGCTGATGGCCATTCAGTGGTGTGAGTCAGTGCTCCCACTCCTACTGGAGACCCTCTGAGAACACATCAGATGCAATAACACTTAGGATATTTATGGGTGGTATTTACAAGACACTCACCCACAGAGGTTTTAGTAGCAGATTGAACCCTATATTAATATTTACAGCTCAAGATATGTGTTTAAATTACAGATTGTTAATTGATCCAGGGAAATCTGCTGTTACCTGATTTACACAAATATAAACCCTCAACTCCAACCCCTCTTCCTCAATGCAAAAATGAATGCCCAACAGGCACTGCTTCCTAATATTTCATTCTAGACTCAGAGTCACAGCCTGGTACTTCTTGTCCTTTCTATCATGGATAAATATGGAAAATATTCCAGGTGTGCAGAGGAAAATTAATTATTTGTATTACTGTTGTCATTTCAGACATGTCTTTAGTATCTTTCTTCCTGACAAGATTGGGGTATTCCAGCAGCTCCACACTGTGGACAGCTATTCAACACCCAGGGCAGCACTGGCTGTCTTGGTGCTTACTACAGTGGCACAATCAGCTGTTACTGCAGTCACAGCTATTTTTGTGCCCCCTCACAAAAGTGGCATCTGGGGCTGCTGACCTGGCCCTCCCCACCCCCTCAGTTATGCTACTGCCTGATACATCAGACCATAGCACTAATTTTGAGTGTATAAGAATAACTTGCCTACAAACAAAATGCAGCTTCCTCTGGGGTGAAATGTAATAACTTTAATCATCAACAACAATACGCAGCTAGAATTAAAGAAATATTCCAACTGGCAAGCCAGAGGCTTCAGGAAAGCAGAACAGGATTATTGCCTTTGGGGTATAGCCATAAAGTGGTTCTTATACCCGCCTATTATCTAGTCCAGGTTAGCCAAATACCACTTTAGGTAACTGCTTTCCATCCAGGCGTTTATCCCCGTGACATCTTTCTGTGCATCCCTCTACACATTACATGTATTATACAATTAACTGGTTAATTGCACAGTTAAGTTACATGTGCAAAGTAACTATCACAGCATAAAAGGGTCCATCCAACTATAAAGTTAGAGCTAGAAAATGTGTAGTAACTTTATTGCTGGTTTCTAGCCAGCTTTAATGTAGCTAGGTACACCTTTGCCTGGAAGACCCATCAGCTGATAGGACTTGATCAGGAGGGTCCTGATCCCCATGTGGCTGCCAGCCAGCTACCCTGCTGGGATGTGACTGGGATGCACTAGCTCATTGCTATGGCAACATAGCGCCGGCAGGTTTGAACTGTGATTTCATTGCTACTGCACAGTAGGGTTGGAAATGACCCACACACTGTGAAGACTGCGTAGTTATGGCTAAAGCAAGTACCAAGTGGTTGGGGGCATGTGTAGATTTGCCCCTTGGATGCTGAATTGGGGCAGAACAGGGCAAAGGAGCAGGAACTTCCCTCATCTCACATGCTCCAGTTGGCAGCAAATTTGCTCTCAAGCTGGGACACATGTAAACCCTTTCCCTAGGGGCAATTTACTGCTCCTTTCTTAATGAACAAGAACTTTACTATCCATTAATAGAACATGTAGAAGGACCCAGGAATTTTATATTATGTCCTATGACTCCTTCCCAGGTATTTTAACATAAGATTTCCTGGGCTTAGTTCATTCTTGCTATAACTTTGTGGGTTGTGCACACATTTGTTCTAGGGATTTTACAAATTTAGCTGCTCAGATGAATCTTGGATACCTGGCAGCAGTGCTTCCTTCCTGTGTTACTGGACTGAAGCTTTTGGAAACAGAATGTGTCTCCTCTATAATCCATTTTAATGCTAACTTTCATTAGTAAAATTGGAAAGTGTTCTCCTGGAGTCCCAGTTCTCTCTCACTCAGGCTACTAGGAAACCTTGCTGGACACACAGTGATCAAGTGAAAACCAGTTGTTTGCATGAAGAGGAAAGACAGAAGTAGAAAGTAGCTGCTGACTCTTCTGGGCTTAGGCCACTGTCCTTGGCTTATCATTATAAGGTGACACATGGGAAAATCCTGTCCGCTCCAAAAGTACTGCTGCTCCCTGACTTCTGTCCTTGAGTCCTCCACAAGGACATCTCTGGACCTTCTCTATAGGATATGAAAGAGCAGACTTAACCAGAGGCAAAAAGCTTGGGATTTGATTATATATTTTGCCTTTTTCTTCTCACAAAGGCCATTTTGTGTGCCTTCCCCCTCTTGTTCATGGCTGCTCTTTAAGGATGAGTATTGGGCCTGTCCACATGCAGATGGGAACCAGAGCAGCTAAACTGGTTTCAGTTCACCCTGTGGAAAAAACAGAATTACCCTCTGTAAAAGACTGTGGTTCTTTTGTAATTTTCCTGGGTTAAATGTGTGTATGTTATAATAATGTTCCATGCATTCATTTCCCTAACTAGCTTGAACATGGGGTTGAGTGTGGAACCAGAGCTCTGGGAATTTGCTTTTTAGTGGTTAATGGGCCATAAAACAATAAAGAGATTTGCCTATATTGATACTGTCAAGTCCCCACATCTGACAAGGCTCCAGGAGCAGACAGAAGTGCAGCTCTCTGCTGTAACTGAGAACACTTTGCAGGAAGAGTTCTGAGTTCCTATCATCCCCTAGACCAAACTGAAGTTCACTGTTGGTTCCAGAGGGAAGGGGAATCTAGCTGCTGGCTGGGAGACTGCAGCCAGTTTCCCCTAGCAATGTCTCCTCCTGTCTCTCAGCCTATCCCAGTTTCAAAATGGGAGGGGGAGAAAGGGAGTAGAGGGAGCTCAGTTCTAGGGATTCCCCAACCAGTAATGAAGGATGAACTGGGTGAATTGGAACCCCTCAACCCCAGAGGGGCTCCAATATACCCACAGCCGACCCTCCATCAGGGGCTGAAAAGACCCCAGACTGAACTCCCTCCACTCCCTTTCCCTCTCCCATTATGAAAACAGCTTGAGGCTGGGAGACAGTCCAGACAGAAGTTACAGAAGATGCTATGTTTTGAAACGTCTTCATCTGATCCTTCATGCAATGAGGGTTCAGATTTTCACCTGATCAGTCATTTTTTAAGTTGGCTGCTGCCATGCACTTGTATTTGTTCATGACTATGGACCGTTTTCTGTGGCCAGACTGGGCAAAAAATGTTACTTTCAGAGCTGCTGTTCCTGGTACAAGGAAGGCACTTCAGAGAGAGACAGTAGAAAGAGAGAGTCTTCAAAACAGAGACTCAGGGGAACAAAAGTTAATTGTGCTAGTCTGAAGTCAGGCAGAAGAAAGTCTCTAAGGGTACCAGTAGACTTGTGGGGAAGCTGTTCCCATGCATTGTAATTACAGCATGTCAGATCAGACTCAGTTAATCAAGTTGCTGGAACGCGCTAATAAGCATGCCTCCAGCAGCCTCCACATCTTGTGTATCAGTGTTCCTGTGCTTCAAAATGGTGGCATGGGCACTTTAACTAAAGCTTGTTTGACAGGTGCAGCAATCCCTAAGATGCACCTGCTCCTTTAAGGCTGAAGCAAAGCTCCACAGATGTGGGCTGCCAGGGTAACAGACTAAGGGGGTAACTGGGCAGCACCTTCAGGTGTCACATGACTAGGAGGAGGAAGGGTTTCAGGGCATATAAGCCCAGGGCTCAAGCTAGCAGGGACACTTTCTCTCTGGCCAGGGAAGGAGCTCTGCATGAGGGAGCTACCTGAGACCTGGTGCTGTCTGCTTTACTACCCAAGTGCAGCAAGACTCCAGAAGCCTCCCAGGTCTGAGGGCTAGAGGCATGTTGCCCTAAGGATGGAAGTTTGTCCCCTTAAAAGGGCCTAGTGCTGTTGTCATTGCTAGTGTTTAAGTTACAGTCTAGGGGCTTATGCTTGTGTTACTGTTTGCACTGGAGAACCAGGATGAGGCTATAAGGGAAGGCTTGGAGGACTCATTAGTGCCTGGAGAAAGGGGCACATGACTTGGGTAGTGCCCAGTGCCAGAGGGGACAGAGAGATGACATTAGGAGTATAACACCTGTGAGGCTTGGGACATGGTAAGGGGAAGGTTGGAGCCGTGTATTACGCCCTTAGTATTAGGGCATAGAAAGGGGCAACTTCTTGCCTAGAAACAACTTATTAATTATACCAAAGGCGTGGCAGATGAGACAGGTGGGCGGACTGCCTTAGGCAGGTGGGTGGGCCGACGTAGTGATCAGCCTGAGGACTACCCTCTGTCACAAGCTTTAGTTAAAGTGCCGCTGCTGCCATTCTGGAGCGTGGTGGTGCCAATACATGAGATGCAGACACATGAGGCGTTGTAATTAGAGCTGCTCTCGGAGTTGCTCTAATTAAAGTGTGCCCCCCTCCCAACCCCTGGACCATGTATGAAAATGCCATAAAGTGCCAGTGTCCTAACTCTTTCTCTAAGGTGCCACCTTGCCTTGCCTTCTATCAGAGAAACAAGAAAGAAATAGGTGTAAAGAGAAATACTGGAAAGACTGCGGAGAGAAAGCTGGGGCCTTTTTCCTTGACAGAGACTGCTTGGGTTTCCAGCTGGAGGACTTGGCCTGCTGTATCTCTGTTAAGCAATAAATGCTGGCTTTATTTAAGAAGAGCTGCCTGGTTTGTTGTATGTGACTTTGGGTGTATCCCATCCCCTTGAAAAGGTAAGGTTATTATCACCAGGAGATAAACCAGAAGGTAGCTCTCTGAGGCAGCCACAGATAACTAAGAGTGTTAGTAACCAAAAGGCTGGATCTTTTTGCCCAAGGAGCAAGGGGCTCACCTTCTCTAAACAAATCCTCCATTTCTAGCCTCACAGTCCTCATCCTCAAGAGAAACCTATGCAATAAATTCAAAGGATGGGATTGGGAACAAAACTTCGTATTTTTTTCCTGAACATTAAAAACCATGGATTTAACACAGACAATGATTTAATGGTTCATTTAATTTTAACTGCCTCCTCTATGAAGGCAGTTCCTTCATAGAGGAACTGCCTCTATGAGGCATAGAGGAACTGCCTCATTATCTGCAGCACAGTTACCTGTGCTGCAGATAATGTTCCTCTTCCCTCTTGAATGGACTGATTTTTTTACATAATTAGGTTAGTCTACCTCAACTGTTTTTTGGCCTATAACTATCCCTGTTAATTTCTCTTTGCTCCACAGGTTTACTCCCCACTTTCCTTCTTAATTGACAGCTTTCATTTACATAATGGGGTTAAACAAGAGTAAATAATTGTTCTATTTGGTAGTTAGCTTGGGCTACATCTGCTTCTTTCCCCCACCAGAGGAACAGTATTTTTATCCCAAAAGCTCATCTTGCATCTTCCCCAATTATCTTCAACTATATAATCAATCCAATATTACTAAGCAAACCCAGCTTCTCCCCAAAATACAGGTAGTAGACAGAAGCAAAGAAGGGTTTTTTCATTCCATGGAAATGTTCCTGATTTCAAGTTTTTCCTAAGCTTTCAGACTAGCCAACAGCCCAACATTTAGCAGTTTCATTTGGGAGGTGGGGATTTCAGGTTATAATACTTGTTATACCTATTTTGTAGTTTTTGTTGCAAAAATTACGGCCAGTTCTGGACCAGAATATAAAATTTGCTATTTCAGACATTTTCATTGGGGTCAAGCATCAGGCCCGCTCATATTTGTGGTCATGTCCTATGAATGTGGCAGTATCAGTAACTAAATTGTCTTCTCCTGATGCAATTCCTATATGCTCCAAGACTCTTCTTGATCCTATATTTCCTGCTTTGTTTGAATCTAGATTGAATTAATGTCATTCTGAGATGGGCTCACTGAAAGAGTCTTTTAAAAAATTAGGAGCAAAAGGAAACATCTGAATTGCAGCTGCAGCATGAAAGTGTGAAGGCTCTTGTCACAGCCTTGATATAAAGGACAAAGCTGTGCTTCATTGTCAAAGGAAGGTAATTGAAAATAGCATCAAGTTATGTCATTTCAAAACTTCAGCGCTGTGAGAAGGTATAGAAGGGGTTGATTTTGTAGCAAATTATTTTCATTGTTGAAAAAACTGTTAGTACAGAAATTTGATTCACCTTTAGAACTAGAAAAAGCGTTTAGAATTCTATACAAACCACTCAACAAATTGATGTTTCAGAGACTTCTTTTCTTTACAGTCCTTTTACATCTCTCTCTAAGTTGAAAAGAGATGGAGTCTGTTGGCATAAAGATAATTTGATGTATTTAGGTTTAAAAAGTTCATATATTTCTTGATATTGCTAAAGCAATTCATGGGATGAGGAAAAGTTACGTTCCTATAATCAAATCATCTCATTTTATATTTTATATACATGCTTGCACTTTACATCCTACTAAAGCTTATAAGCTTATCAATTGAAAGAAACTGATTTCCTATTATTACAATAATGCCATATATAATAGCAGGACTAATATTGATATGCATGAATGAACAACCCCTGAATGGTTTAGAAGATGATCTAATCAACCCTACCCTGAAGTCTAAATATTAAATAGCGACTGTGATAGCTAATTCTCTCATTCTAAGGCTGGAAAGTATTTTTGTGAGTCTTCCTGAAAAACACCTCTTTTAAATTGAAAAATCTGAGATAAGCAAAACATTGAGAAATGTGGCAGAGAAGACTGGAGTGACTTACCCATGTGAGAACTATGGTGAAGGCAAAACAGCCCAGAACTTTTGGGTCTCAGCCCAAAGTCTTTGTTGAAAAACTATCCTTTCTCTTTTACTTCACTAATATTCTCCTTTGAACTCAAAGACATCAACAAGTCCTTTCCATGATAGCTACAAGAAAAATTGCACTCAGTTCTCAGAGTTCCTGAGAACTGATCCCAGTTGTCCCAGCACAGAAACACTTTACGTGTTCCCCAAGATGCACAACCATAGAAATCCTGATAAACCCAGCATTTCAAACCCTCACTGAAGTACTATCAGGTTTCAGAGAGTTCTTAAACCACTCGTCACTCAGAGAGCTAGTTTATTTGGGCGGGGGGGGGGGGGGGGGGGGGAATGGATTTACAAGACACAACAGACTTTCTTAACAAAATCCTTAACATTAACTACTTTCCTGAGTACTTACAACCATGGATGTCACTATCCAATATCATCCCGCACCAGCAAGGTCTCACAACCTGCCTAAAACATCTTCACAACTAAGGACAACATTCAAATTTCCAATCACAGCAAATTACAGAACTTATCCATTTTATCCCCAAGCAGAAGTATTTTACCTTCAACAACCAGCACCTCCTGCAACCAACACAGCCCTGGGCACAAGAATAGGCCTTCAATATGCTAATCTCTTCATGAGCCAATTCAAAAAACAGTTTTTTTAATAAAAGTACCATAGACTTTCAATATACCTACAATCCATGGGTGACATTTTCATCCTCTGGACTGAAAGACTTCATTTACTGATTTCCACCACAACTTCAATAACTACAACCCATCAATCAAATTCATTCTGTGATACTCTTACAGTAACATAAGCTATATATATATCACAATCCACATCCAGAATGGCACTCTGCCAAGAACTATATGCAAAAACCCTATAGATCACCATGCTTAGTTCCATAAAACTAATACACACCAAGAAAGCTGTATGCTATAGACAGGCTATCATATACTATTGCATCTGCTCTGAAGAGAATGCTCATGTTACTCACCCCACCATTCTAAAAATTGCATTCATCCAACAAGAATGAGTGTCACACCTGAAAGAAATATTCCCTCCCAGCCTCCAAAAAAACCTTCACCTTCACTGACTCGTAATCAGAAGCAAGCTCTCTTCTGATCAACAAACACCAAGGCTAAGTACAGACATTCAGGGGCATTAGGGGGAGATTAAATCAATTCAGAATGGCTACATGATATCAGGTAAGTCAGGATGGGGGTGGCTAGCCAAGGTGTTGGTACTCTAGCATGCCAGAGGGGATGAGAGGGTCTGGTGGGGGATGGGGAGTCATGTGTGACCTATGGATGGGGTAGGCTGGGGGGGCACTCACAACCCATGAGGGGTGGGGGTCAGGTGTAACATATGCATGGAGTGGGGGGGAGCAGGTGTGACCCATGGGTGGGGTAGGGGGCAGGTATTATCCACAGGAGGTGGAGGGGCAGTTGTGACCTGTGGGTGGGGTAGGAGGGACAGGAATGACCAGTGTGGGGTGCAAGGCAGGCACGACCTGTGGATAGGGTGGGGTTGGGTGTCCTCCCCAGTCAAAAATCACCCCCATCCCTCCCACCCCTCCCCTTGCCAGGACTTACTTGCTCAGCTCCAGCCAAGACAAACACTGATAAAAACAGCTGCACCCGAAGCAGCTTGTGGGATGGGGGTTGAGAGCACTGGCTGTGGGGGAGCAAGGAGCTGGGTGGCAAAAAATAGACCAGTGCGGGGGGGAGGGAAAAGTGAAAAGAGCAGCCCCAGGGCTGGGGCCAGTGGCTGGGTTTTCCCAGCCCTGGGGCTGCACAGGGGAAATGGACAGAAGTTCCATGCACCGGTTTGACCTAAATCGAATGGGTGTGATACTATATAGATCCAGGTTTATCTTAAATTGGATTCTGTAATTTTTAATCTGGCTTGTGTACATGAAACTTCTGTTCTGTTATGGGTTTGGACCAATTGCTGATCACTGAGACTGGGTCTGAAAGTGAAAGATCAGCACCAGGATGAGCTAAGTTTAAAGTGGGTGGCCATTTTGAACCTGATTTAACCTCCCAAATGTCTGTACTTAGCAAGTGGAACTAGACCCTGCACAAACAATAGATGTAAACCTTGCCAACATAATTCCACCATCACTACAATCAACATGCCCTGCAACAAAGCCCCCAGAATACATGAATCCTACATATGCCTATCACTAAATGCAATATACTTCTTCTAGAACCCAAATGTTGTCATGGAAACCCTTTGGTGAAAATGAAAAAACACTATGCTCTACAGTGAACTATTATATGAAGAGCAGAAACATTCAAATACCAGTGGGGAAACACTTTGTGGAACAACCATTCTACCTTGGGTCCCCCACTCCTTGTCCTCTGTGGAAACATAAAATAGATACATAAGATGGGTTGGAAATAAAACATTAAAGTTTCACTGGATACTAAAAATCAGATTTAACACAGTAGATTTCCTCACTCATTTCAATTTACCTGCCCACTCTGTTTAATCATCTGTATTGTACAGATAACATCCTTCCTTCCTTTTGAAAGGGCTTATTACTTCATGTAATTAGGTTTATCTATCTCAACTGTTCTTTACTTGGCCTGATTCTATGTCTGTTAACTTCTCTTTGCTTCACAGGCTACTGTCCTTTTTTTTTTCTTGTAACCATCAGTTACTGAGCACATCTCATGTTTATGAGGGTATGGAGAACAATTAGCACAGGTGCAACTAGTGACTGCAAGGGCTAAATGGACATAACCTGCATGGCTATTGAATCTAATTTTGTTGACACATCTCCATCCCTGGACCCACAGTACTCTGCTAATATGCTATACCTTAGGACACAGTAGGCAGGGGAAAATGCAGGGGACATGAAGCTGGACACCTGGGGGTGGGGCAAGGAGCAGGCATAGGAAAGAGACCCACCTGCTGCCACAGTCCTTAGCCAAGTCTGGCACCCACTTCAGCCTCTCCCTGGAGCTGGTGTCCCCAAAGCTAGTGGAGGACATCAAGGAGGTGGGCAGGAAAGAGATGCAGGAAGGAGAAACCCTTCTGCTGCTGTTCCTAGATGACCCAAGCATAGGAAGAACCCTAAAGCCACTCCTCTCCTGTCAGCTTCCAACTATGGGACAGGGCTATAAAGGATCCCAAAACAACAGCAGTAGTAGCAAGTTCCCCCTTCCTTCACCTGCTTCCTCCCTCCCCCCCACCCCCCACACCATAATGAGGCAAGGCCTAGCTGGAGCTGATCTGGGTCCAGGTCCAACCTAGAGGTAATCAGTCATCTCTCAGGGACAGACCCTTCCCACATTGGCTATAACCTCAGACCAGAGAGCAGAGATCTGTCTGGGCAATGGACTACCTTTCTGTGTCTGTCACTCACTTGGAATGCCTACACTTGACCCCAAGATCTAAACCTCTGGCTTGAATTTCATATATTTCATAGATTTCATAGACATTAGGGGCTGGAAGGGACCTCATGAGATCATTGGGTCCAGGCCCCCCCCCCCCCCGTCCCCCCCCCCCCCCCCCCACCATAGGCCCTATAAAGTGACCTTAGCGACAAATAAACCCACCTGTTTTTTGAAGGAGTCCAGAGTAGGTGCTTGCATCACCTTTGGGGGCAGTTTGTTCCAGATCCTGGACACTAGCATCATAAAGAATGTGTATCTTATGTCTAGATTAAATTGGTCTTCCTGGAGTTTATGGCCGCTAGACCTTGTTAACCCTTAGGGAGCTCCAATGAACAGGTCTTCTCCCAGGTCCTGATGTACCCCTCTTATGTAGTTGTAGGCAGCCACCAAGTCACCCGAGTCTTCTCTTCTCCAGACTGAAGAATCCCAAGTCTCTCAGCCTCTCCTCGTATGGCCTTCCCTCTAGGCCTTGGATCATACACGTGGCTCTCCTCTGGACTCTCTCAAGCTTCTCCAGGTCCTTCCTAAAGTGGAGGGCCCAAAACTGGATGCAGTACTCCAGCTGCGGTCTCACCAGAGTCCAATAAAGTAAGATGACCTCCCTGGTTTTGCTTGAGATGCATCAGTAGATGCACACCAGAGTTTGGTTAGCTTTGCCGACCACAGCATCACATTGGTGGCCTATATTCATCTTGTGGTCTATCAAGACTCCCAAATCCCTTTCAGTTGTGATGCTAGCAAATGTAGCACTGCTGAGCCTATAAGTATGCTGGGGGTTCTTCCTACTGAGGTGCACCACCTTGCAATTCTCTGCATTGAAGGTCATCCAGTTTTGGTCAGCCCACCTTGAGAGTGTGTCCAAGTTGGCCTGTATTCCCAGCCTGTCCTGCAACGTGACCACCCTCCCCCACAATTTGGTATCATCTGGGAACTTGGCCAGTTCACATCTGACTCCCGAATGTAGATCATTGATGAAAATGTTAAAGAGTACTGGCCCAAGTACTGAGCCCTGTGGGACTCCACTGGTAACCCTGCGGCCATGTTGATTTGCTTCCTTCAACTAGTACTTTTGGGTCTGAACCCGTAGCCAGTTGCCTAGCCATTGGGCCATATGATGATCAAGGCCACAGTTCCCCAGCTTAACCATGAGGACATCATGGGGAATTAGGTCAAAAGCCTTCATGAAGTCCAGATATATGACATCCACATCATCTCCCTTGTCCAGGGCACATGTTGCCTGGTCATAGAAGGAGATGAGGTTGGTCAAGCAAGATCTGCTAGTCACAAGCCATGTTGGCTGGCATTCAGAAACTTGCCTTCCATTAGTCTGTCACTGATGGATCCCTTGACAATTTTCTCCAGGATTTTTCCTGGGACGGATGTCAGATTGATTGGTCTATAGTTTCCCGGGTCATCCCTCCTCCCTTTCTTGTAGATAGGAACCATGTTGGTTCTTTTCCTGTCATCCGGGACCTCGCCTGAGTGCCACAATTTTTCAAATATCCCTGCCAAGGGGGCTGCAATGATGTCTACCAACTCTTTCAAGACCCTCAGGTACATTCCGTCTGGGCCCGCGGACTCATGAATGTCCAGTTTCTCAAGGTGCTCCCTCACCTGATCCACATCAATTTTGGGCCCATCCCCCTCTCCCAAATTCGTGTGTGCCATTCCTGGCAGTGTGATCCTCCTGGGAGGGTGAAAACTCAATGCAAAAAAGTCATTTAGGAGATTGGCTTTTTCTAGTGCATCTGATGTCAGTTTCCCCGTTGGATCTCTCAGGGGCCCAATACTATCCTTGTTCTTTTTTCTACTTCCCATGTATATGAAGAAGGACTTTTTGTTGTTCTTGATCCCTGTAGTTAGCCTAAGTTCGGTTTGTGCCTTGGCTTTACTCAACCACTCTCTGCAGGATCTTTCTGGTTATCCACCCACAACACTAGATAAGAAGATATAAAGCCAATGCCCTTTATCTTATTTCCCAACCACAGATGCTGTAGAGCAGGCAGCAAACAATTACAATAATAATAATAATAATAATAATAATAATAATGAATAATTTAAAAAACACATTATGGGCCTGATCCTATTCCACTCATTACATGCCTAAGTTGACTTAAGTGCCTATTTAAGATTCTATTTCACCATGCTCAGCTCCCTGAAAAAGGCATACATGCATCAGTTTTTGTAATGCACTGTCATCTTAGTCTTAAAACTGAGTCACACAAGAAAGAGAGACTAGGAGGAGGACCATCCCACCTTTTGTATTAACAGTTTTTAAGAGACTTGAGAAGTATGGAATAGTCACCTGAATTCACTTAAGTACCTATTAGGCAGGATAGGATCTCACTCTTTGTGTCTACTTTAGAACACAAAAATAAATTAATTCTTAAAATTCAGTTCAGGTAGAATTTATCACTTTTCTCCAGTTTGAACAACTCAAACAAACTGAACAATACATTGTTTCATTTTCAAAAGTTTCCATCAGTTTTTCATAAAAATTTCATTGTGTTTTTAAAAAAAAAATAGATTTTATTTTTTTTCAAACATTTTTAATCTGCTTTATAGACAAAATGCATCAGATGCCAAAAGCCCAGAAGGAGAAAAAAACCTATACCCTTTCAGCTCCCAATGCCTCTCTCCAGCAACTCCCTCATCCTGACTGGGCTCTCTAAACATTCATCACAACTTTCTTGGTACCCTATAGGCATCAAATCCTTGTTTGAGTAAACCTCTGGAGGTGTGGGGGGAAATAAAATGTTGAGTGTATGTTACCACAGTGTTGATGTTTCCTTACCTTTTCCTTCCCTTTGGTTTATTGGCTTGTAACCCTAACCCCTATGATTTTCTATATAAAAGTGGGAACTCCCTCGTGCTTCTTGTGACAGTTTCTGGGGCTTCAGGATTGGCACAAATTGGTGTTACAGTGGGATTCTGAAGGAGAGCTATCCCACAAGTGAGGCAAATGGGGATTGGTAGTCACAAGCCACAAGGCACAGGGCAAACTGCTGTACTGAGTGTATAGATTTTGTTTGTTAGGTGGGCATTTGATCAAGAAAGATGAGTACCACAGAGAAGCAGGGACCCCCAACGGAAGGGAAAAACACACATACCCCATCTAGTGCCTCAAGGCCTGTATTCAATTCAGAACCCTATAATGGGGAGCAACAAGAATGGAGTGACTGACATGAACAATTTGAAATGGCAGATGAGTTAAATGGGTGGAATGAGGATACTTATTTAAGATTGATGAGCCTGTTGCTTAGAGGGAATGCCAGGGAGGTTTACTGTGGCATCAGCCATGAATCCAAACAGGATTACAAGCACCTGACTGGGGCTCTCAGGAATGCACTCAGGAGACACTGGGAGACCTAAGGTGACCTGGACCAGCTCAAGAAGAGTATGGAAACCCAGTCCCAAAGCAGACAGGCAAGGGAAAATCCTGCTGGACCACAAGAGCTGGGGTGTCATCAGGAGAATGTTGATGGATGCTGATATTGTAGCATCTGTGATCACTTCCAGAGGGAATGCACAGAGAGTTGGTGGTGTTTAGGGAAGGGCAACTTATATAGGAAGTGGAGAGGGGCCCATCCACTGCTACCAGACACAGACGCCCACAGAATGAGGTAGTAATTATTGGTGTCACAGGGTTGAGATACTACCTGGAGGGAAAGCTAGGAGATGTTCCTTGCCAATTCCTCCTAGATTTAGGTGCTCAGCTATCCATTGTACATAGCTGGGTATGGGAGCAAGCCATAACAAAGGAAGAAAGAAGCCCTTACCCCTGTAGGATAGTGGTCTAGGTAGCCAATACAGAAACACTTCCAATTGTACTCCAGTACAATCATCAACTTCCAAGGCCTACAGCTGCCATGTAAATTTCTTGTAATAGACAATGTCAATCAAGATGCCTCATTAGGCACTGACTTCCTAAAAAAAATGTCAGATCACTTTGAATTTTGCAGATTGTTCATGTTCTTTTCTGGGGAGGTCTTTTCCCTTGTATATTATAGGTGGCCAAGTGAAGGCGTTCAACTTTACGTTCACATTATAATATAGTTTCATAGCTGGTAGGGTCAGAAGGGACCTGAGCAGATCATCAAGTCCGACCCCCTGCCATGGGCAGGAAAGAATGCTAGGAACAAACAACCCCAGCTAGGTGATTATCTAGCCTCCTTTTGAAGACCCCCAGGGTAGGAGCGAGCACCACTTCCCTTGGAAGTTGGTTCCAGATCCTGGCCACCCTGACTGCGAAGTAGTGCTTCCTGATGTCTAGCCTGAACCTACTCTTAGTCAACTTGTGGCCATTATTCCTAGTTATTCCTGGTGGTGCTCGGGGGAACAGGGACTTTCTCGTTCTCCGCTGGTCCCCCTTGGTAAGTTTATAGACGGCAGTTCTTTTGCTGCGCGGGCCGGCAGCATGTTGGTGGGGGGGCATTAAGCCATGGCACATAAGTATAGGAGTGGATATGGAGCTTTTGGGCCACTCCCCAGATCGTGCTGCCCCAGACTCAAGAGGTACCAGTTGCAGCTACAAACACCTGGACTGAGTGACTAACTACACTTTCCTCTCTGATCCACTTGGCAGTGCAAATCTGCTCTAGTAGAACGTACTTAAGTTTCTCGTTGATTTTTTTCTGGGGGATGTATAGTCCTTGACATGCCTTGAGTGCTGTAAGCACAACTGAATGGAGCACTCAATTAACGAAGCTCCAAGAATAATTTTTTACCGGCTTCTGTTTTGCATCTTTATTACCCTGTGAGACTCATGTTTTACATGGTCTGCAAAACTTGGACTAATTAGCCCAGAAATGGACCTTGATAGCATGCCTTATTGCTGTAGGTTTATCCAAAGCTCCAAATGCTTTACATGAGCATGTGACTGCTTGGGGGGACATTTCCACAGTTCCTAGCTATATTAGGTACTTACATAATGTCCATTACTATAGTATAAAAGCACCTCACCTATTTATATTTACAGTACCCTTATGCAGTAAGACAGGACTATGATCATCACTATTTTAATGATAGGGAAACTGAGACTTAAAGCTAAATCCTCTTTCACTGTTTCTGAATGGCACATGCACAAACATGTAACTGCTGTTTTTCACATTTAAACATGATTTCAGATATGCCTGTGCAAAGCAGCAGGTATTCGATTTGGCTTATTGGGAGGGCAGTGATTTGATTCAGTGATTTGAATCGCTGTTCTGATTCGATTCGGCTGATTTGGATTCAGAGATTTGGTTTTGAATTCAGCCGAATCTCCTCTGAATCAGGCAGGTGGTGGTGGCAGTGTTAGCAGCAGAAGTGTGGTGGTAGTGAGCTCGCTCCACCCCACCTGCTCCCCCTGCCCTTTCCCCATGGCTGTCCTGCCCAGCCCCAGCATCCTGGCACTTAAAAAAAAAAA
This sequence comes from Alligator sinensis, assembly GCF_000455745.1. Lineage (NCBI taxonomy): Eukaryota > Metazoa > Chordata > Crocodylia > Alligatoridae > Alligator > Alligator sinensis. The sequence goes on from NW_005842256.1 coordinate 550,246, forward strand.
AAAAAAAAAAAAAAAAAAGCTCCACACTCACCAGCTACAGCAGTGGTGATCGGGGCCTTTGGGGGATCATGGCAGAGCCTTAACACAGAATGCAGGGCAGCAGGGATCGCCCCCCATGCCTGGCACCCATGTAGCAGCTGTGTCTTTGTGCAGGTGCAGTATGGCTTAGCAGGACACTGTGCAGTGTCCCAGAGCTGCGGCGGCTCCAGCAGTTACCAAGAACCTGGCAGCACTCAGCCTAAGTGTCCGCAGCTTCTGGACAACACGTGGAGCTCCATGGTGGGACTCCACTGGTAACCCTGCGGCCATGTTGATTTGCTTCCTTCAACTAGTACTTTTGGGTCTGAACCCGTAGCCAGTTGCCTAGCCATTGGGCCATATGATGATCAAGGCCACAGTTCCCCAGCTTAACCATGAGGACATCATGGGGAATTAGGTCAAAAGCCTTCATGAAGTCCAGATATATGACATCCACATCATCTCCCTTGTCCAGGGCACATGTTGCCTGGTCATAGAAGGAGATGAGGTTGGTCAAGCAAGATCTGCTAGTCACAAGCCATGTTGGCTGGCATTCAGAAACTTGCCTTCCATTAGTCTGTCACTGATGGATCCCTTGACAATTTTCTCCAGGATTTTTCCTGGGACGGATGTCAGATTGATTGGTCTATAGTTTCCCGGGTCATCCCTCCTCCCTTTCTTGTAGATAGGAACCATGTTGGTTCTTTTCCTGTCATCCGGGACCTCGCCTGAGTGCCACAATTTTTCAAATATCCCTGCCAAGGGGGCTGCAATGATGTCTACCAACTCTTTCAAGACCCTCAGGTACATTCCGTCTGGGCCCGCGGACTCATGAATGTCCAGTTTCTCAAGGTGCTCCCTCACCTGATCCACATCAATTTTGGGCCCATCCCCCTCTCCCAAATTCGTGTGTGCCATTCCTGGCAGTGTGATCCTCCTGGGAGGGTGAAAACTCAATGCAAAAAAGTCATTTAGGAGATTGGCTTTTTCTAGTGCATCTGATGTCAGTTTCCCCGTTGGATCTCTCAGGGGCCCAATACTATCCTTGTTCTTTTTTCTACTTCCCATGTATATGAAGAAGGACTTTTTGTTGTTCTTGATCCCTGTAGTTAGCCTAAGTTCGGTTTGTGCCTTGGCTTTACTCAACCACTCTCTGCAGGATCTTTCTGGTTATCCACCCACAACACTAGATAAGAAGATATAAAGCCAATGCCCTTTATCTTATTTCCCAACCACAGATGCTGTAGAGCAGGCAGCAAACAATTACAATAATAATAATAATAATAATAATAATAATAATGAATAATTTAAAAAACACATTATGGGCCTGATCCTATTCCACTCATTACATGCCTAAGTTGACTTAAGTGCCTATTTAAGATTCTATTTCACCATGCTCAGCTCCCTGAAAAAGGCATACATGCATCAGTTTTTGTAATGCACTGTCATCTTAGTCTTAAAACTGAGTCACACAAGAAAGAGAGACTAGGAGGAGGACCATCCCACCTTTTGTATTAACAGTTTTTAAGAGACTTGAGAAGTATGGAATAGTCACCTGAATTCACTTAAGTACCTATTAGGCAGGATAGGATCTCACTCTTTGTGTCTACTTTAGAACACAAAAATAAATTAATTCTTAAAATTCAGTTCAGGTAGAATTTATCACTTTTCTCCAGTTTGAACAACTCAAACAAACTGAACAATACATTGTTTCATTTTCAAAAGTTTCCATCAGTTTTTCATAAAAATTTCATTGTGTTTTTAAAAAAAAAATAGATTTTATTTTTTTTCAAACATTTTTAATCTGCTTTATAGACAAAATGCATCAGATGCCAAAAGCCCAGAAGGAGAAAAAAACCTATACCCTTTCAGCTCCCAATGCCTCTCTCCAGCAACTCCCTCATCCTGACTGGGCTCTCTAAACATTCATCACAACTTTCTTGGTACCCTATAGGCATCAAATCCTTGTTTGAGTAAACCTCTGGAGGTGTGGGGGGAAATAAAATGTTGAGTGTATGTTACCACAGTGTTGATGTTTCCTTACCTTTTCCTTCCCTTTGGTTTATTGGCTTGTAACCCTAACCCCTATGATTTTCTATATAAAAGTGGGAACTCCCTCGTGCTTCTTGTGACAGTTTCTGGGGCTTCAGGATTGGCACAAATTGGTGTTACAGTGGGATTCTGAAGGAGAGCTATCCCACAAGTGAGGCAAATGGGGATTGGTAGTCACAAGCCACAAGGCACAGGGCAAACTGCTGTACTGAGTGTATAGATTTTGTTTGTTAGGTGGGCATTTGATCAAGAAAGATGAGTACCACAGAGAAGCAGGGACCCCCAACGGAAGGGAAAAACACACATACCCCATCTAGTGCCTCAAGGCCTGTATTCAATTCAGAACCCTATAATGGGGAGCAACAAGAATGGAGTGACTGACATGAACAATTTGAAATGGCAGATGAGTTAAATGGGTGGAATGAGGATACTTATTTAAGATTGATGAGCCTGTTGCTTAGAGGGAATGCCAGGGAGGTTTACTGTGGCATCAGCCATGAATCCAAACAGGATTACAAGCACCTGACTGGGGCTCTCAGGAATGCACTCAGGAGACACTGGGAGACCTAAGGTGACCTGGACCAGCTCAAGAAGAGTATGGAAACCCAGTCCCAAAGCAGACAGGCAAGGGAAAATCCTGCTGGACCACAAGAGCTGGGGTGTCATCAGGAGAATGTTGATGGATGCTGATATTGTAGCATCTGTGATCACTTCCAGAGGGAATGCACAGAGAGTTGGTGGTGTTTAGGGAAGGGCAACTTATATAGGAAGTGGAGAGGGGCCCATCCACTGCTACCAGACACAGACGCCCACAGAATGAGGTAGTAATTATTGGTGTCACAGGGTTGAGATACTACCTGGAGGGAAAGCTAGGAGATGTTCCTTGCCAATTCCTCCTAGATTTAGGTGCTCAGCTATCCATTGTACATAGCTGGGTATGGGAGCAAGCCATAACAAAGGAAGAAAGAAGCCCTTACCCCTGTAGGATAGTGGTCTAGGTAGCCAATACAGAAACACTTCCAATTGTACTCCAGTACAATCATCAACTTCCAAGGCCTACAGCTGCCATGTAAATTTCTTGTAATAGACAATGTCAATCAAGATGCCTCATTAGGCACTGACTTCCTAAAAAAAATGTCAGATCACTTTGAATTTTGCAGATTGTTCATGTTCTTTTCTGGGGAGGTCTTTTCCCTTGTATATTATAGGTGGCCAAGTGAAGGCGTTCAACTTTACGTTCACATTATAATATAGTTTCATAGCTGGTAGGGTCAGAAGGGACCTGAGCAGATCATCAAGTCCGACCCCCTGCCATGGGCAGGAAAGAATGCTAGGAACAAACAACCCCAGCTAGGTGATTATCTAGCCTCCTTTTGAAGACCCCCAGGGTAGGAGCGAGCACCACTTCCCTTGGAAGTTGGTTCCAGATCCTGGCCACCCTGACTGCGAAGTAGTGCTTCCTGATGTCTAGCCTGAACCTACTCTTAGTCAACTTGTGGCCATTATTCCTAGTTATTCCTGGTGGTGCTCGGGGGAACAGGGACTTTCTCGTTCTCCGCTGGTCCCCCTTGGTAAGTTTATAGACGGCAGTTCTTTTGCTGCGCGGGCCGGCAGCATGTTGGTGGGGGGGCATTAAGCCATGGCACATAAGTATAGGAGTGGATATGGAGCTTTTGGGCCACTCCCCAGATCGTGCTGCCCCAGACTCAAGAGGTACCAGTTGCAGCTACAAACACCTGGACTGAGTGACTAACTACACTTTCCTCTCTGATCCACTTGGCAGTGCAAATCTGCTCTAGTAGAACGTACTTAAGTTTCTCGTTGATTTTTTTCTGGGGGATGTATAGTCCTTGACATGCCTTGAGTGCTGTAAGCACAACTGAATGGAGCACTCAATTAACGAAGCTCCAAGAATAATTTTTTACCGGCTTCTGTTTTGCATCTTTATTACCCTGTGAGACTCATGTTTTACATGGTCTGCAAAACTTGGACTAATTAGCCCAGAAATGGACCTTGATAGCATGCCTTATTGCTGTAGGTTTATCCAAAGCTCCAAATGCTTTACATGAGCATGTGACTGCTTGGGGGGACATTTCCACAGTTCCTAGCTATATTAGGTACTTACATAATGTCCATTACTATAGTATAAAAGCACCTCACCTATTTATATTTACAGTACCCTTATGCAGTAAGACAGGACTATGATCATCACTATTTTAATGATAGGGAAACTGAGACTTAAAGCTAAATCCTCTTTCACTGTTTCTGAATGGCACATGCACAAACATGTAACTGCTGTTTTTCACATTTAAACATGATTTCAGATATGCCTGTGCAAAGCAGCAGGTATTCGATTTGGCTTATTGGGAGGGCAGTGATTTGATTCAGTGATTTGAATCGCTGTTCTGATTCGATTCGGCTGATTTGGATTCAGAGATTTGGTTTTGAATTCAGCCGAATCTCCTCTGAATCAGGCAGGTGGTGGTGGCAGTGTTAGCAGCAGAAGTGTGGTGGTAGTGAGCTCGCTCCACCCCACCTGCTCCCCCTGCCCTTTCCCCATGGCTGTCCTGCCCAGCCCCAGCATCCTGGCACTTAAAAAAAAAAAAAAAAAAAAAAAAAAAAAGCTCCACACTCACCAGCTACAGCAGTGGTGATCGGGGCCTTTGGGGGATCATGGCAGAGCCTTAACACAGAATGCAGGGCAGCAGGGATCGCCCCCCATGCCTGGCACCCATGTAGCAGCTGTGTCTTTGTGCAGGTGCAGTATGGCTTAGCAGGACACTGTGCAGTGTCCCAGAGCTGCGGCGGCTCCAGCAGTTACCAAGAACCTGGCAGCACTCAGCCTAAGTGTCCGCAGCTTCTGGACAACACGTGGAGCTCCATGGCACCCTGCTAAGCCATGCTGCACCTGCGCAATGCGACAGCTGATGGATGGGTGCCAGGCAGGGGGAGCTGATCCTCAGTGCCCCCCACTGTCCCCCACTTCATGGGGGGGCTTTAGCATGAACCCCCAGAGGCCCTGGTTGCCACTGCTGCAGCCTTTAGTGAGGGGCTTTTTTTTTTTTTTAAGTGCTGGGAGGCTGGGGCTC
>NW_005842256.1:559240-584292 GCF_000455745.1 Alligator sinensis
AGACGTCGGCCCACCCACCCCCCCCCCCCCCCCCCCACCATAGGCCCTATAAAGTGACCTTAGCGACAAATAAACCCACCTGTTTTTTGAAGGAGTCCAGAGTAGGTGCTTGCATCACCTTTGGGGGCAGTTTGTTCCAGATCCTGGACACTAGCATCATAAAGAATGTGTATCTTATGTCTAGATTAAATTGGTCTTCCTGGAGTTTATGGCCGCTAGACCTTGTTAACCCTTAGGGAGCTCCAATGAACAGGTCTTCTCCCAGGTCCTGATGTACCCCTCTTATGTAGTTGTAGGCAGCCACCAAGTCACCCGAGTCTTCTCTTCTCCAGACTGAAGAATCCCAAGTCTCTCAGCCTCTCCTCGTATGGCCTTCCCTCTAGGCCTTGGATCATACACGTGGCTCTCCTCTGGACTCTCTCAAGCTTCTCCAGGTCCTTCCTAAAGTGGAGGGCCCAAAACTGGATGCAGTACTCCAGCTGCGGTCTCACCAGAGTCCAATAAAGTAAGATGACCTCCCTGGTTTTGCTTGAGATGCATCAGTAGATGCACACCAGAGTTTGGTTAGCTTTGCCGACCACAGCATCACATTGGTGGCCTATATTCATCTTGTGGTCTATCAAGACTCCCAAATCCCTTTCAGTTGTGATGCTAGCAAATGTAGCACTGCTGAGCCTATAAGTATGCTGGGGGTTCTTCCTACTGAGGTGCACCACCTTGCAATTCTCTGCATTGAAGGTCATCCAGTTTTGGTCAGCCCACCTTGAGAGTGTGTCCAAGTTGGCCTGTATTCCCAGCCTGTCCTGCAACGTGACCACCCTCCCCCACAATTTGGTATCATCTGGGAACTTGGCCAGTTCACATCTGACTCCCGAATGTAGATCATTGATGAAAATGTTAAAGAGTACTGGCCCAAGTACTGAGCCCTGTGGGACTCCACTGGTAACCCTGCGGCCATGTTGATTTGCTTCCTTCAACTAGTACTTTTGGGTCTGAACCCGTAGCCAGTTGCCTAGCCATTGGGCCATATGATGATCAAGGCCACAGTTCCCCAGCTTAACCATGAGGACATCATGGGGAATTAGGTCAAAAGCCTTCATGAAGTCCAGATATATGACATCCACATCATCTCCCTTGTCCAGGGCACATGTTGCCTGGTCATAGAAGGAGATGAGGTTGGTCAAGCAAGATCTGCTAGTCACAAGCCATGTTGGCTGGCATTCAGAAACTTGCCTTCCATTAGTCTGTCACTGATGGATCCCTTGACAATTTTCTCCAGGATTTTTCCTGGGACGGATGTCAGATTGATTGGTCTATAGTTTCCCGGGTCATCCCTCCTCCCTTTCTTGTAGATAGGAACCATGTTGGTTCTTTTCCTGTCATCCGGGACCTCGCCTGAGTGCCACAATTTTTCAAATATCCCTGCCAAGGGGGCTGCAATGATGTCTACCAACTCTTTCAAGACCCTCAGGTACATTCCGTCTGGGCCCGCGGACTCATGAATGTCCAGTTTCTCAAGGTGCTCCCTCACCTGATCCACATCAATTTTGGGCCCATCCCCCTCTCCCAAATTCGTGTGTGCCATTCCTGGCAGTGTGATCCTCCTGGGAGGGTGAAAACTCAATGCAAAAAAGTCATTTAGGAGATTGGCTTTTTCTAGTGCATCTGATGTCAGTTTCCCCGTTGGATCTCTCAGGGGCCCAATACTATCCTTGTTCTTTTTTCTACTTCCCATGTATATGAAGAAGGACTTTTTGTTGTTCTTGATCCCTGTAGTTAGCCTAAGTTCGGTTTGTGCCTTGGCTTTACTCAACCACTCTCTGCAGGATCTTTCTGGTTATCCACCCACAACACTAGATAAGAAGATATAAAGCCAATGCCCTTTATCTTATTTCCCAACCACAGATGCTGTAGAGCAGGCAGCAAACAATTACAATAATAATAATAATAATAATAATAATAATAATGAATAATTTAAAAAACACATTATGGGCCTGATCCTATTCCACTCATTACATGCCTAAGTTGACTTAAGTGCCTATTTAAGATTCTATTTCACCATGCTCAGCTCCCTGAAAAAGGCATACATGCATCAGTTTTTGTAATGCACTGTCATCTTAGTCTTAAAACTGAGTCACACAAGAAAGAGAGACTAGGAGGAGGACCATCCCACCTTTTGTATTAACAGTTTTTAAGAGACTTGAGAAGTATGGAATAGTCACCTGAATTCACTTAAGTACCTATTAGGCAGGATAGGATCTCACTCTTTGTGTCTACTTTAGAACACAAAAATAAATTAATTCTTAAAATTCAGTTCAGGTAGAATTTATCACTTTTCTCCAGTTTGAACAACTCAAACAAACTGAACAATACATTGTTTCATTTTCAAAAGTTTCCATCAGTTTTTCATAAAAATTTCATTGTGTTTTTAAAAAAAAAATAGATTTTATTTTTTTTCAAACATTTTTAATCTGCTTTATAGACAAAATGCATCAGATGCCAAAAGCCCAGAAGGAGAAAAAAACCTATACCCTTTCAGCTCCCAATGCCTCTCTCCAGCAACTCCCTCATCCTGACTGGGCTCTCTAAACATTCATCACAACTTTCTTGGTACCCTATAGGCATCAAATCCTTGTTTGAGTAAACCTCTGGAGGTGTGGGGGGAAATAAAATGTTGAGTGTATGTTACCACAGTGTTGATGTTTCCTTACCTTTTCCTTCCCTTTGGTTTATTGGCTTGTAACCCTAACCCCTATGATTTTCTATATAAAAGTGGGAACTCCCTCGTGCTTCTTGTGACAGTTTCTGGGGCTTCAGGATTGGCACAAATTGGTGTTACAGTGGGATTCTGAAGGAGAGCTATCCCACAAGTGAGGCAAATGGGGATTGGTAGTCACAAGCCACAAGGCACAGGGCAAACTGCTGTACTGAGTGTATAGATTTTGTTTGTTAGGTGGGCATTTGATCAAGAAAGATGAGTACCACAGAGAAGCAGGGACCCCCAACGGAAGGGAAAAACACACATACCCCATCTAGTGCCTCAAGGCCTGTATTCAATTCAGAACCCTATAATGGGGAGCAACAAGAATGGAGTGACTGACATGAACAATTTGAAATGGCAGATGAGTTAAATGGGTGGAATGAGGATACTTATTTAAGATTGATGAGCCTGTTGCTTAGAGGGAATGCCAGGGAGGTTTACTGTGGCATCAGCCATGAATCCAAACAGGATTACAAGCACCTGACTGGGGCTCTCAGGAATGCACTCAGGAGACACTGGGAGACCTAAGGTGACCTGGACCAGCTCAAGAAGAGTATGGAAACCCAGTCCCAAAGCAGACAGGCAAGGGAAAATCCTGCTGGACCACAAGAGCTGGGGTGTCATCAGGAGAATGTTGATGGATGCTGATATTGTAGCATCTGTGATCACTTCCAGAGGGAATGCACAGAGAGTTGGTGGTGTTTAGGGAAGGGCAACTTATATAGGAAGTGGAGAGGGGCCCATCCACTGCTACCAGACACAGACGCCCACAGAATGAGGTAGTAATTATTGGTGTCACAGGGTTGAGATACTACCTGGAGGGAAAGCTAGGAGATGTTCCTTGCCAATTCCTCCTAGATTTAGGTGCTCAGCTATCCATTGTACATAGCTGGGTATGGGAGCAAGCCATAACAAAGGAAGAAAGAAGCCCTTACCCCTGTAGGATAGTGGTCTAGGTAGCCAATACAGAAACACTTCCAATTGTACTCCAGTACAATCATCAACTTCCAAGGCCTACAGCTGCCATGTAAATTTCTTGTAATAGACAATGTCAATCAAGATGCCTCATTAGGCACTGACTTCCTAAAAAAAATGTCAGATCACTTTGAATTTTGCAGATTGTTCATGTTCTTTTCTGGGGAGGTCTTTTCCCTTGTATATTATAGGTGGCCAAGTGAAGGCGTTCAACTTTACGTTCACATTATAATATAGTTTCATAGCTGGTAGGGTCAGAAGGGACCTGAGCAGATCATCAAGTCCGACCCCCTGCCATGGGCAGGAAAGAATGCTAGGAACAAACAACCCCAGCTAGGTGATTATCTAGCCTCCTTTTGAAGACCCCCAGGGTAGGAGCGAGCACCACTTCCCTTGGAAGTTGGTTCCAGATCCTGGCCACCCTGACTGCGAAGTAGTGCTTCCTGATGTCTAGCCTGAACCTACTCTTAGTCAACTTGTGGCCATTATTCCTAGTTATTCCTGGTGGTGCTCGGGGGAACAGGGACTTTCTCGTTCTCCGCTGGTCCCCCTTGGTAAGTTTATAGACGGCAGTTCTTTTGCTGCGCGGGCCGGCAGCATGTTGGTGGGGGGGCATTAAGCCATGGCACATAAGTATAGGAGTGGATATGGAGCTTTTGGGCCACTCCCCAGATCGTGCTGCCCCAGACTCAAGAGGTACCAGTTGCAGCTACAAACACCTGGACTGAGTGACTAACTACACTTTCCTCTCTGATCCACTTGGCAGTGCAAATCTGCTCTAGTAGAACGTACTTAAGTTTCTCGTTGATTTTTTTCTGGGGGATGTATAGTCCTTGACATGCCTTGAGTGCTGTAAGCACAACTGAATGGAGCACTCAATTAACGAAGCTCCAAGAATAATTTTTTACCGGCTTCTGTTTTGCATCTTTATTACCCTGTGAGACTCATGTTTTACATGGTCTGCAAAACTTGGACTAATTAGCCCAGAAATGGACCTTGATAGCATGCCTTATTGCTGTAGGTTTATCCAAAGCTCCAAATGCTTTACATGAGCATGTGACTGCTTGGGGGGACATTTCCACAGTTCCTAGCTATATTAGGTACTTACATAATGTCCATTACTATAGTATAAAAGCACCTCACCTATTTATATTTACAGTACCCTTATGCAGTAAGACAGGACTATGATCATCACTATTTTAATGATAGGGAAACTGAGACTTAAAGCTAAATCCTCTTTCACTGTTTCTGAATGGCACATGCACAAACATGTAACTGCTGTTTTTCACATTTAAACATGATTTCAGATATGCCTGTGCAAAGCAGCAGGTATTCGATTTGGCTTATTGGGAGGGCAGTGATTTGATTCAGTGATTTGAATCGCTGTTCTGATTCGATTCGGCTGATTTGGATTCAGAGATTTGGTTTTGAATTCAGCCGAATCTCCTCTGAATCAGGCAGGTGGTGGTGGCAGTGTTAGCAGCAGAAGTGTGGTGGTAGTGAGCTCGCTCCACCCCACCTGCTCCCCCTGCCCTTTCCCCATGGCTGTCCTGCCCAGCCCCAGCATCCTGGCACTTAAAAAAAAAAGAAGCCCCGCATTCACCGGCTGAAGGAAAAAAAAAAAAAAAAAAAAAAAGCTCCACACTCACCAGCTACAGCAGTGGTGATCGGGGCCTTTGGGGGATCATGGCAGAGCCTTAACACAGAATGCAGGGCAGCAGGGATCGCCCCCCATGCCTGGCACCCATGTAGCAGCTGTGTCTTTGTGCAGGTGCAGTATGGCTTAGCAGGACACTGTGCAGTGTCCCAGAGCTGCGGCGGCTCCAGCAGTTACCAAGAACCTGGCAGCACTCAGCCTAAGTGTCCGCAGCTTCTGGACAACACGTGGAGCTCCATGGCACCCTGCTAAGCCATGCTGCACCTGCGCAATGCGACAGCTGATGGATGGGTGCCAGGCAGGGGGAGCTGATCCTCAGTGCCCCCCACTGTCCCCCACTTCATGGGGGGGCTTTAGCATGAACCCCCAGAGGCCCTGGTTGCCACTGCTGCAGCCTGTAGTGAGGGGCTTTTTTTTTTTTTTAAGTGCTGGGAGGCTGGGGCTCGGTGGGGCAGCCATTGCGGGGGGCGGGGGGAGCTGGTGGGGGATGGGGCCAGGTGGGGGTCCTCCCATGGTTTCCCCTTCTCCAGCTCCCCTGCCCCTTACTTACTGGCATGGAGTCTGGGTCCAGCTCCCTGCAGCAGGAAGCAGCGACTGCCCAAATCTCCAAATCAATTTGGAAGCTTCCTATTCAATTTGGACCTTTTAATGGGTCTCCTGTTTCGATTCAGATTTGGATATTCAGCCCCTGAATTGGGCCAAATTTCCTCCAAATTGAATTGGCTACTGAATCTTCACACAGCTCTAATTTCAGATTCTATTTTTCCCTCTGGCAAACTAAAAATCACCTTGTGCATGTATCTGCTGGAAACAATATGTAGGAGGAGGAGGCAGTGCAGCAACACTATGGCACTTGCCTAGGATACCAGAGGCCCATTTCTAAGCCCCTTCAACTAAGGACTGGGGTCAGGGGGATTGAATCCCTTGCTGCCCAGCAAAAAGCTCTAGCTGTAAGGCCACAGTTCAGGCATTATGCAGAGCCTTCTCCAGATCTACTTTTGAAGCTGACATACTATGCCTGGCATTTAATATCTAATGGATAAAGTGGTTGGAGAGCAGCGGTGGAGTTTTGCACACTGGGAGCAAAGGCTCAGGCAAGAATACAGGTTCCATCTTTCTCAGCAAGCCACATACACGCTGCTTTATTCTCTTCTTGGCCCCATATATTCCAACCCACCCCTGTTTGGCTGCTTAAGGAGCAATCTTTAAGAGGAGAGATGAAGAAAGGTCTGAATAATTCCCAAACTGTGGCCTGGGGCTAGAGTGCTTTGCTATGAGTTCAAATACCCCCAGGGTGATGGGTGACCTAGAACCTCAATCTCCCCTTCCCTGCCTGAGTGCCTTAACTTTTAAGTTACTGGGCTAAAACCTAGAAAAGCCATCTGCCTGCTGCATCCAACACCTGCTAGTATTATGTTTATGCCAAGCTGTAATTTCAGGATTTGTTTGTGTATCACAATGAGCATATGTCTTCCCACAACTGCTCAGCCAGAGCACAGCCTACTAAGCATGCTCAGTAGGTGTGTGCATATTGCACACACTCAGCTGACTTGAAAGCTGTGTAAGTGCCAAAAACTTCAATTACAAAGCACCATAACTGTGAGTGTGAAGGGTATACTAAAGTCCCAGTGTACCCAGAGCTGTGTTGCACTGCCCCAGTGTAAATGTGATGTTCTCCAGGACACTGCAACTGCATCACATGGGATGGGCTGACTCCTTGAGAGCTATGAAATAACCCTGGACTCGTGAGACTGTAGTTCCAGTAAAGAAGGGACAATTTATTTATATCTCATTCAGATTTCAAATCCTCCATTGCTGAAGCTTAGACCAAGATTTAATGTAAATGCTGGAGTGAAAATTCCCTGTGTTTCAAAAGTGCCACCTCATTGTATTATGCTTAGTTCCCTGAAAAATCTTGCAACCCAACTCTGCTGCTCATCTCTTTGACAGCTTTGCAGAACCATTGCTGATGCCTAGAAGTTATGCCATCTCTGCTGTTCACACTTATCTGTAAACAAGGCTGGTCCTTCTCTGCCAGCTACTTTTTTTACTGTAATTCTATTGCCAGGTGTGTGGATGCCAATTCTGCCTTCCAGCTTTGACATGCCAGCTCTGAAACACAAACACACAACTAGGGAGGGAGCAATATGTTTTTTAATTGGTGCTTCTCAATTTGCAAGGAGACTTAACAGGCACATGTTATTAAGAGTATTAACCCAGCTTTCAGGCTTGGAGAGGGCATTAGGGAAGAGGAGGGTTCTCGTGTGAGCTTTACGTGAAATTGTATGGCCTGAAAAAGACAGGGGAAGGAAGGTTTAATTATTATCTGGCTTGTTCTACTCTGAAAATAATCTGTTATTAAAAGATCCAGTCACTGAATTCTACATGCCTCTAAATCCCATGGGTTTGGGAGCCAACATACACTGCTTCTGGCTCTAAGTCTCTCTCAGATGTTCTTCTAGTTGCATATATCCTTTGTGGAGAGCCCCTTAAATCCTGAGGAAGTGCCTCAGTCCTCCTAAAGTGCTTAGACATGTAGCTTCAGAGCTCTGGTTTTCTAGTTACAATCTTTAAGGAAAAAATGACAAGTAAGCAAGAAGCACAGGCTAAGCAAAGGGAATAAAGAATTACTGAGAAGTGTAATTGTATTCTGATTTGGTGTATTAAAAAGTCTAATCATTAAGGAAAGTGTAACTGTATCTTAATTCTATGTCTAAGCTTTCAAAAGAGGTTCTGATTATAGACAGGCTATCATCTTGTCTCTCTAAAGACTGAACAGTTTGGTGATTACAGTACATCAGAGCTGCCTCACTGCATGTATTTAGGTGCCTTAAGGGTTAAATATGCAAAGGGGCATTTCTGTTGCTCTGCTGAGTGTTACAATGTCTAACTTCTAGATTCCTGTCTTTTGGAGTGAAATCCAGTGCACTGCATTAGGTGCCCAAGCTCCCTACACCAAATACAGGGAGAATTTGACACCTCAGATCGGTATTAACCATCAGATTAATGAGGGAACTGCCCTAGGCAAACACAGGATATTTGAACTGCAGCATCAGTGAGGGAGATAGGATAAGTGGAGGCCAACAGAAGGACCTGGACAGATCATCCAAAATACTGAAGAAGCTCATCTGCAAACCCAGGCTGGTGGACATCTGTAAAGGGGCACAGAGACCCAGGGGAAACTTCACCTGAGTGGACCCTTTGGGCCAGACCAAATTACACATAGACTATGTCCTGCTCCCCAAGGGGTGGATGGTAGTAAAAGCCAAATCCATACCAATCTGTTTCTTTGAGCACTGCCTCCCAACAGTGGATAGCAGAAATAGGGGAAAGCCAGAGAGGTTCAGAGGCATATGGAAGATGAACATCAGCCTCCTGGATGACTAAAGGATACAGTAGAGGTCAGGCAGAGCTATGTGACTAGAAAGCCCTCAGACTAGCATACAGGAACAACACAGAGTGGTGGACCAGTGTGAAAGAGAAGTTGAGAAGTTTCTTCCTGAGAAGATGAGAACAGGCCAGCAGAATTTGAGCCTGGTTCCAGAAAAATGCCACACGTTGAAGAGCCTGCATATTCAGGTGGCTTGGGGTTGGGATGTGAGGGAGGAAGTGAGAAAGATGAAATCCCAGAGAAAGACCATGAACAGCCTGGTGGACAGAACGGGTGTGGAGCACTGGTTGAACAAGGGAGATGGCAGCAGTTTTCTATGAGGAACTCTACACTGCATGACCAGAGGACCCCAGGGCCATGTGAGATTGCCTTGAGAGGCTCACCTGAGTCCTCAGAGAGGAAGAAGGGCAGACACTGGAAAGGGAATGGACACTGGAAGAGGCTGACAAAACCCTCTGCAGTTTCAAGAACGGTAAGACTCCTGAGGTAGACAGGCTGCCCAAGGAGTTCTGTGTTACCTTCTGGGATCAGATGGGTCTCAAACTGCTGGAGATCTTAAAAGACTGACAGTAAGAAGGCTATCTGGGGGCAGGGATAGACTAGGGGCTCATGACCCTCCTGTACAAGAAGGGTCCAAAGGAGTAGTTGAAGAACTGGAGTTCCATAACCCTCTTGAACTTTGGCTATAAACTGCTGGCCAGGGTGTTAGCCAAGCACCTTAAATCTGTTATAGGTATGGTGATCCATGAAGACCAGTCATGCACTGTGCTGGGGAAACAGATCCACAGAGCCTTGCTGCAGCTATGAGATGTGCTTCAGTACTAGAAGGACAAGGGGCAGAGGACTGTGCCCCCGCCTGACCTCGTATAGGTGCTCTCAGGCGGCCTCCAAGCATTCACTCAGCTCCGGCCAAGAGGTATGTCCCCGGGACCTATGTGTTCAGTTGCGTTCCACTCTGAGGGAAGCCCTGATACTCTCCTGCCGTGATTTGGTCTTCTCTTCTTCAGTGGGGAGGCTCTTCCTTAGAGATTCTCACAGACCGGGTACTACCTGCCGAAGGCATTCTTGGGGCTCCACCTCCCCTACACCCCAGCCATGCACCAGCCCTCAAGACTGCTGGATGGTGGATTATCATCCTGTCCCCTGTGATGTCCTCCTCTGTCTTTTTGCTGCCTTGTCTGTCCCTGGATGGCTCACCTGTCCCGGATGACTGCAGGGTGTGAGATCGTCTCTGCCTGTGCGCCCGAACTTCCTCCAAGGCTCCTGTAAATCCCATCTCAATCTGTCTTCATGACTTTGGACCCACGGAGGGTCTTTCCTTGGTCACGACTCTGGGTGCCCTCCAAAATAAAGTGAACAAAGAAAAAAATAACGAAAGGATTGGGGTGCAGGTCTCTGCCCGCCCCACTCACAGGTCCTTCTGATCCCTCGATGTCATCCCTCTTTGCCTCATCTGTTCCACCAAACAGGGCTTTGGGTCCTCCTAATGCATCTGAGACCCCTCCAGAGGGTCTCCGTCCTGCCCTTTTCAGAGCTGCCACTCTTTCTGAGATGCCGCCTGGAGAAACTCCACCCTCGAGCGTCCCTGCTGTCTCCTCCTGCCATTTCTCCACCGCTGTCTTTTGAATCTGGGTGTACAGGAAGAGAGTGTGGGAGTGTGGGAAGAAGGGACCAGGGGGGCAGGGATGGGGAGCTTAGGGTTTAGAGACAAGGTTGCGTCATTGTGATGGGCAAAGGTGATGGTGATGGACATGAAGGTTCACGATGCAGATATTGTGACAAGAATGTGTATGATGCACTTGTAATGATGTGCATTGGCGCTGGACTGTCAAGTGGGCCATAGCAGCCACAGGACAGTGTGGTACAGGTACTGTGAGAGAGAGAGAGAGATGGTGTGTGTGTGTGTGTATGTGTGTGTGTGTATGTATTTTTTTTTCAATCCTCGCCTCTGAAGATCTTTGGCTCCCTCCCTTTGCTTGGGATCCACAGCCCAGAACTCTATCCTGAAAATGAGTGCCTCAGAACCAGGGTCATTCTTTTACTTTAAAACCTAACCAGAAAACAGGATGATGCCCCAATTTCTGTATAACAGCATGATAGTTAGGTCACTCATACAGAATGTAGGAAGTCTGGCTTCATTTCTCTCTTCTGCCTAAAGGGATTCAAAACAATATCGCCCAACTTCCTGGAAAGTTCTCATAACTATCAGTATAGACTGTTTGAGAAATGGGGAAAGGATACTCCCTACATCTTGTGCTGAAGCTGCCCCATTGTACAGGAAAGAATTAAGGATTCATTAGAAAAAAATACAGAAAACAAGTGAGGATGACCCTGCAGCCTAGTGTTAACACATGGCTTCTGGGAGGGAGAAGACCAGGGTTTAGTCTAAAGCCTATGGTTAGGACATTCATTTAAGCTACAGAATCATCCTTATGGTTGCTCTTGCTTTCTGGCCTAATGTATTTTTAATTCTTACCTGCAATGTAGCATGGCTTCAGCATGCTACATTGATAGTTTATCACTATCAAATACACAAGCACCAAGACTCATGGCTAGGACACTCTCCAAGTCACTAAGAAATGTGATTGTAAATTTTCTCTGTCAGGGGAGGAAATTATAACCTTGTTCTCCCATGTCCTGGGCAAATAATCTAATGACTAGACTGCTGTATAAAAGGGAATGATGGTATGACCCCCAGTATGTTTTAAAAAGAAGCGGCCACCACTTCAGCATTGTGTTTGGAGCCCAATTCTACAGTGTGTGGTAAGTATGCTCTGAATATGAGGAATGAAAAGCAAGGGAACACCTAGTTTCTAGATCCTGATAACACTTAGAAACCAAGTTTGATATTCTATTCCTGATTGATTGTCTAAACGGCCATTTATAGGTCATTTTTGGCACTTATGCACAGCTAGGAATTCTATTCTTGCTCACATAAACCTGTATGTGTTAGATAACTACATAGATAGGCAGATTGTGCAATAGGCTATGCATTAGCTGTATACATAGGTGGGCCATGTATGTACACCCTTTGTGGATGAGGAGTGGCCTTAGATGCTTAAAAATGGAGTAAACAGAACCCCACAAGTAGCAGGACTTAATCAGGAATGGAGGAGGGCCCAAAGACAGAATGATCAGCTTTTGCCTCTGGTAGCTTAAATGGTTATCACTTGCCTATGAGCCTGGGTTTTATTTCACACTTGCCTAGAGTTGGTCTGAAACTAAGCCCTTCGATTTCCCTCCACAGCACTCTAACCACCACATCATAGGCAGTCATTAACCAGATCACTCTAACATTTCTTTTGAAGTTTCCTTTCTGGACAGTCATAAGAGGAAGGTATGTAGGAAACATGCAGGACCAGGAGAAACTAAGTGGAAACCAGAAGGTGAGGTGACTGCTGGCCTGGAAGTGACCAGGCCCTTGTTCCCTGGAAGTCAGAAACTCTCACTTTCTCTATGCAGTGAGCTGGGACCAGGGGGTCAAGAGCTCCCCAGCCTTGGTGCTGATCCGCTCCCAGCTCTTGGGGAGAGCCAGGGAGCCAAGCAATGCCAGGACCAGGGACAGAGAGTTCTCTGTCCTGTGTGGCCCCCTGCTGGCTAGGCTGACTGGGAGCAAGTTATCTCACAGCCAGTTTCTATATGTGTGTTACTATGTATATAGGTAGCAGCTAACCGTGCAGTAGACTAATTTACTGCACAGTAAAGTGTCTCGTGTAGGCACACTCAGAGAAACTAATTTCTTTTTTGTTGGAACTGGTCTCAAATCCACAAAGCAAGTTAAGTAGTTCAAAGCCTCACACTTTGCCACCTAGTGGAATCTAGACTCCTGAATTGGGTATCCATGATCTCTATATAATTAATTGGGTGAGTTAAGCATATATGCATTGGAATCACAGAATCCAAGAGACTGAGAAGGGTGTCACCTGAGCCAGATGAACGAGAATGACAGATGTAGTTATGCACCCTGAGCTGAAGGAGGTATCTATCTCTAGGTAAGATGCTCCGACTTTAACCCTCTCCTGAAGTTGAAAGCCTAAGTTACATCAGACAAGGTTCCTTGGGTGAATTTGATATCTTTTATTAGACCAACCCAAATGGTTGGAGAATAGTTATTAAGCAAGCTTTCGGGTTCAAAAACCCTTCGTCAGGCTCAGGAAGCTGCAGCAGTTGGTGTGTGCTCTTCCCGAAAGCTTGCTTAATAACTATTCTCCAACCATTTGGGTTGGTCTAATAAAAGATATCAAATTCACCCAAGGAACCTTGTCTGCCTATATCCTTAGACCAACACGGCTACAACCTAAACCCAAGTTACATCAGCACTTTTTCTTCTACTTTTAACAGTGATAAGCATTGTTCTGAGGCATGCAGAGAGTTTTCTTGGATGCTATCTTGCTGCTGTTGCTTTTGATATGCAGGCTACTGGGGTCTGCGTGTTCTGGAAGGCTGACACTAGCAAGCAGTCTTCCAGGTACCAAAGGCAACACGCACAAAAAATACTTGAATCTGTGTTCAGTGGCAAAAGCTCAGAAAGGTTTATTGTACTCAGACAGTACACCAGTTGGTCTAACAAATGGTCAGCCCAACTTAGTGAAGCTTTCCCCTGACAGGGAGCAACATATTATGTTGTTTACACGCCCAAATTCACTACAAGAGGCAGGACTCACAGCCCCTGTAATTATGTGCAAGTGCCCTCCCCATCTTGTACCAATTCTTCTCTCTCTCTCTCTGTTGAGATGTTCATCTCTACTTGTTTCTTTTGCAAAGTTTACACATCTGTACTTCAGTTCTTGGTTTCTCTGTCTCACTAGTGAGTTTTTACTTTTTATATTCATCCTTGAATTTTTAGCTGCTGTTTTCTTACTCCCTTTTTTCAACCAACATCTTTTTGCTCGTTAGTGTGTTTTTATTTTTAATTTTTATCAGGTCATCCAGCAGTCATGAGGCCCATTTCTCCCTGGCTGCATTTCAGCACCTTAGCTTAACTATGGTTTAGCATAACTGAATACTCACCTGAGAGATGGGAGACCTTTTTCCAAATTATCCCTGTGCCTGGTTAGGAACATGGATTTAAAAAGGTCTTCCATATGTCAGAAGAATACCTAAACCACAAGACTCCTGGAGATACAGGATTCACTGAAAATGCTAAAACAAACTCTCTTATTCCATGAGTTCAGCCATGTTCCACGGGTGTGTTAATGGTGTGACATTCTGATGGACAAGAGACTTAACAAGCACTTGTACTCCATGGGTGTGTCTACACATGATGTTACTATGCATTTATTTAGTAGTTGTATTAGCAAGTACTAAATAAATGCACAGTAACTGGAGGTACTGCGCAGTACCACTGGCAAATGTCTTTTAGGTGACACTACTGTGTAGTAGCCTAATAATACTGTGCAGTAGCATATTGGCACTGTCCATGCTGTAATGCACTTCTGTGCGGTATTTTTTGGCTACTGCACAATCAGTGTCCTGTGTAGACATGCCCAAAACAAGCAAGACCTATGTATCAGAGTTAAAAATGGGAGTGACTCTGGAAAGAACCCTCCCGCCCGCCCATCCCCACCAAAACACACATGGATGTGAAGCTTTACTGCAGGCTGCCCCTTGGGTAGAGACATCATGAAGAGACCTGCCAAAGCTACAGTTTTTAACCTTTGCTCCTTGGGTTGCTACCACTGCAAAAGCAGAAAGGAGACAGCTAGGACTTTTTCCACCATTGCACAGGACAGCTGCAAAGCGCTGCTAAGTCCTGCTAAGAGACGGCAGATCAGATTCAAAAGAGCTACGAGAAGATCTCTCCCTCCAATGCTCAGCTCAGCCCTAAGCTTCAACACACCTAGTGTGGGTAAAATCTTCAGTGGAATTAGATATGAACTTGTATACCAATGGAGGATGATCTTTTCGGCAGGCATGCCACAAATTAGCCCCCACAACCTCCTCAAGTGCAACTTTTATCCCTTTTTGCTGCCCAATCTGCTGCTGTTTTCTGCTTCCTTCCTTGTGCTCCTGCCCAATTTGCTGCTTTTCATCTGCCACTGTGATGCCTGTCTCCCCTCTCTGATCTGCTGTGTGCCACACAGAGAGGCTACCTATCCCCCTGGTGGTACCCATGCCACAGGATGGTCACCACTGCTCTAGCAAGTCTCTATTGTACATGTGCAAATGATCATTTTTCAATTTTTTGTTAAATATGGCAGTCTCCTCAGTTAAGAACCACTGTTGGTGTTGCCTCACCTTACCTCAGTGTTTCTCAACTGGTTTCTCTTGCCTCCAGGTAAAACTCTCCATGTTCCTGCTGCACAGGAAGGGCTGTAGCATATGCACACTCCTGCTGCATTAGGGCTCCCTGATAACCCTGAAGCAAGACATGAGAGCTGGTTTGGGCTGTAGCCCTTCCTGGTCCACCCCCTGCCACCCACCACACTCTTCCTGAAAACAGAGGAATGTGGGTGAGCTCTCCTGTCCTGCTTTAGGGTTATCAGAGAGCTCTAATGCAGCAGGACTGTGCACATGCCACAACCCTGTGTGCAGTGTAGATTTACCTGTTGCTACTGTGGCATCAGCACTTGAGTTACAGCACCTCTAAGGGAGTTTTGCAGCACCCTGGAGTACCACTGAGAACGACTGGGATGAGCTTTCATGGTGATAAGAGATACATCCCAACTACAAAGGAACCCATTTTGCCAAATTTCAATGTCCGTTTGAAACCATCAGCTAGATCTTCTCAAAGAACAGGTCAACACAAAGTTGAAAACTAGCAAAATAACATGTTTTCCCCTAAAGTCATGGCTAAACCACTTTGTCTAATATAACTCTCTGGAATCATATCCAGGATAGATCCCTAGTAGACAATTGCCCTAGTATGCATGCAAACTTATACTTGCTGTGTCCCTGACCTTGACCTGGCCTAGTCCTGGTGAGTGAGAGAAACCAAGAATATATCCCCTGACTCCTCGAAGCAGGGAAAATGGAGTCCCCAGTGCTGCGAAACTGCCAGAAAACAAACTGAACCCTGCAGTAATGAAAATGAGGGCTTCAGCCTTAAAGGGATAGTTCAAGGAAAATACAATAAGACACAACAGCTCCAGTGATCCAGAGTGTGCACTGGCTTCCAGTAGCTTTCCAGGTGAAGTTCAGGGTGCTGGTTTTAACTAGAAAGCCCTAAATGTTTTGGGCTTTACCTATTCAAAAGGACTACCCTTTCCCTTATGTTTCATCATGAACTCCAAGGTCAACTGAGAACAACATCCTTCAGGTTTCATCTGCACATCATGTTCCTTCAGGGACAACATTGAGGGGTGGGGTTAGTCTCATTTGTTGCTCCTCAGCTTTGGAACTCCATCCCCTTGACGCCTGTTAGAGACCAAGCCTGGACATCTTTTGAAAGCACTGAGAGACCTTTTTATTTGGGCAGGCTTTTAGCAGGGAGCATGAAGTTCTGGGGCATTTACTAGGAGTTGTTTTATTGCTTACTGCTTTATTTTAAATATTTTATCTGCTTTTTATCACAAGCTGTCCAGAACTTTTTGGGGGAGGTTTGCACACAAATCAAATAAATAACAAATAAATAAAGTTTTAGAATATTGTTCTCGGAAGCCAAGACCAACACAAGTAAGAAAATGCACTCTGATGAAGTCATGGCCTTTGTAAGGCCTTTCCAGGAAGTTGTGAGGGCCTATGTCTGAGGCATGCGGCTGCTGAAATTACTCAGTTTACCTCCTCTGGGTGCATTTGTTGGCACTCTCTTCCTTACACAGCTTATGGTTTTTCAGAAATTCCAGGGCCTCCAGAGTACTCTTATGAGCTCCATTCTCTCCATGCTCTTTGAGGGAGATTTTTCTGCTTTGCTTACTGGCCAGAGAGAGAGCTCATTGCACAAGTCTTGAACATGAATGTCAGCTGGAAATCCAGATGGATTTACCTGTTTGCATCAGGCCGAAAAGAGTTAATCAACCTATGTTGGAAATCCAAAAGATTAAAAGTAATGTGCTAGCCTGGAGCTTATTTCTCCCTGATAGAGAAAAAAAAATCACAACAGCAGCCCTCCATACTCTGAGCCCAGAGAAGGCCTTGGAGCCAAAACACATCTCATATCCCCCCCTCCCCCACTGAGGTTTTATTAACCACTTTCTTTATTTCACAGCTGTTCCCCTGCCTGATTTGTTAGTGCTATGTGAACTGCCAATTCATCAGCTTGAGCAATGCTTCCAAAGACCTCTGGGCATCACAGATCTACTTGACACAGCAACTCTCACATGACAAACCAAGAGGGGAAGCCAGTTTGCAGCAGGTAGACTCACCCTTGTGAGCTGAATCCCAGTATTGTGAAAGTTAATAGAAATAGTCTAATTGACTTCAAGGGGATCTGGGTGGATGCTGGTGCCAGGATTTTGTGGGAATTCAATTGTGGCCTCCTGAGCATTACTGCAGCACATACTTATATTGAAACCCTCATTGGGCTGAGCGGGTTGGTCAAGCTGAGAGGAGCTAAGTCAACCAGGGAGATAAATCACCTTAATCATGCTGCTTTGGAATACTCCAGAGCAGCTGGAAGAAGCTTGCCAAGCTGGTGTTTGGCCTAGACAAAAGCAAACAGTCATTAAAATAGAGTCTAAAAACCATTCACCAACATCTAAGGGTGTTTATACACATGTGGGGGGACGACCTTAATTAGAGCGGCTCCAAGCACAGTGTTCCTGTGCTTAAAAATGGCCGTGGGGGGAGGGATAGGGGGGGTTTAACTACAGCTTGTTGAACAAGCTTTAGTTAAAGTGCCCCTGCCACAATTTTTAAGTGCAGAGATGCTGGAGTCTGCTAGAGGTGAGTAATTACTTCACTCTAGCAGACTCGATTAATTGAGTTTGCGCCAATGCACTGTATTTCCAGTGTATCAGAGCTGCACATGTATAGCTGCCCTAAGTGACTAAAGGCCCGAGGGAAAAGGTGCGTAGATGTCTTGACTCAAACAAAATCTCCTCCCAAAACTCCCCTAATGAGAAACAAGATTGCAGCAAGGAATTATCAGGGCAATAGGAAGCTTCGTTCAAACTGGGCATGTCTACACAGGCAGACAAGGTTCCTTGAGTGAATTTGATATCTTTTATTAGACCAACCCAAATAGTTGGAGAATAGTTATTAAGCAAGCTTTCGGGTTCAAAAACCCTTCGTCAGGCTAAGGAAGTTTCAGCAGTTGGTGTGTGCTCTTCCTGGATGGAATGGATGGATGGAGTGCATGGTAGACTATTTTACTGTGCATTTTACTGTCATGTAAAAAAACATGCAATTACGCTAATGCCCAGTAAAATAGTCTGCTGTGCATTAAGCGTCACTTAAGACACGTGTGCTTTTGGTACTGCATGTTAGTGTAGCCTAGTGTGCATCTATTTAGTACCTGACATTGGAGGTACTAAATTTAATATGCATTAGGAAACGCACGCATATGTAGATGCACCCACCTAGTACCAGGATCTCTTCCCTGGCAGCAATGCTGAGCCCCAGATCCCAAGTTGGTTTGTAAGCTGAGGCGTACGAGGAGAAATGACACACAAGAAACCCTGCTTCTGGCATGATTCTAGAAAGGCACATTCATTATCTCTGACCAGCTGAGGGCTTATACCCTCATTATAAAAACACTGATTTTGTGTTGGCAGGGAGCAGCTCTAAGTTTTGTTGGCAGGGAGCTGCTCTAGTTCCACTCTAATTAAGATGCACAGAGCATCTCGTGTATTAACATCCCCATGCTTAAAATGGTGGCAGGGGCACTTTATCTAAAGCTCATTGAATGAACTTTATATAAAGCACCCTGGCTGCTATTTTTAACTGCAAGAATGCTGATAAATGAAACACTGGAGGCTGCTAGAGTGCAGTAATTACCACACTCCAGCAGACTCGATTAATCGAGTCTGTTCCAATGCACTGTAATTACAGCACATCAAAGCAGCCTCGCTACTCATGTATAGATGCCCACAGGTCTCAGAAGGCACGTCATCTATACAAGATGCTTAATGGAAGGTAGACTAATTCTACTGCGCATTAGCGTGCACAGAAAACTGTGCTAATACACTAATGTACAGTAGTATTAGCTTAATGTACTTTAAGTATCACAGAAAATGTGTGCAATCATGCTAATGCACAGTACAGTAGCCTACTACATGTGTATTTGGTGCTTGATTATACAAGTACTAAATTTAATGTGCAGTAGGCAGTGTGCATTAATGAACATGTAGACATGTCCAGACTTCCCTCATTATGTTCATGATGTGAGAGCCTCCAGTTCTGAATTTTTGCTAAAGTTCCTATTTGCCATATGTCCTGCTTGTTGTCATCATATTAATAAACTATATATTTTGAGTTAAAGCTGCTGGTTAAAAAATGGAGGATACATGGTCAACACTGCAAACAACACTAGACTGGTCTCATACCAGGAAACCAACTTGGTGTTGGTGCTTTGAGGGGGCTAAATGCAATGCATAAGCTGGGAAAGGCTGATGACCTCCTGTTAAAGGTACCAAACAGGCAGAAAAGTCCTCCAGAAAGTAGATGGAGAATCATCACCCTCACTGGGTTAGCATTCCTGAATTTCAACAGGTTGTCCTGAAATACAGGAATTTCTGATAGATTGAATTCAGCCTTGTACAGCAAGGTCTATGTGCTCTATAATCTCACTCAGCTCTTTTGTCAAGAAGTAAACATGATTAGAAAAAAAGGAATGGAAGGAGCCAAGGGTGTCACTTGGCCTTCAAAGAAATAAGTGGGTAATTATTGCAGTTAATTACTAGTTATAGCAAGTTTGCTCATAGGAGTTTGGGACACAATTGAAGTGTAAAGGATATGTAGGCTTTATTGCATCAAGAGCCAGAAACCCAGACTACATTCAGGGAGTTAGAAACAAGACTAGGTTTTAGTAGGGCCACTCACCCAGTTAGAGAGAAATTTGCTGAGCAGAGGCTTGCCAAAAGATATCACAATCAATCCTTTTATGCCTGGGTTTGAAACAGATATGATCACATAGGTATGAGATTTCTTACTGGTCATGGCCTACCCCAGTTCCATCAAAAAGCATAGCTGGTTATGTAAATGTTTTCTCATCATGGAGCAAGAATGGGTGTTTGAGGTGATGGTTTATTTTGTCCTGGTCATTTAAGTGGCATTGTTTTTGGCTGGCTAAAAGGCATTTTTGGCACTTATATACCACAGGGCAGAAGCATTATGTCACACTCTAGGATCCTATGGGGCAGTAAGAGGGAGGGAAGGCATGGAGGTGCTGCTGAGTGATGGAGGGGTGGGACCTCTGAGAACAGGGTTAGGGGGAGGGTGGGAAATGCACATATACTTGGGGCTCAAAAATTGCAGCATGCTGTCTTCACCTCAGTTGTTGCTCCTACAGTAGCAGCACAGTGTCCATGTACCCAGCTGTTATAAGAGTAACACCGTGGGGCTGCTTCTTCGGCCAGGATGTGGACTCTATAGGACTTAAGGATTCTGGTGCCCCTATTAAGTTGGTTCCCAGGTGTGGTGCCCTGCTCACCCGGCCCAAATTACTCTACTGCCCCAGGTGAATTCTACTCCTAGGCACGTACAAGTAACAATGTAGTCATGCAAACATGGAGCAGCAACAACACACACACACACACACACACACACACACACACAGACCTCCCATCTTCCTTTCAAGAAGCTGTCTGTCTAGGGTACTCACTTAGAAATCAAAGGACCTATGTTCTGAGCCACAGGCTGCCGTCATTCAGAAAGGGTTTGAACTTGGGTGTAAGCACAGTAATTTAACCATCACAAGACAGGTCTGCTTTTAACCAGGCTTTTCTCAGGTGTTTCTTTTGAAGCTGACTCCCTGGAGAGTCTGAAGAGGAAGGTATGTAGGGAGAGAAAGGACATAAACTAGAGGCTATGTGGGTGAGGTGGTTATTAGCCTGACAGAAGGGAATCATAGAATAATAGAAAGAAGGACTAGAAGAGACCTATAAGATCAAGTCCAGTCCCCTGCCATGGGCAGAAGGTAATTGAGTTCAAATGAGATCAATGAGGTATTTGTCCAGCCTCCTCTTAAAGACTGCCAGAGACGGCGACTGCACCACTTCTGCTGGCAGTGTATTCCAGATTCAAGTTACCTGTATAGAAAAGAAGTTTTTCCTTATGTCCAGCCAAAACTTTTCCTCAACTAGCTTGTGTCCATTAGTCAGCGTCTTCCCATGGTGGGGGGGCGGGGGTGAAAGGGCTTTCCTGAAAAGTTGTTCACCTAGATCTCAATGTTCCCCCTTGCTCCCTCGACATATTTGTAGGTGGCTATCAAGTCACCTCTCAGCCTTCTCTTGATCAGGCTGAACAGTCCCAGATCCTGAAGTCTCTCCTCATAGGGCTTGTCCCCCAGGGGAAGGAGAATCTAAAAAAATGGCCCTAATTATCTGCCTACTTTTAATCAAGAAAGAAGCAGTTAGCCACTTAAAAGGGAAGTTGGATTTGAACTGAAGTGTCTTAACTGTGTTTCCACCACCAGCTTCTCCTTGTTGCCACGTTGGCAGCAGTGCTCGTGGTGTTGCTCATGGGTGTGGCTACTGCCACCCCCTCCCCGCCCGCCTGCTGCCACCAGCCCCACACCCGCTGCTGTTCCTGACCACCATGGGTATCTTGGCCTGGTGCAGGGACAGCACTGAGTGCAAGCAGCTATGGGGCAAGCAGCGCTTGGGCTCACAGCACAAGCAATCACGAGACTCTGGCAGCAGGGGCTTGGCAGCGGCCACGACGGCAGGGGAGGACGAGGCGGACTCAGCCACTGCTGCCTTCTCCTTGTTTCCACACTTGCAGAGCCACTCACAGAAGCAGCTACTGCTGCCACGGTGCTCCTGCTGCACCTGGCTGCCACGCACCACCTCCCTGTGTGGGTGCTGCTGTGGCTGTCAGCAGCTGCCACCAGGTGACAAGGCAAGGCTTTCCCCGCCGCTGCCACCGCCGCAACCCCACTGCCGCTAGTGCCACTAGCCCGAGCGCCGCTTGTACTGTAGCTGCTTGCACTTGGCACTGTCGATGCACCAGGCCAAGGTGCCCATGGCGACCAAGAACAGGAGCAACTGTGGTGGCAGCAGTGGCAGCTGTAGCAGTGGTGGCTGCAGGAGCAGGTGTGGGGCCAACAGTGGCAGCTACACGGGGAGGAAGAGCATGGCAGCCAGGCATGGCAGGAGCGCTGTGGCTATAGCGGCTGCTCCCGCAGGCAGGATTGCATGCAGCACTGTGAGCGTGGCGACAGGGAGAAAGCAGTGGCAACCAGGCCTATCTTGTCCTCCTTCTCCACTGTGGCTGCCACCTCCAAGCCCCACAGCTGCCACAACCTGCCCTGAGGGGTGCTGCCGGGGCCACTCTGCCTTGAGTGGCAGGAAGAATTGGGAGGCCAAGGCACACCACAATTGACCCAAAACTGCCAAGCCATCAGCCAGCTCCCCTCTCTCCCTGCTGGCACAAATCAGGACAATTTTTTTTTTTTAAATTAAATTAAAATATATGATTATGGGTGTTTGATTTTTAGTATGTGATTTTTTTTTGTTCCCCTAAGATGGTCAACCCTCTTCCCCAAAGGAGTATTTCCAGAGTCAAAGGGAGGGACTTTTGGTGGCAAAGGTCAGAGGTTAGGGGCAGGACTTCCAGTCCCAAGATGGTGACCAGGGGGAAGGGCACCTGTGGGCATGGCTACCCATGTGACCCTCAACAGCTTGCCAAAACTCAGTAAATGGTGTCATAGTTTCATAGTTAGTAGGGTCTGAAGGGACCTGAGCAGATCATCAAGTCCGATCCCAAGGCCATGGCAGGAAAGAGTACTGGGGTCAAGTGACCCCAGCAAGGTGTTCATCCAGCTTCCTTTTAAAGACCCCCAGGATAGGAGCCAGCACCACTTCTCTTGGAAGCTGGTTCCAGATCCTAGCCGCCCTGACAGTGAAGTAACACCTCCAGATGTCTAGCCTGAATCTACTCTCTGCCAGCTTGTGACCGTTATTTCTAGTCACTCCTGGTAGTGCTGGGGGGAACAGGAACTCCCCCAATTCCCTGCTGGTCCCTCCTGACTAGTTTGTAAACAGCCACTAGATCCCCCCTCAGCCTTCTCTTGTGGAGGCTGAACAGGTTCAGGTCCCTTAGCCTCTCCTCATAGGGCCTGCCTGGCTGACCCCTGATCATGTGGGTAGCCCTCCTCTGGACCATCTCCATGTTGTCCACATCCCTCCTGAAATGCAGTACTCCAACTGCGGCCTGACCAGTATCACCTAGAGGGGGAGGATCACCTCCTTGGACCTGCTTGAGATGCATCTGTGGATGCATGACCACGTCCCCACACTGTTGGCCCACATTCATTTTGGCATCAATAATGACTCCAAGATCCTTTTCTGCCTCTGCACTGACAAGAAGGGAGTTCCCCAGCCTGTAGGTGTGCTGCTGGTTCTTCCTCCCCAGGTGCAGTACCTTGCACTTGTCCATGTTGAAACCCATCCTGTTCTCATCCGCCCACTCCTGTAACCTATCTAGGTCTGATTGCAGTCTATTTCTCCCTTCTAGTGTGCCCACTTCCCCCCACATCTTAGCGCCGTCTGCAAATATGAATAGGGTGCTTTTTACCCCCTCGTCCAAGTCACTGATGAAGATGTTGAACAGTACGGGCCCAAGGACCGAGCCCTGGGGGACCCCACTGCCCACATCCCTCCAGGTTGAATAAGACCCATCCACCACCACTCTCTGGGTGTGGCGCTCCAGCCAATTAGTGACCCATCTGACTGTGTAGGTATCGATGCCACAGTCCCCTAGTTTTTTAATGAGAATGGGGTGAGAAACAGTGTTGAAGGCCTTCCTGAAGTCCAGAAAGACCATGTTCACTGCGACACCTGCGTCTAAGGATTTGGTGACCTGGTCATAGAAGGCCACCAGGTTGGTCTGACAGGAACTGCCTCTAATGAACCCATGTTGGTTGCCCCTAAGCATAATCTCCCCTGCTGGCCCCTCGCAGACATGTGCCAGGATAATTCTCTCCAAAAGCTTACCTGGGACCGAGATAAGACTAACTGGCCTATAGTTTCCTGGGTCCTCCTTCCTCCCTTTTTTGAAAAGGCCCTCCACCTGAAATAATTGCCTGCCCCTGTTGTGAACTCTTTGTGAAGATATTGTGCACTTTTTACCCCTATGGCTGCTTGCAGACTTCAACACAAACAAACAAACAAACAAACAAAAAATGCACTTTACAGGAAGAAGCAGTATATTACCTCAACGCAGGTCTGCAGCATTTGTAAAGATCTGGTGCTTCAGCGGTTCTTTTTGGTGCTTTTATCTAAAGCTGATTCAATCAGCTATTAGATAAAGGCTGCTTGTACATGCCACAGGGGTTTAATTCGGGTTAGTTCTCCCTAATTTGAAACAATGGATTTTTAAAGACACCACTTCAATTTAGGGAGAATTAAATGAAAATAACCCCCCATGGTATGTACACAAGGGTGGGGGCCTGATCCATACCTGTCTCTTTAGCAGTGGAGGGGGAGGGGTGGGCAAGCTGCTGGGGCTGAGCAGTCCCTGAGCTATTCAGGGGCCCCTCAGGTGACACCCACCCGCTGGCACTTGGCCTAGGTGGTCTTGGATGACACTACAGTTGTAGAGGGAAGCACTGCCCCCCCACATCCACAGAGGGAAGCACCAGGCCCCTGCACAGCTCAGGCAGGAAGGCAGGCTCCAGGGAGGGGGGAAAAAATGAGGCTCATATCTTTTTTTTTTCTTCAGTGAAGCATGCCTGCATGGGCTGCTTCCGGGTCCCACAGCTGCTGAGCTGCGTGGGGCCCTCCAAACCCTGAGCATGTAGGCTTCCAGTGCCCCATGCACTGTTGCACTTTGTTAGGTAGCAAACTAAAACATCTTGGAGGTGTTTTATCTTGCTATATACTTGTCACTTAAAGCGGAATACACCACCGAGCGTGCAAACAGCAACACCAGTAAAGCGGAATACGCCGCCGAATGTGCAAACAGCAATGCCATTAAAGCGGTGCAAAAGGGCATTTAACCACTTTAAAGGCCAATTTTGTAGTGTGTACAAGGCCCCAAAGCCCCCAAAAGCCCCACTAAAGCACCCAGTCAATAGAATATGTTGGGTGAGTTGAGAAGAAGTAACATGCAGCCTCTTCTGGGCATGCACAAGGCTCAGCATAGGAATGCACTGAATTTAAAATAAAGTGCCAGTTTGTTTGGTATTTTGGGGGGGGGGGGGGGGGGGGGGGGGTTTTTTTCTAAAG
>NW_005842256.1:584323-607978 GCF_000455745.1 Alligator sinensis
GGGGGGGGGAGAGGGGGAGGCTTATGTCTGCAAGTACCATATATGTCTATTTGCTTCTGAGCAAAATGGAGTCTTCTCATGACTAAGGCCTCTCAATAACACAACAGGAGGAAGAAGAGAGGGAACTGGCTGGGACAACAGAGAGGATGGAACCTTTGAGCTCTCGGTGTAGATACATTTCCTACCCCTGAACTACAGCTTTAGATGCTGCTTCTACACTGAACTTTGTGAAACAGGACACTTGCATGCACTGGAGATTTCACCAGGAACACAGCCTTAACTAAATGAGACTCAAGACGGATGGACAATCCTGTAGGGTAAAAGTACAGTGTGCCAGGGGGAGCTAAGTTGGGGACTAGGCAAACTAGTTCAGAGGCTTTAATGCTACCAAAGTTGCTTTTCCCTTTTTAATTAAAATACATATATTCCATAAAATACTGATACTGTCTTTGCCTAGAGAGATTTAATCCTGACTAAGTCTTGGCCAGTGACTCAGATTGTCCTTAAGGTCTCAGTTCTGCAGTGAGAACCTCACAGGCAGCCTTCTGTGAATGCATGGAGCCTTGGAGCCTATCCACAAGGCTCTCATTTTAAAAAGGGAGTCTAATCAATAACAATTCAGTAGCCTGTGTGCAATATGGTGTCTTTCTCTGTTCAATTTCTGCTGCCCCAGTGCCTTCATCACACAAGCCACTAAAAAGTAATTCTAAATTAATTTACAAATGGGAGTCAGAGCTCCAGTTCCTGCTGCTGTACTTTTCTGATATTAGTTCCATGCCAAAATCAGACTCAGTCAAACTCAGAAGAGGCTGACAGCAAAAGGGCTGCATGGGCCCTAAGTTCCTTTATGGCCCTGGAAATGATGTTACTCAATCAGGCCGAGACATGTTGATATCAGGTGACTATGATAGAAGCTTGCCTTGGGGGCACTCATACCATACCTGTTATGTGCTTGCAGCACTCCAGCATGGAAAACTGCCAGTCTGGCACATTTGCCAGCACCTACAGCTGTAGTGGTTTAACTAGTACCAGCTGGTAGTTTTTATGATGCTAGAGCTGGCACAAAACAGCCACCTGATCATATCCAATGCATCATGCTGTTCAAGATGTCATCTGAGGGTAATTTGGCAAACTACATCATGAAGTGTCCTGTGGTCTTGGTGCCTGATAGTGGAGAAGTATATGGCAAACATCCTCCGGGTTGTAGTCCAAGTGCATCTCCATGTGTAGTGTCAAGATAGACATAACGTAGCTAGACCTAACAAAGAGCAGTAACCCACTCAGAGTCTCACTTGGCAATCAGAATCTCTGAGTGGTTATTAGAGATACCTTGGAGATACAGTGAAACACTTTCCTCCAGGAACTGTCCTCAACATGACCCAAAAATTCTTCCTATTGTGTTGCATCTGTCACCCTCTCCTCTTTCCTCACCTAAAGGAGCAGAACAGCTGTGTTTTCATGCCATCTCTTGGGGCTCTTCCTTATCTCTGTGAACATTGTTGCAGAGAGGCACATTAGTGTGTTTACAGCATTCTGTTTACTGAATATGTTCGCCATTTCATTTTTTATTATGATATTTTATTTTTATTGCTCTCTACATGATCGGTTTGTTTGCATTAACTTGATTCTAAGGTTTCATAATCTGATTATAGATTAATCAGCAGGCTCTGAGGAAAATGATAAAATAGATGCATGTTAAAGCAATATACCTGCATTAGTGAACACTAGCTATGTTCTCTAGGTTTAACATCAGACTTGGTTCATTCCAGGGGCTTGTCTAATTTTGCCTAATCTTGAGTAATTTTGCTCTTGTGCCTAATTTTGGCACAAGAGCCAAAAATTACAATTAAACAGCTAAAGAGGTGCCTCCTAAAAAATTGAATAGATATAGGATTGATCCCTAGTGTTATCTTTATGAATAAGCAATAGCTTTACTTGCCACAAGAATCATGTCTGGTCACCATTGAGAAGGCAATCTCATGTGTGGCATTGAATGGAAGAGGGAGTAGATATACATGGCTCAGAATGGGAAGACAGATGGGATGACCTTTGATAAAGTGTTGGGGGAGGGAAGTCTCCATGGCTGTGAATAGGACATAGGGGATCCACAAAGGGAGAGAAAAAGAGAGAGTAGAGATGTTTGCATGACCAAAACAGGGGGAAGAGATGGATGTACATGGCTATAACTCAAAGGAAGGTAGATCCATGTATTCCTGAATGCTCTTTTAATAAGGTATCAAACTGTGAAACCATGCGAGAGCTTCCCATTTAAAATATTAAAATATTAAGCTGAGCACAAGAGACAGAAAAAGGAAAATGGTACATGTAGTGGGTTGGGGATTGCTCACTCAAGCAGTTCTTATTTTCCCCAGGGTAAACTCACTCCCCACAGAGACCAACACAAACAATAAAGGCTCTCTCACCCCCACTGTGGTATTTTCCCAGACCCAAAGAAAGTGCCTGGGGTTGGTGCCATGGCCGCTAGCTCTGCACTCTGAGTTTCACTCCAGCAAACTCATGGTCTCTCAGCTTTGGTCCTTACTGCAAATGCCAGGACAGACAATACTGGTGTGGTGCTTGGGGTAATCCGGGAGCCAATCCACCTGCTCTCTCTCTCTCTCAGCTACCCTTCTTCCCCTCTCAGAATGCTGAGAGCCTTTTAACTCCCACAGGGACAGCCAGTTACCTTTATCAGCGGTGCCCAGTCCCTTGAGGCAAGTTTGTAAGCACTCTCTGCCAGCCTGCATCTAGCTGCAGCCTCCCCCCCTCCCCCCTCCAAGGAGTGCAGGCTACATGCCTTGCCTATCCCAGGGTCATGTGGAGAGCAGGTCACGACTCTGACCCAGGTGCTGACCCCCATCCTTTCACAGCCACATGATCCTAGGGTCTCCATGGATACCAGCTGGGACCCACATGGGCAAGGCATGTGGCTAGCAAACAGGAATGGGGCCACTTAGGGAGTTTTGGTGAGCTGTTGTACTGAGGGAGGGTGCTGACCCAGCCCATGACAGCTCACCAAAACTCCCTATGTGGCCCACAGGCCCAAATAATTACCCACCCCTGTTTTAAATCTAGGATCAAGTAGCAGCTTCCTGGTTCCAAATATGACTATCAGGCACATGTATTAAAAATTGGCAAAGAGGAATGTGACAGGTGAAGGAGGGTAAGGAGCCAATGATATACTTAGTAATTTACCTCTTTTCCTAGTGCATCACTTTTATTAACAGTATCTTTCATTTGCCTAATTGTAAATAAACAGGTAAAGATCTAAATAATTACTGTTTTCACTTTTGCTAGCACTAGCTGATTTGCAGGAAAAACTAATCTGTAACTTAATTACTATATATTTTCCAGGTAATAAATTTCTCCAGAGCAATGGGACTTCTAAGGCACTTTTATATGTGCTCCAGGAGTTGGGAGAGACGGTGCTTTAATCTAAAGCATTGCAATGTCTCATGTATCAGCATCCCTGTACTTAAAAATGGCAGTGGGGTCACTTGAACTAAAGCTTGTTCAAAGAGCCTTAGCTCAAGTACCCGCTCCACCATATTTAAGTACAGGGATGCTGATACATGAGACATGGAAGATTGCTGGAGCATGGCAATTGCCACACTCCAGCAGACTCAACTAATCAAGTCTGCTCTGACATGCTGTAATTACAGCAAATCCAAGCAGCCTTCATACTCATTTACAGGCACCCCTAGTGTCCCAGCCACCTGCGGAGGGTTCGGGATTGAGAGTATGTTTGGGGGTAGAAAGGTAAGAAAGATTTATTGACTTAACAAAAACACAACTATGCGTAGTAACAAGACAAACAACGACAGACAAAAGCAATTTGTGTTGGCAACTTATCGGCAGTCCCCTCTGATGCCCGATACACAGCAAGCTTCTCTTTCCACAAAGTTCAGCAAAGTCAGGCATCCCCGAACAGTGCTGTCCGAGGGGTACCGGGAAGGACCCTGGAATGCAGTCCTTTGGCTCCTAGAGGTCCATGGGCCCACTGATCCAGACAACAGCTAACTCATCCTTTTCACAGAGCTATATCTTCCTTCTGAATGGTTTCCAGATATTCCAGCCAATTTAAAGCTTCTGAATGGTTCTGATAATGAACAACCACTCAGATTCCTTTTACTTCAACTGTCCTTAGACTGACCAATAGCAGTACAAGCCTTGCATTCCTTTGATAAGATAATTTTAAGTACGCCATAAGGCCTTACTACTTTAATGCTTTGCTAAATTTACTAGGCCTTACTTTATACAAGGCCTCACTACATTTTAAACTTTAATTAGGCTTTTAGCAATAACATATAGCTTAATATTTTAACAAATACAGAAAAACACTTAATCTAATCTTCATAGAGCCTTCAGCAAGCACCTTTATCACACAGACATAATTTCAGCTGTCACACCTAGCCTTCAAATTTAGCATTCAGTGCTTCATAAGAAGCAAGAAGTGTTACTGCTGCCTTGTAACAAGTGGGTGTCCCAGGGCTGGTAGAGCCCACCCACTTGTCTCTGGGCTAACTGCCCACCTACCTCACCTGTCACACCTTTGATGAAACCAGTGTAATGTTGTTGACAAGGCAGAAGGCTGCCCATTTAATTGCCCTGATGCCAAGGGCCTATACACAGCTCCGAACCTTTCCTAATACAGTGTTCCATGCCTCACAGTTAGCATCCATGGCCTAGTACTCGGCGTTTAATCCTGTGCCCTCGCACTAGGACTCTCACTTCCATGCCCTCACAGTCTCACTCACTTGGGGCTCCCAGCCCCTCCTATTTCCTCAGGTTTCCTGCCTAGCTTGGGACCCTCTTGGTCCCCTCACACCTCCACACTGGGACCTCAATCTCACCACCTTGGAGCCTCAAACCCAGCTCCCTCCGTATGTCTCAGGCCTCCCTGTGGACCTGAGCTGTCTCTGGCCCCTTCACATGACCAGGACCCCACCTCAGGCTCTACACAGTAACCTGGGCCTTTGTCTTTGGGCTGTGCTTCCCAAGCCTTTCCACTCCACAGGGTAACCTACAAGGCAGTAGGGGCTGAGATTTTCTGACTCCCCATACTTGCCCTTCACTGGGGAGGCATAGGTATGGCATTTCCTGGGGACTGCCCCGCCACCGGCAGTCCCACCACACCATCCAGCCCCAGCAGGGTGTAGTTTTAGGTCATGCCCCAGGACCAGGAGCCTCCACCTTCCCCAAACTCCTGCTGTGTACCTCCCAGATGTTACATGAGCAGCAGGTCCAGCCAAGTTATGTTCCTCTCCAGCTGCTCACAGAAAACTGCTGGCTCCACAGCTCACGGCCTGCTTCTACCACAAATAGCTGTGCCCTGTTCCCAATCAGGCAGTTTTGCCTGATTGGGAGTGCAGCCACCTGCAGAATGCTCTGCTGCTTGCTCATGCACCTTTGAATAGCAGAGCACAACTTGTGCTCTGTTACATGCCTATATTCCTTAGGGCTGTCTCTGTAAGGAAGGGGTTGTATGCGAGCTAAAATATCCTGAGGCTTTTTAGTACGATAAAAAAATGCTTGCAAGTCTCTGCATGGACTGCATTGCATATAGCTATCTCAGGAACCAGCTGATTCAAAGCCAGATCTTTAGTAGCCTGGACAGTGAAATCCTCCACTTAGAGTCAAGTTTCCAAAGGGGTTTAGATGCTTAAGAGAGACAAGTCCCAAATAAGATTTTCAAAACCCCCAAATTTCCCTAAGTTCAGGGAGCTCATGAATGGCCAAAAGTCCACCTGAACACATGGGTGAACAGAAGAAATCTCTAGGAGCTTCTTCCACTATTCCTGAGCTTCCTGTGCTAAGGGAGCTTATGTTGCAGACTCCAGGTTCCTGCTTATGATGAAGATAATTCTATTTCCCTTTGTTCATTTAAATGACAGATTTCTAGCTACACAAGTGTTGTTTTTTGGCACTTACATGCAAATTTTGTTTCTATTAGCTCTGCACTATTCCTATGCAAGTGTGAGCATCTGCAGGAGGCTATGCACCAGCTGGGCAGGTATATAGCTATGTATGCACACCTATTTTGGCCATGTAAGTGGATTTAAGTAATGAGTATCAAGCAAAAGAGGTGGGTGGCCCCCTATCTTTTAGTCCCAATAACAGTACCGGATATCAAGCAAAATAGGTGGATGACCCTCCTATCTTATACTCCTAATAACTGAGTGGTTAGATCACTCAGATAGGAAGATAGATAACTAAGTTTTAGGTCCCCCTTAGCCAGAGAAAGTTTGGACCTGCAGCTCCCTCATATCCCAGCATAGTTCTCTAAGTACCAAGTCACAGGTTAAGCAGTATGGTGCAGTGGTGTTCACACTGTTTGACTTTATGGGCTGGATGAGTGGCATGGGACCAGTTCACAGGCCAGATCCTTTGTGGGATCAGCGTGAGGGGTCAATCTGCAGGTAGGATCCAGTGTGCAGCCTGACCATACACATGGCCTTGCTCCATACCCTGGACCTGGCCACACATCAGCCTGACTCTTTGCACTGCATCCAGCCCCACACTTGCCCAACACTACATGTAGCCCAATACCATGTGAGAGATTTGGCTGCACAAAAGCCCAACACTGCACGTGGTCTGACCCCATTCACTGGATGCAGCCATGGAGTGACTCCACATGCCAGCCCAACCAGCAGCAGCATTATCCAGTGTGTAGGGCCACGTCATCCAGCATGCAGGGCTCCCCACAGGTCTAGAAGTTTGGAAGCAGGGGAGCAGCAATTAATACTCCTCCTCTGCCACCAAATTTCCAGACTACTGGAAAGACTGCCAGGATGGATAACATGGCTCCACGGGCCAGATCTGGCCTGCAGGCCAGAATTGAGCACCACTGGTGTAGCATCTCTCCTGTTCTCCTTTTGATTCTGGTCACCTGGGCAGCCAAGAGGACTGCACAAAGTAGAAGATGTATAACTCAGTGAGCTGGTGCCCTGAAAGGGAACAGTCCCTGCATTCTAGCCTGCAGACTTGCTCTCAACATGGCAGAAATGTCCTTGATGCACTGCTTACAACCACTTTATTCAAAAACTATTAAATGCAAGGGGTAGTAGCTTAACTTCAAAAGGAATCATCACTCTCCTAGTAGAAAATAAGAGTGCTCATTCAATTTCTCCTGGAGGAAACACACCCACTGCAGGAGAAAAACTTTCCAGGTTGTCACCTGTAAGATCTCCCCTCCAAGAGAGTTTCTCTTGCAAGAATTAATGCTTGTACTCTGCTCCACTCCCCTCCTGGTCTGTCCAAGAGGGGAGTGGAGCAGCTACCCATTATTCCCCACCTCTTCTCCAAACTGGGGACTTTCTGGTCTGGGAACAAGGGCTGGGGGCTTTACCCTTATGATCAATGGGACAATGCCTTCCACCTCCTCCCCAGACTAAGGCCTGCCTTATCTGTGGAATGGGCTGAGAGATTTGCCCTGATGCTCTACTACACTCCTGGTCCAGTCTACAGGAAGGGAGTAGAGCGGAGGAGAAAAACCTCACCACCCCCCATTCCCCAGACATAGATGTTCCTGCTATAAGGAAGTGGGGGAGACATCTCCAATACCCCCTGGGCACTGCTCCCCACACTTTCCCCAGACTGGACTTATGATAGCATAAGGAGCAGGGAAGAGGGGGCAGTTTCAGGTTGAACTGTTCCCTCTCCCAGAAACATTTATAATGGTGAGAATCTTATCAAAAAAGTCCACTGGTAGAAATGAATGTCTGTTTGTGGCTGCTACATAACCTATAAACATGGTGGCTAGAGAACTGTTCTGCAAAATCAGGGAAGCAAAAGCTCAAGCCCCCTCTGGATAAGGGGTGACCTGAAACTTGGGCCTCTGGTTTTGTGATCAGGTGCCTTAACTGCTCAGCTATTGAGGCAAGCAGGTGTTTTCCTACAATTATGGTCAGGTTCATACCTATATCATGGCCAACTGAGTATGATCAATCTATGTGCACACACTCCTATGTCTGTAGTAAAGAGGCAGAACGAGAAACACTCAGATATACAGCCAGCAAAATGCTATTTAGACTGAGGGGAAAAATAAAATTCTTCCCAACATTCCCTCCAGGGTCCAGAATGAAACTCAGCCTACTTCAAGAATTACTGTAGATGTGTATCTTTCCAGTCACTTTCAAAAGTCTGTAGATTTATAAGCTGACAAGTGGCTAACCTCTATCCAGTGGTATTCAGTGCAGATTGTAGAAGAAACCCCTGTGTTCAAAATTAGCATTACTTAACTGATCAACACATTTCTGACATTATTAAGACATGTTGCAGGCTAAATGCACAACTCTCATTATGGAAATGTTGTTATAGTGCCCTTTAACTCTGCAGGCTACTCCAAAGAATAGGCCCAGAGAAAGTTGCATTTTGGGATGCATTTCATGTAATGAGATGATGAGGTAAATGAAGGACAGGAAAGCAAGCTGCAGTCCATAAAGCAAGAGATGCTGTTACATGGCCAAAAGCAAAAGTTTTGATGAGTCTTCTTGTAAGACCATGTACCAGCTTCTTTATAGCCCAGCAGAAAAGGCTGAAAGAAGTGCTATGGGCTGAAAAAAGGAGAGAAACCAGGCGGGTCCCTCACACTGCCTTCTGGACTAACAAGAAGCTGCCTGAAATAGTCAGCCTAGGAATCCAGCATGGAAAATCAAGTCTTTATTAAAATCATCCAGCAGGGCAAAATATATCCAATCAGGTTACTTTGCATCAGAGCCACCTCACCCCAAATCCTAGATTTTCAGCCTTCATTCTTCTTTTCATCTTTGGGATGCTGACCCTTTAATCCCTGTTAATTAGAGGAACATCTGCTTTGAGCAGACAGTGAGCAAACAAATCCCAAAACCAACTTGCCTAATGCCAGGAGTGGCTGCTGACCAAATAAGATAACTCATCTGGCCAGCTAAGCACATTCTTTCTGCTTTTCACACATCCAGGGAAGAGCTTCTGTCTGGGAATCCTGCATCAATAACTTCCTCCCACCTGACATCTAATTCTGATTGCTGAGTCAGTTGCATGTGCCAGTATATCAGTTTCTTGACCTGTGCTTCATCAGGATCTCTCAATTGATCCCTACAGCTTTCTCAGCCTGCATCAGACATCCCTACCATCATCATCATTATTTATATTATAGTGGTGTTTACAAGCTCCAGCCACAGACTAGATTCCTATTGGAATAGGCATTGTACAAATATAGAACAAAAGGACAGTGCACATCCCAAATGCATTTAGTTTGATTTAGTTGTTAACAAGCTGCATATTTTTTTCTTTGACAATGACTTTTGTTTGCCAAAAAACAGCTGTTTTGAAAATGCATTTTTTTTCTGTGAGAAAAACTGCTGACCTTATAAAAAATCTCTTTTCTTTGTAATATTTCCCATTTATTTTTTTAATTGGCATTTTTATTTAGCTTTGCCTGCTTAAAAATGTTTGGGGAAAACACTTCTCTAATTGTTCATTGAGCTATATCTATTTTTTCAGTAAGAAAATATGACTTTCAATGGAAAAAACCCCTCTTCAATAACAATTTTGATAAAATTTCTGAAAAGTAATATGGAAATTGTCATAAGGAATGAAAGATGGCCATGCAAAAGGATAACACTGCCATTCCATACTTTAGGAAATTGTTTTTTGTCCAATGCTATTAGTTAGAGCTGGTGAAAATGCACTCTGTTGAGTCATGGCACCAGAGTCATGGCACCAGAATGTTATTGTTTCCCAGAGTCCTACCACAACATGGTTTGAATAAGTATATATTTATTTGGTGAGTATAAACTTAATGCAGCTTTTATTCATACTATCAACCAGGTGAACAGACTGGCTGACAGCTAAGATAGTGCAGTAAACACAAATCCAAAATGCATTTTTCTTCCAACCCTTTTATACATTAGAAGTATTTACATTAAGCACACATCATTGCCCACCTTACAGTTTGCTTGTTCATTAAGTTAATTAATCACAATATTCCTACATATGTTTTGTATCTATTTAATCAGGCTTATACTGTGTATCTGTTTTCCTTGCCTATTGTACTGGTTTATACTGATTCTATCCATTTCAGGATGTTCTTGAATAAGTTCCAAATGTTTCAGTGCATTCCAATGACCTTTCGACTTGCAGGCTTTTAACTTCTACTCCTCCAGGCCTGCCTTGTGGCCTCCACCTTCAATAATAGCTTCTTTCTATGGAAAACCATGGACTATGGCAGTTCCAGCTTCCCTTTATGTAGTTGATTACCTAAGCAGAGCCATCAGAATTGTATTTTTCAGAAAACCATTTTGAATTTGAGATATTTGTACCTGAGGAGCTTGAAGCCAGGTAATTACCAGTACTGCCAACCCCACCATGCCAACAATCATGAGATGAACTCTTTAAAAATCAAGAGATTGTCATGCAAATTATGAGATGCTCCTTTTGAAGTGTGTGTGTATGTGTCAGGGGGGTTCTTTGTGAAGGTGTGGAGGGCTATGGGTGTGTGTGGGGTTTGAAGCCCAGAGAAGGGGGGGGTCCCCACATACCCTGTCAGAATGTGGGGTACTGTGGGTCAGGAGTGAGAGGTAGCA
Source organism: Alligator sinensis (assembly GCF_000455745.1). Taxonomy (NCBI): domain Eukaryota; kingdom Metazoa; phylum Chordata; order Crocodylia; family Alligatoridae; genus Alligator; species Alligator sinensis. The sequence goes on from NW_005842256.1 coordinate 594,889, forward strand.
GCAGGGCTGGGGGATGCTGTGGCTTGGGAGTGAGGAGCAGACACACAGACACAGATGCACCGACAGCACCCAGCTGGTAAGTGGAAGGGAAGGGGCTGGGGGAGAGGGAAGTGGGGAGGAAATTGAAGCCTCCATGGTGAGGCAGGGAGTGGAGCAGGAGCAGAGACTGGGGTGAATGGGGCCTTGGGGCCGGGGTGGGTCGTCCAGAGGTTCAAGTGGAGGTGTGACTCCCGGTAGCAGTGCATACCCCTGGGGGAGTGTAACAGGGGACCTTCTTGGGGCCAGTCTACCAATGGCCCACCCACCTGTTTCTGTGCCAACCGCCTGCCTTCTCACCTGCCACGTCTTGTTGTTATCTAATTAGGGTGTTAATTAAGCAGGAGGCTGCCCATTTCTTAGTTCGATGCCAGGAGGCACTATCTGCAGCTCCATTCCTCTCCTACACCGCAGGCAGGTATGGGGGTACATGCAGAGACAGGTTGCTTGCTGTGGGCTCAGGGCTCTGTGCCCTACTGCCTTTGCCCTGGGAGCTCAGCTGCATGATGCCATTGTCACACCCTGGGCGGGCAGGGGATGCATCCATAGATGCTTCACTGAAAATGTGGTGCATCCCCTGCCCACCTGGTGGCAGGAAGCATACTAGCGTTGTACAGCTGAGCTCCTGGGGCAAAGACAGTAGGACGCAGAGCCCTGAGCCTGCAGTGAGCAGCCTGCCTCTGTCCCAACAAGGGCACATGCCCCCCGTGCCTCCCCCAGGGGTGTGCACAACTGTGGGAAGCTGAACCCACCCTCCCCATGCCCATGCCTCAGCTCCAGGGCCCCATTCACCCTACCCCTGCTCCTGCCCTACTCCCTCCCGAACCATGGGGGCCTCCCTCTCCCCCGCTGCCCTCCCCACCCTGCCGCCTTCCCTCTCCCCCTGCCCCTTCCCTTCCACAGACTTACCAGGAATCCAGAGATTTAACGATTCAATCAGGAGATCATGGGTCAGAGTTAATTTCATTTAGAAATCCTGAGTCTCATGATGTCTTAGAAAAAATCATCAGAGGCCATTTTTAATGGACTGGCCGATGGCAACACCTTGAGGGATAGCCAGCATGGGTTTGTTGCGGGTAGATCAGGCTTGACCAATCTCATTTCCTTGTATGACCAGGTAAACTATCACCTGGACAAGGGGGAAAAGATTGATGTCATATATCTTGACTTTAAAAAAGCCTTCTATTTGGTATCCCATGATCACCTTTTGGCAAAACTGGCCAACTGTGGCCTTGGGTCCACCACAATCTGCTGGCTCGGGAATTGGCTCCATGGTCGGACCCAGAAGATGGTGGTTGACGGAAGTCAATCATCATGGTGCCCTGTGACCAGTGGGGTCCCTCAAGGCTGTCTTTGGACCTATTTTGTTCAACATCTTCATTAATGATGTGGACATTGGAGTCAGAAGCGGACTGGCAAAGTTTGCCAATGATACCAAACTTTGGGGTAAAGTATCCACACCTGAGGACAGAGGGGTAATCCAGGATGACTTTGACAGGCTTAGGAAATGGGTGGACGAGAACCTGATGGTGTTTAACACTGAAAAATGCAAGGTTCTCCACCTCGGGAGGAAAAACCTGCAGCATGTCTATAGGCTTGGCAGTACTACACTGACTAGCACTACGGACGAGAGGGACTTGGGGGTCAGGACTGACCACAAAATGAACATGAGCCTGCAATGATGCTACAGCTAGTAAATCAAGAAAAATCCTGGCTTGCATCCATAGATGCTTCTTCAGCAAATCCCAGGACGTCATTCTCCTGTTGTACTCGGCCTTGATGAGGCCGCAGCTTGAGTACTGCATCCAGTTTTGCCCTCCACAATTCAAAAAAGATGTGGAGAAGACTGAGAGAGTGCAGAGGAGAAACAGATCTTATGATGACAGGCTGAGGGCCATGGGACTCTTCAGCGTGGAAAAGCACAGACTCAGGGGTGATCTGATGGCCACCTATAAGTTTATAAGGGGTGTTCACCAGGACCTTGGGGGAACGTTTGTGCACTGGAGTGCCCCAAGGGATGACAAGGTTGAATGGTTTTAAACTCCTGCAAGACCATTTCAGGCTGGACTAAGGAAGAACTTCTTTATTGTCCGAGCCCCCAAGGTCTGGAATGGCCTGCTGCTGGAGGTGGTTCAAGCACCTACTTTGAATGCCTTCAAGAGAAACCTGGATGCTTTTCTTTCGGGGATCCTATAACTCCAACTGCCTTCCTGCCCCTGGAGCAGGGGGCTGGACTCAATGATCTCCCAAGGTCCCTTCCAGCCCTAATGTGTATGAAATCTATGAAATCTGTGAAATGTTAACTCGATGGGTGGCATTACTGGATTGCATTAGTTAAATGAATTGTGCAATGGGAACACAACACTACTGTGGACTAAATGAGCAAGAAATGGAAATGATAGCATTACAGTGATATTGTATCCAGATGATCCAGGAATTATGTGAGAGACAAGGATGTTTTAGAGTTGATTCAGGAATCATGTAGATTAGAATGGATTAAACAAACAAACAAAACCATATCACAGTATCAATGTTCTCCAATGCTACTATAATCAACACTCCCGAAAATGAACCATCAGAATCCATGGATCCCACACATGACTTTCCAAAAAGTGACATATGTGATCCAATGCACCAAATGCCCCTGTGGTAACTACATGGACAAACCTAAACAGCAATTACACACCAGAATGAACTCTCACAGAAAAAGTATAAAGGGCAGAGACACACGTATTTCAGTAGGAGCACATTATTTCACAGAACAAGCACTACCTTTCTGACCTTACTTCCCTCATTCTCAAGGGAAATCTACCAAACACCTTTAAAAGGCAAACTTGGGAACAAAATTCATAAGCTGGCTGGACACTAAAAGCAAAGACTGAATACTGATAATGACTTTTGACACACTGTAATCTACCTGATTCCTGAATGTTTTGCTTACGCACAACAGGTATTAATGACATCTCTCCCTTTTGATGGGTCTTGATCTCCCAGTAATCAGCTTTTTTTTTTCTTTTGTTAGTTGTTTCTCTCCCACCCCCTGGAAATGTCCCTCCCCTTTCCATTTCCACAGTTCTATTCCCAGCTCTTGACTTTTGCTGACCTTGCTTGTTTTCCTCCTCAGACTCGATGAAGAATGTCTTGCATCCCAAAGTTTATCCAACTTTATTCCAGTTATGCAGTTAGTCTAATAAAAGGTATCACCCTGCAAAAAATCCAAGAAATGAAAATGGATGATAAATGACCTGTTCAATATCATTAAATTTGTAAATTTTATAAGGGAAGAGAACTCAGAATTTCTGATAGCCAGTCCCTGCACCATCCAGTAGGCAACATCTCCTCAGGGAATAGGATGGGGTTCAATACTGACAAGTGCAAGGTACTGCACCTGGGGAGGAAGAACCAGCAGCACACCTACAGGCAGGGGAACTCCCTTCTTGAGAGTGCAGAGGCAGAAAAGGATCTTGGAGTGATTATTGATTCCAAGATGAACATGGGCCGCCAATGTGAGAACGTGGTCAGGAAGGCTAACCACAACTTGTCATGTATCCACAGATGCATCACGAGCAGGTCCAAGGAGGTGATCCTCCCTCTCTATGCGACATTGGTCAGGCCACAGTTGCAGTACCGCGTCTAGTTCTGGGCGCTGCACTTCAGGAGGAATGTGGACCGCATTGAGAGGGTCCAAAGGAGGGCCAATTGCACGATCAGGGGCAGCAGGACAGGCCCTACCAGGAGAGGCTACAGGATGTGAACCTATTCAGCCTCAACAGGAGAAGGCTGAGAAGGGATCTGGTGGCCATCTATACATTTACCAAGGGGGACCAGCAGGAAACTGAAGAGACCCTGTTGCCCCGACCACTACCAGGAGTAACAAGGAACAACGGCCATAAGTTGACTGAGAGTAGATTCAGGCTAGACATCAAGAAGCACTGCTTCACAGTCAGGGTGACTAGGATCTGGAACCCACTCCTACCCTGGGGGTCTTCAAAAGGAGGCTAGATAATCACCTAGCTGGGGTCGTTTGACCCCAGCATCCTTTCCTGCCTATGGCAGGGGGGCGTACTTGATGATCTGCTCAGGACCCTTCCAACCCTACCAACTATGAAACTATGAATCTAGGGTTATTCAAAGTCATGGCAGGTAGGACTAGATATATATTTACAGTCACCAGAATACAAATAGGAGATATATTGTTACTCTCTGGATTCACATGCTGCTCACAGATGTGAATAGTAAGAGTATTAAGGCAAACAACAAAATCTGGCAGAGGAGTAGTAACAGATAAATTTAGCTGCTCAGATAGAGAATGATATCATATTACTGCCAGGAACAGCTTTGGAGGAAGAAATTACCTGGTAACAAATATTTGCATTGCAGATGACTCCTGGAGAAGACATGGGAAGTAACAGTTCACCATCCTCCTTAGTGGGATCATGCCAAGTACAGTGATACTAAACTTCAAGAAAGAGGAACTTAAAAATGAGGCAGATCATTAGAGACAGCCTAAAGGGAAAAGTTAAGAAATTAAAATTATTAAAATAAGCATGGAGGCTGCTTATGATCCTTTTTTATGAGACTCATGGGTACCCTACACAGCATGAATTCCAAAAGAGGAATCCAAAAGGTGCAGTGGAGGTGAGAAACAGAACAAGTATGGTTCTCTTCTACTATAGGAAAAACATCATTGAAGGCCAGGAAGAACATTATGTAGGAGGGTAAATAGGGTCAGTTGCACTTTTAGAGGATGAATATTCCAGGTTAATTTTGCTAAAATGACACAATGGGCCAAATCTGAGATGAATCTCAGTTACCCTGAAGGAGTCTGTGCTGGTATGGTAATATAACTCATAACTTCCTGCAATTTTCTTAGCACTTCAAGTTGTAGGGACTTGCACTTCTTAAGGGTGTGTCTACTATATCTTGCAGCACAGTATACAGTAGGGGTGACCAATATCCAACATGGGTGCCACAAAGGGTATGGGTAGCCTCTGCTTATGACATGTGGCAGTCCAGGGAGGGGGACAGGCAGCACAGTGGCTGATAGGATAGGAATCAGAAGGAAAAGCAGAAAATCAGGCAGGGAAGACAGGGGAGGAAGAAGAAAGCTGATTGGACAGGGGAACGGGACTGGAGCAGTGCTCAGAGAGGGTACAGGACTCATTTGTGGCATGCCTGCCAAAAAGGTTCACCCTTACTGGTACAGAGATTCACAAAATAGTTCTACATCCCAAAATAGCTCTACATCCCAAAATAGCTCTACATCTTAAGTGTGAAGGGGTTCAGATACTGAATGTATTCTAGCACCTAGCAGGGTATCAAGGTAAATTAGCATACGCAGAGCCCACCTCCCACCCCAAAAGGCCTTAAATGACAAAGGGCCTTGTTACACATTGATTTTGGGTGACTCCTGGAGCTCTTAACACCTCACTTGCCCACCCATTAACACCTGAAACTAGTTTTAAGCACTTGTTAGGTGGCTCAAATTAAGCCACTCCAGGGCAGGATTATCCTTGATCCTGTTACCTAGCTCCTGTTACACTAAGGTGTAGCCACTCTAGGCTACACCTTAGTGTAAACATCTCCCCACCCCCACTGACCTGGATCAAACCCATTCTTCCCCTCCCCCCACTGCCTTCCCAAGCACCCCAGATCTGTCCTTACTGCCCTCCACCTCCAGCTTACTTGTGACAGCCTGTGCTGTATGTTCTTGGGGACCAGGCAGAGAAGAGTTAAGCAGCCTGCCCAGCTGTTGCTGACACTGCTCAGCCCACAGAAGAGCACCAGTGGCTAGAGCAGGCAAATTAACCCCTTGCTGCCCGGTTCCCTGGGATGTGACAGACAGGGCAGGCAGTCACAAGCAGTGGGAGAGTCCTGAGTGGCAGAGAGAGAGCCTTGGTCAGGGAGGGGGGAACCAGGAGAGCCCCAGGGGGCCGGGGGATTGTTACCTTTCAATCCTCCAGGCCTGAACATGTGACTGCTCCGAAGTCAAGCTAGCACTAACACCCATCATCATTTGAACAGCTCACAGTGTAAGGTGTAGCAAGGTCCTAAAAGATTGGTATTATAGCACTTAACTTTTAGGGTGGAGTCTACTCCGCGTGAGGGGTCCAGATCCCATAGGCAGGGTATGAGGACAGGTTATAAACAGATCCTGATAAACAGAATGCTGAGGTTTTTGTATTGCAAGGATCTTTCTGCCCCAGTTAGATTAAACAAAGAGCAACAGAGCAGCCATCTCTGTTGTACAAACAAACAGGTGAACTGAATGTTCTTCAAGCATAACAGTGGGCAGCAACAGGGGACAAAAGCAACACAGAAGAGTCCCAAATTACTGTCAGGAGTGCATAGACACATGAACTCAGCACTTAACACTGAGCACAGATAGGAGGAGGAATCGACGTAGACATAGCCAATAAAAACTGAATATGGCATTTTCAATCCTATATCCTTCCAGGGTTTGGGTGCTCTCCTGTTAGCTGGAGTGTGGGTAGGAGCACATTTCATCAACTCTATCTGGTGAGAAGGCCATGACCTTTCTATCAAATTTAGATCCAGTCACTATCATCCAGAAGCTAAAGGTGATGCAGAGTGCAATGGCCCACCTTCCGACAGAGGTGGGTTCCCAGAAACACATAACTCTTGTTCTCCAGAATTTGCACTGGTTCCCAATAGCTTTCCAGGTGCAATCTGAGGTGCTCATTTTGACCTATAAGATCCTAAATGGTCTGAGCCCCATGTATCTAAGGGAGTGCCTTCTCCTTTATGCTCTGTCTCAATCCTTAAGGTCAGCAAGAGCAACCTCCTGCAAGCACTGTTAGTATACCATGTCTGCTTGGAAAAAATGTGTGGGAAGTCATTCTCAGTAGTTTCTTCTCAACTCTTGAACTTCTCCCCCCTTGAACCTCCCAGAGCCCAAGCTCAAAGCCCTGGATATCTTTTGGTAACACTGTAAGACCTTCCTATTCAGGTGGGTATTTCAAACCAAACTGGGTTAGGATAGGGTTTAACAGGTTTTTGTTGTATGTTTTATAAGAATTTTTCCTGTTTTCTAAGTTATGCTGTTCTCCTATTTAAGCTGCCCTGAGCCTCCATTGGGCATATACATCAAATAACTAACTAAATCTCTCTGCATTTAGGATGGTAAACCTAGTCCCTCATGTGAAAGTAGGTGTCTAAACCTTTTCTTTTAAACTTGTAGCAGGGAGCACTTTTCTGTTAAAACATGGCCAGAGGAGGAAGCACCGCCTATAGATTGTAAGGCCAGAAGGGACCTTCGAAGATCATCAGGTCCAGCCCCCTGCACCAAGCAGGAAAGATAACTGGGGGTCAGGTGACCCCAGCAAGGTGACTGTCTAGTTACCTCTTGAAGATTTCCAGGACAGGTGATTGCACCACCTCTGGAGGGAGCTTATTCCACAGTCTGGACACCCTGACTGTGAAGACGTTTTTCCTAATGTTGAGCCTGAATCGATCTTCCAGGAGTTTGTCACCACTACTCCTAGTTTTCCCCTTCGGGTGCCCTGGTGAACAGTTGCTCACTGAGCCCTTGATGTACTTCCCAAGTGTAGTGGTAAGTTGCTACGAGGTCCTTTCTCAGCCATCTTTTCCTCAGGCTGAAGAGTCCCAGTTCCCTCAGCCTTTCCTCATATGGCTTGTCTTTTAAGACTGTGATCATATGGGTGGGTGGCTCTTCTTTGGATTATCTCAAGGTTGTCCATACCCTTGTTAAAGTGTGGTGCTCAGAACTGGATGCAGTACTCCAGCTGCGGTTTCACCAATGCTGAGTAGAGCAGAAGAATCACCTCCTTAGCTTTGCTGCGGATGCATCGATTGATGCATGCCAGAGTATTATTTGCCCTACTGGCTACAGCATTGCACTGCCAGCTCATATTCATACTGTGATCTATTATTACCCCCCAGGTACCTTTCATTCATGGTACTAGTCAATTTGATGCTGCCAAGCCCACAGGAATGTTGGGGGTTGCTCGTCCTGAGGTGAAGCACTTTACAACGTTGAACTTCATCAGGTTCCAATCCACCGAACTTGCTAGCCTGTCTAGTCTGCCTATAACTATAGTCTATTTTCAAGTGTGACCGTGCTTCCCCATAACTTGGTGTCATCTGTGAACTTAGCCAATGACCTCTTCACCCTCACATCCAAATCGTTAATAAAGATGGTGAAAAGTACTGGACCGAGCACCGACCCCTGTAGGACACTGCTGCCCAATTCTTGCCAGGATGACACAGATCTGTTTACTATGACTCTCTGGGTCCTATCCTGCAGCTAGTTTATCACCCACCAGTTTCTCACCCACCTGATTGCCCACAATCCTCCAATTTTCTCATGAGGACATCGTGGGATACTATATCAAAGGCCTTTTGGAAGTCTAGGTATACAATGTAAATCTGCTCTCTCGTGTCCAGGTAACTACCTGGTCATAGAAAGAGATGAGGTTGGTAAGGCAAGACCTGCCTGCAATGAAGCCATGCTGGCTGTCATTCAGAATCTTACCTTCTACAAGCTTATTGCAGATAGACTCCTTGATGAACTTTTCTAGGATTTTCCCTAGGATGGAAGTTAGGCTGATTGGCCTATAGTTACCCAGGTCTTCCCTCCTCCCCTTTTTGTGGATGGGCACAAGACTGGCCCTCTTCCCGTCTTCAGGGACTTCTCCAGAGTGCCACAACTTGGAGAAGAGTTTTGGCAGGGGTTCCACAATGACTTCAGCCAACTCCTTCAGCACTCTCAGATGAAGATCATCCAATCCTGTTGACTTGTGTATGTCTAATTTTATTAATTGGTCATACACCAATTCTATGGCAATAGTAGGAAAGTGATTATTCCTACTGTGCTCATCCTCTAATCCACCTGGCATGGTTTTCGCCTTGGTCCAGTGAAAGACTGAGGCAAAGTAGTCATTCAGGAGTTCAGCTTTTTCCTGGGTGCTGGTAACCAGCTCTCCTGACTTGTTGAGCAATGGCACCACACTCCCATTTGTTTTTCTCTGTACCTAAAGAAGGACTTCTTGTTGTCCTTGATTCTTGTCACCAGTCTAAGTTCAGTCGCCGCTTTAGCCTGTCTTATCTGTTCCATGCCAATGCAGACTGTCGAGGAATAGCCCTCCCTGGGCCCCACCCCAAACTTCCATTGTTTAGAAGCCTCTTTCTCTTTCCTAAGGGGACAATGATTTCCCTGTTTAGCCAAGATGGCTTCCTAGCCCTTCTGTTACCTTTTCTCCACATGGGAATGAACTTCTTTTCTGCTTCAAGGATCGTGTCCTTAAGGAACAACCACTCTTCATGAACACCTTTCACTTTCAGTCCTTGGTCCTGCAGCACTTGTCGTACTAGTGACCTAAGCTTGTTGAAATTTGCATTTTTGAAGTCCAAGACTTCAATCCTGCTATCCAATTTGTCTGCCTTACATCGGACAGTGAACATGATGGTTTCATGGTTGCTGTCACCCAGATTTCCCTCTATATTTAAGTTCATCACCAGGTCATCTCATTTGGCCAGGACCAAGTCTCGCAGAGCATCACCCTTGGTTGACCCGCACACCTCCTGTGTCAGGAAGAGCTCCTCGACACAGATCAGAAAGGATTCGACTGTTCCAACTTTGCGACTGTTTCAACTTGGCTGAATGTTTCTCCCTGGATAATTAAAATTGCCCATGATGATCATGTCATGTGCACATTCAGCCTCCGTCAATTCTTGGGTGGACTCCAGATTGAGTTCCTCCCTGTCTGGAGTATACACCTACGGTTAGGTCTCTCTCGCTGTAGCCCCGCCCCCCCCACCCCCCCCAACTTGACCCAGAGGCTTTCAAGCTGTCCATTTTTGGAGCTGATGTCAGCCTCCAAAGAGGTACACTGCTCTTCCACATAGAGAGCAATGCCTCCAACTTTCTTCCCCATCCAGTCCCTTCTAAGCAGGGTGTAGCCCTGTATAGCTACACTCCAATCATGTGAGGAGTCCTCCCAGGTCTCTGTGATCCCTACTAGATCATAATGCACACTGGAGAGTAGGAGGGCTAGCTCCTCCTGCTTGTTCTCCATGCTCCTGGTGTTAGTATATAGGCACCTGAGTCCTCCTACTGAGGTGCTTATTTTCCTGTCCTGCTGATGGAGAACTAGTCCCTCAGCTCCTGCAAGAGTGGCTCTCCCACTTCCTTATCTACTGGGATTGCTTGTGTGTTGGTCCCTGAACATGTTTGAATTTGTGTATCACCGTCCCCCAGCAATCTTTGTTTAAAGCCCTGTCCAAAAGATCAGCCATCCTGGCCGCGAACAGGGACTTACCTTTCCTCATCAGGTGGATGCTATCCCTTCCCATGAGTCCTCTCTCCCTGAAGTGCATGCTGTGGCCAAGGAATCCAAAGCCTTCTCAGTGGCACTCACAGAGTTGCCAGCATCAGAGTTGCTGGTTCACTTCCTCGATGCATCCTTCCCTTCTGGGACCGCGGCCTGCAACAGGGAACACAGAAGAAAAGACTACCTGGGTTCCCAACCCCTTGAGCCCCGCCCCCCCGAGCCCTGTAGTCACCCATGACCCGGTCTGGATTACTTCTGGCCATGTCATTAGTTCCCACATGGCTGAGGAGTATGGAGTAGTAGTCAGAGGGCCAGACAAGCCTGAGGATCCTCTCTGCTACACCTGAGATGTGATTCCCTGGGAGGCAACAGATCTCATGGGCTAGTGGGCCTGGACAGCAGATGGGTCCCTCAGTGCCCCTCAGGAGGGAGTCCCCCACCATCACCACCTTGCACCTCCTCTTGCGGGGGGAAGCAACTTCCTTACCTTCCTCCTCTCCTGGTGTCACCATCAAAGCCTCCTCATATATGGGGAGGAGAGCGTACCTGTTGTGCAGGGCCAGAGGAGGAGCAACCCTGGCACTGAATTTCCTGGAGGGTGTGGTGACAGTCTTCCAGGTCACTCCGGCTGGGTCGTCTTAGTTAACCATCATGTTGGGTACCACCTCTGTCTCTTCTTCCTTCTTCTGGAGAAGGGTCTGTCAGTACCCATCAATGAAGTCTTCATGGTGCCTGATGGTGAGCAGCTGACATATCTCCTCCTTGAGCTCCTGCACCCAGCACTCCAGAGACTTGTCACCTTTTATACAACAGTCTACTGACCTGAGCACTTACCCAGAATGTGTGAGAGAAACGTTCCATTCTTCCCTCTTCCTGAAAGAGGCAAATCCACAGCTGACACTTCCATCAATAGTGCATTCACCCCCATGCTATATAGGTTATTTTGTGATAGGGACATTGCTCATTCTTCATGCTGAATCTATGCCACTGTACAAAAGACAATTCGGGATCCATTAACTGAGATAAAGAAAAGAGAGAAAGAGAGAGTGCATCCAAGGATGAATATGATTTTATAGTAGTGGTTCTCAACCTTTTTAGATTCAAGGCACTCCTCCACAACTTCTGTGAATTGTGTGGCACCTCCATTTAAATAAATAAATAAATAAATACATAGATTTGACTCTTTCAGGATTTGACTCTGGATTTGATTCTTTCAGGAAGAGGGGAGAATGGAAAGTCTCTCTCACACATTCTGGGTAAGTGCTCAGGTCAGTAGATTGTTGTATAAAAGGACAAAAAGTCCTTCTTCAAATACATTGAGAGTAAGAAGAGGGCACCGGGTAATGTAGGGCCCCTGCTAGACTCAAATGGTAATCTTGTGGCTATGCCAGATGAGAAAGCTGAATTTTTTAACAAGTTCTTTGCCTCTGTCTTCTTGGACAGGGACCAGGACAGCTCTCCCACCATAGGTGGGGGCAATCTTGGGGATAGCACTGCCATGCCTCAGGTCTGGGCAAATGTAGTTAGGGATCTTCTGGAAGGGCTGGATGTTTTTAAGTCTGCGGGCCCTGATGCTCTCCACCCATGGGTGTTGAGAGAGCTGGCAGGGGTCATTGCTGTGCCCTTGGCCCGGCTATACGAGTGATTGTGGTTCATGGGCCAGGTGCTCGGACATTGGAAACTAGCTAATGTGGTCCCCATTTATAAGAAAGGGAGAAAGGAGTACCCAGGAAACTATAGGCCCATAAGCCTCACATCGGTCTTGGGGAAAATCCTTGAAATAATTATCAAGGATCACATCTGTAAGGGGCCAGCAGGGGAGATCATGCTCAGGGAAAATCAACATGGGTTCATCAAAGGTAGGTCCTGCCAGACCAACCTGGTGGCCTTTTATTACCAGGTAACTAAATCCCTGGATGATGGTGTCCCCATGGACATAGTCTTTCTGGACTTTAAGAAGGCCTTTGACACTGTCTCTCACCCCATTCTCATTAATAAATTGAGCGATGGTGGCATTGATGCCTACACAGTTGGATGGGTCAAAAATTGGCTGATGGGGCGCACCCAGAGAGTGGTGGTGGATGGGTTGTACTCGACCTAGTGGGATGTGAATAATGGGGTTCGCCAGGGCTCAGTCCTTTGGGGTGGAAAACATGTTGTCCAAGTTTGCCAATCACACCAAAATGCGGGGAGAGGTAGGCACGCTCAAAGGGAGAGAGAGGCTGCAATTAGATTTAGACAGAATACAGAAGTGGGCAGATGGTAATAGGATGAGTTTCAATGTAGATAAGTGCAGGGTGCTGCACCTTGGGAGAAGGAATCCACAGCATACATACAAGCTGGGGAGCCCCCCACCTTGTGAGCACAGAGGGGGAAAGGGATCTTGGAGTCATTATTGACTCCAAGATGAACATGAATCGCCAATGCCAGACCACAGCCAGCAAAGCCAACCGCACCTTGTCATGCATCCAAAGATGCATCTCAAGCTGGTCCAGAGAGGTGATACTCCCCCTCTACGCAACATTGGTCAGGGGACAATTGGAGTACTGCATCCAGTTCTGGGCACTGCACTTTAAGAAGGATGTGGCCTGCCTTGAGAGGGTTCAGAGGAGGGCCACCCGCTTGGTTGGAAGGCAACAGGGCAGGTCCTATGAGGAGAGCCGGTGGGACCTGAACGTGTTCAGCCTCAGCAAGTGGAGGTTGAGCGGGGATTTGGTGGCTGCCTACAAACTCGTTAGGGG
>NW_005842256.1:608148-613268 GCF_000455745.1 Alligator sinensis
AAGAATGAGAAAAATGAGAGATCAATTAAATACAGGGCTAGATACGGAGACCAACAGAGCACTGATGCAACCATCATTATATTATATATATATATATATATATATATATATTACAGTGCTTACTTTCTTGCCAGAGGGGCTGAACAATGGATGAATGGGAGTGGCCTGGCGCTCCTATCTCCTCACATCTGCTTATCTTCTCACACATGATTATATTCTCATACCTTGTTGTTTCCCCCTTCAAAGGATCTAATGGTACCCCCAGGTGCCATGTCACCAGAAGTGAGATTCACTTCTCCATAGATTTTTGGTTAAGTTACTTACTGAGGAAAGAGACACTCTGGATGCAGTGAAAAAAAGTTATAATTTAGAGATGCTACCTAATTTTGAAGAGTTGGGAGATAGTCACTCAGTTACTGAGTGGTTTTTAGTTAGAGAGACTAAAGGACTGCAGAAGCTCGTTTACTGTGCTACAATAAAATATGTTGTTTAGCTTTCTCATCCATGCCTCACTCTTCATTAAACTGATGATCACTACATGGTGGCAGAATGGGAGAGAAGTTGAAGGAATTTGAGTGCCAAATTGAAAAAGAAGTTGGAAACTGAGAGCAGGTAGAGCAATGCAAACATGTGAACAGGCAAAAGGTTCTGTAAGTGATCTGCACAGCCATGTTGTCTGAAAAAAAGAGGACAGTTAGTCATAGAAATTTTACAATCTCCACCTGCCTTTCTGCTGTCAGGCAATATACTAGAGAACTGTAGAGCATTCACACAAAGGTTTGAAAGGTACCTAGCAGCCATAGGGGCAGAAGAAAATAAGTGCCTAAGTAAAATCACCTGTCTTCTTGCATATTGCAGGGAAGGAAGCCCTGGCTGTTTATAACACCTTCTCTTTCAAATAAGGCCAAAATATGCAGTTAAATGTAATACTGTCCAAAATAGAGGAGTACTGCATGCCAAAAAAGAATGAGACTCTCAAAAGGCATTTTTTTTCAATGTTCAGATGAACAACAGGAGAATGTATAATTTGATATGTTACTGAACTAGAGACTGAATAAGAACTGTGATTTTGGGAATGTGACAGAATCTCTAATTAGAGAAAGGATTATTTGTGCCATTGCAGACACTGCATTACAAGAAAGGCTATTACATGAGGGGGATTTGTCCCTAGGAAAGACTTTTGAAATGTTCAGGGCAGCAGAAACTGTGAAGACTCAACTGTGAATGCATAAAATGGGGCTGTCAATGCAGTAGGCATGAAAGAATGTAGTCAATAAAAGTCACCTCACAGGGTAGGAATTTCCAGTGGCAAGGAAAATGATAATGGGAAGGGAATAAGCCAGCAGCTATGCAGTAAGTATGGATGGCAACACATCCCCAGATGTTAGGCTGCATTTGGAAAGTTCTGTTTTAGCTATAGCAAGAGGAACCGTTTTGTAGATCCCAAAAACAGGAACCTCAGGTGCATACATGTAAGCATATACTGGAGAAGGAGTTTTTTGTAGATATGGTGGAATCAAGCAAAATGAATGAGAGGGACTAAAGTTTGCCAGCAAAACCAATGAAACTTCATTCCTTTCAGTGTCAAGGAAAATAGTTAAGGGAATAGCAGTGAAAGGAATAATGGTTTTATTTAAATTGCATATTAGAGGTCAGTCCGGAGTTGGTGAAGTTGTTTGCAAAAATATGATGACTATTAACAAAAAGTGACCTATGCAGTATCCAAATCAATGACAAAGGCAGAAACCAGACATGCAGAGATTGAGAAGGAGTTACTGGGAATACTGTTGTCCAGGGGTTTATTAAATGGGCCTATTTGATTTGGATTTGCCCATATCAGGGACAGTGATTTGGTCAGCTGATTCGGATCACTGTCCCCAATTTAATTTGGCCAAATCCAAATCTGAAGATTAGATGCTGATTCAGAGAATCAGTGATTCGGCCATAGACACAGCTTTAAATGTTTTTTCTACATATCTCAAGGTACCAGGCATGACTTTTGAATGCTGCAATGCTGGGGTGGATGGAGCGTCCCACAGGAGCACAGGGGGCCCCGGCGCATGCTCGGCAGTGAACCCGGAAGTGGACTGGAAGTACTTCTAGTCCACTTCTGGGTCTGCTGGCGAGGGCGCTGGGGGCCCCCCATCCCCTGCCTGGCTTGGTGGTTGGCTGTGGGGGATCCCAGCTGCCCTCCCAGACCCAGAAGGCACCAGTCACCAAGCCAGGGGTGGTGCAGGCCCCCTCCCCCCGCAGTGTGCTCTCCAGCAGACCCGGAGGTCTGCTGCTGAGCATGCTGGGGAGCCTCCCACACTCCTGTGTGGCATTCCATCCGCTGCAGCATCACAGCATTCATGAGCTGCCTGCTACCTTGAGGTATGTTGAAAAAAATATTTAGAGCTGTGTCTATGGCCGAATCACCAAATCTTTCTGAATCTCTCTGAATTGATTCAGAGGGTTCTGATTCGAATCAGAATAATTAAAGGGTCCTCTGATTTTATTTGGGTTTGGTGATTCAGCCACCAAATTGAGCCAAATCTCCACCGAATTGAATCAGGGACTGAAGCGTCACACATTCCAACTGTTTTCCTGTAATAGATTTTACTGACATATCCTATGGACAAACTATGTTTGGGGAAACAGATCACAAACTTCCGATAACATTGTTTAACAAGCCAGTAAATGATTGTACGTAGAGCTACAAAAGTATAATTTAGTTGGACCTACATGAAAAGAAAATGTACTGAAAATGCACTCTTGGGCTACACACTTGTTCTGTTTTGTTCCGTCGAAAAGTTTTGCCATTTCAACCCTGTTTCGACGTTTTGCCCGTAGGATATAATGGTGAAGGTCAAAACAGGATATAACTTTATAATTTCTAGCCAGATAGGTTTAGGGAGTTCGGAGAAACTGCACCCCAACACCTTGAGAGCAATACTCATATTATGTGTATGTGTTAAGCCACAGTGGGGTCAAAACTGCATGGGTGCTAGCCCCTGATGAGGCAACAAAGCCTGCCATGTTTCAAGGAGATTGGTGCAGGGGGTTCAGAGAAACTGCACCCCAAATTCCTGAAAGCAAAACTTGTGTCACGTGTATGTGTTAAGACACAGTGGGTTCAAGAGTGCAGGCTTGCTAGCCCCTACTGAGGCCACAAAGTGTGACAAGTTTCAAGAAGATAGGTGCAGGGGTTTGAGGGGAACTGCACCCCTAATTCTTGAAAGCAAAGCTCATGTCAAGTGTATGTGTTATGCCAAAGTGGGGTCAAAACTACAGGGGTGGTAGCCCCTGGTGAGGCCACAAAGCCTGCCAAATTTCAAGGTGATAAGTGCAGGAGTTTGGGGGGGGAACTGCACCTCAACCTACTGACAGGCAAAACTCATGATATAGGTGACACTGTGTGTGTTAAGGTGCAGTGGGCTAAAAACTGCAGGGGTGGTGGCCCCTGATGAGGCCACAAAGCCTGCCAAATTTCAAGGTGATAAGTGCAGGGGTTTGGGGGGAACTGCACATCAAGCTGCAGACAAGCAAAACTTGTGACATGGGTGCTTGTGCAACTGTGTCTGTCTGGGGGGGCGGGTACTGCAGGCCTGGCTGCTAAGCTGCTGTGTTACCAGTTACCACTTAATCATGATTCACTCAGGGACCAGCTCCATACACAGTACCTAGCTACTACATAATGACTTAATGGGCACGGATTAACACCTCCAAAACCAGACTAAGGAGAGGAAATAATCAATTCAGACAATCAACTGCCCCAAGACAGACACAGTCAGTCCCACAAACACCCATGTCATGAGTTTTGTCTGTCAGCAACTAGGAGTGCAGGACCCCAGAACCCACCTACACCTATCTCCTCAACAGCTGGCAGGCTTTGTGGCTGCAGCAGGGGCCATGACCCCTGCAGCCTTCATCTTGCTGAGCCTTAACACACACAGTGTCACCCATGTCATGGATGTTGCTTGTCCACATCTTGAGGTGTGGTTTCCCCCAAACCCCTGTATTTATCTCCTTGAAACTTCGTGGCCTCAGTAGGGACTAGCAAGCCTGCAGTTTTGACCATGCTGTAGCTTAACACATACATGCGGCATGAGTTCTGCTTTCAGGATTTTGGGGTGCAGTTTCTCTGAACTCCCTGCACTGATCTCCTTGAAACATGGCAGGCTCTGTGGCCTCAGCAGGGGCTAGCATTTCTGTAATTTTGACCCTGCTGTGGCATAACACATACACATGACACAAGTTTGGCTCTCAGGTTTTTGGGGTGCAGTTTATCCAAATCTCCTGCACCTATCTTCTTGAAGCTTAGCACACTTTATACCCTCAGAAGGGGCTATCAGTTCTGCAAGTTTTATCTAAATATGGCCAGAAGTAACAAAGTTATAGGCTGTTTTGACCTTCCCCGTTATAGCCTATGGGCAAAACGTCGAAACAGCATCGAAACGGCAAAACGTTTTGACTTGCATCATTTTGTTTCGAGGCTGTTTCAACCATATCTGTTTCATTTTGATTTTGCTGTTTCGACCTTGAAACAGGTCAAAACAGCGTCGAAACAAAACTGGTGGCAAAATTTCACACAGCCCTACTATCAATACAGTGTTGCAGATACGAAAGCAAATAAAACTCTGGCTTGTATCTACCAATGCATCTCAAGTGTTGGCTACAAATGTCCAACTCAGGATCCTTAAAATTCTAGTTTATTAGGTGGATAATCATAAACCTTGGGGCTGGTCCCCACACACACACATGCACACATGCACACACATACACACACACACAGTAGCAGGCTACAGAGTCAGGTATACCTATCCTACAAGTGCTGGAGTCTGCCGTCAATGGCCAGTCGAGGCTTCTTTCAGCATGGTGTTATCCTCCAGAAGGGGGTCGCCAGCTGGTCCTTCTGGCTGGACAGGTCTGGTCGAGTTGGAGATCAAAAGGGCGCCACTGAGGGTCACTTTTCACTGCCTTTTATCTGTCCTTGGCAGACTTTGGTGACTCCCCACTTTTCAGGTTTGCCCAATCCAGGGGTCATTGACCCTCGTGGGACTTCCCCCCCCTCGGTGGCTACTGGACGGCATCTGTCAGCCCCAGGGGTCGTCCACATGTACGTGCAGGTTTGGGAGTCC
>NW_005842256.1:613314-616064 GCF_000455745.1 Alligator sinensis
AATTGCTGCCTGCTGCTACTGTGTTACACATTCAATCACGTTACACATTCAATCACTGATTCACTCGCTCTTTCAGGGGCCAGCCTGATACAGAGAAGAACAGTTTGATTCCTGCCCTTGTTAACATTGTTACAATGTATAACTTACTAAAACACATTTAGTTGAAAGTTGAAAGATGAGGAGTATAAAATATAAGCTACAAATGCCATGGCACACAAGTAGATAAAAATACCAAACTACAAGGGGAGATACAAAATGCGCACACACAAATTTTAAAACACAATTCCTTATCTTAAAGTGAAAGAGAGAGGAAGGAAGAAAAGGTAGAAAAAGAGAAACATATCCAAATTGGGGAGAGCAAATACAGGCAAGAGGAAAGGGGGGCTTTCTGCTACACAAGCAAGACCCAAGAAGTCATCCTCCCACTTTACATGGCCTTGGCAAGGCCGCAGCTGCAGTACTGCATCCAGTTCTGGGCTCCACACTTTAGAAAGAATGTGGAGAAGCTTGAAAGACTCCAAAGGAGAGCCACACACATGGTTAGAGGTAAAGAGAGCAGGCTTTATGAGGAGAGTCTGAGAGGCATGAGACTCTTCAGCCTGGAGAAGAGAAGGCTCAGCAGGGACTTGGTGGCATCCTATAAGTATATAAGGGTTGTGCATCAGGATCTGAAAGAACATCTGTTCACCAGGGCACCCCTGCTAGCCCCAGCCCTGGGACTTATACGTGTCCAGGGCCCAGCCTCCTTTTGGTCAGCTGACCATGTACAGGTGCCAGTAATTCCCTCATTAGCCTGCTGCCCAGGCAATGTACAGCTGTGGAACTCTGTCTAGCTCGCAGGACCCTTTGTCTAGGCTGCTTTTGCCCTTAAATGATCAGGCACACCTTAGTTCCTTGTGACAGTTTGCCAAGGCCTACCACTTTTACTCAAACACACTGGTGCAAACAGTGGTCACTTAGGTTTGTGAACCAAATGGAACCAGAAAATGTCCTCCTCAGACCCTGACAGGATGGCCAGGAACTACAGTGGTGGAAAGGTGCTGGACCTCATGATGATGTGGGGTGAGGAGAGAAGTATCGCCTCCACTGCCAAGGGCACAAGGGGCAGCCGACAAAACCAGGTGGTCTAGGAGTACATTGCAGTCCAGATGGTGGTCCCAGGGGTACCAGCGGCAACATACCTGCATTAAAATCAAGTACATGAAGTTGCACTATGTTTGGGCAGGGATGCCAACAAGGTCTTGGGCTCTGCAAGGAGTTTAGTCCCCTTCCACAATGAGTCATCCAGAATTCTCAGGGAGGACCATGCTGTTGCTCTCCACCGCAGTGTGTGCTGCCCATCCGTGGGCCCAGTATCATGCAGCAACTACCACAAAGTGACAATGGGGACCCAAAACCATACCACAACACATGTATTGCAATTATACATTTAGCACTTTGTACTATGCCAAGTTACTTGTGAGATGGCCTTTGTTTTCAAGTGCTTATTTCAAATGTATATGAAGAACTAAAGTTTGCACAGTTATGAAATTTGTCTCTTGTGTGCTTTCTGTTCAGGACACAACTTGCTCACAACACTGATCTGCCTAGCAACCCATGCCTTAGTTTCTCCTTCCCAGCTAGCCTTCACAAACTCCCAAGATAGGACACCAGTTCCACCACAAGTCTTTGAGTGCTTCTGGGTGCATCTATACAAGAAACTTTACTGTGTAGTACAGCAGTTTACTGCACAGTAAGCATGCTCTTCTATATGTGCACAAGTTTACTGCTCAGTAAACTGCTCTGCTCATGAGTAAATTTGCTACATGCAAATGTAAGTAGCAAATTTACTCATGAGTAGTTACTGAACAGTAATGCATGTGTAAACACTGATTGGGAGCAAATTTGCTCCTGGTCAGCCCTGCCACTAGGGAACCAGCCTCTGCTTAGCCCCAGAGCCCCAGGGCTGAAGCCTCTCCTGCCCCAGGGCTGGGTCAGCTCTATGGCAGCCCCACTCCCAAGACCAGGCCCTTAAAAGCTTGCAGCCATACTGGAGCCCTGGCACACATGCAGGCAGCCTGTGACCAGACCTGGCCAGTGCATCCCCGCCGCACAGGCCGCAGAGCAGCTGAGGCAGCCTGCTTGCACCCAGTGTCACTCCCTAGTATGGCAGTGCTGCATATTTGCCAGGACCATGTCATCTGTCTGGTAGCCCTGCTTTGGTCCATCCAAAGTGCCAGGAGCTTCCCCCAATGATCACTACACCTGTATTCAGTCTCTGCTCCAAAATTCTTTATATATTTGACATTAAGCAGTCCTTAGTTAAAATGTATAAGTATTCATTGGAACAGAAACCACATTTGCCCCTTACAGCTGAGTGTCCTAACCTCTAAATTGCAGTCATGATCTCTCCTGTTTTGTTTCTGGGCCAAGGCATCTTGCATTATTTTCTACACAGCAGCATGGCTTCAGCATCCCACACAAATTCAGAGCAGCCTGAGAAAGTGAAAACTGTTAGTTTAAATCCCCAGCAAGTGCATTAGGTATTTTCAAGATATGGACACATGTACACGTAAAGGTCTTTGGACTGAAGTGGGTAGCACTGGTCCTGAATAGCCACTTAGGCTTTGGGTAAGTACAACTCAGCCTGAGCTAGGGAGGTGGTCCTGGGGCTAGAGTGGAGATGGGTAGACTTTGTAAATACCTGTTTTGTGGCTCAGGTAGTCTGTTGCATACTTGGCCTGGAATAGTATTATTTGGGCTATTTGTGG
>NW_005842256.1:616074-621033 GCF_000455745.1 Alligator sinensis
AGTCAAGTTTACAGGAACAGATTAGACTTTATTCATACAATAAACTACAGAGGAGGGATACCACTGTGAAACAATGTATAGTATAACAATTTGGAGTCCGTGCTCCCAACCAGCTACTCATAGCCATTCTCTGGTTTCTGAAAATATTTAAGTCTGCCATTTGACACAGAGCTCTATGACTGACTGTGGGAGTGGGGACAGACACTCTTCTGACCATAAGCCTAGGCTAAAATAACTTTTTTTTTTACCTTTCATAGTTTCATAGTTTCATAGCAGCTAGGGTCAAGAGAGACCTGATCAGATCATCTAGCCTGACCCCCTGCCACAGGCAGGAATGAGTGCTGGGTTCACAAGACCCCAGACAGGTGATCATCTAACTTCTTTTTTAATTTGCCCAAGGTAGGGGCGAGGAGCACTTCCCTGGGAAGTTGGTTCCAGATTCTGGCCACTCTAACTGTAAAATATTGCCTTCTGATCTCTAACCTAAACTGATTCTCCATCAGCTTATTACCATTGTTCCTCGTCACCCCAGGTGGTGCTGGGGAGAAAAAGCCTCTTCCTATTTGCTGTTGATCTCCCCTGATGAATTTGTAGGCAGCCACCAGGTCCCCCCTCAGCCTCCTCTTGCCAAGGCTGAACAGGTTCAGGTCCCTCAGTCTCTCCTCGTAGGCCTGTCCTGCTGCCCTCTCACCAAAAGAAGTAATCATGATTTACAGTAGGGAACTGGGGCACTTTTGAAAATGCCCTTGTCAATAAACCCAACTGCTGAGAAAGTGACTTATTATGCCCTTCCTTTTTTTGCTTTTTGTTTTGTTTTGTTTTGTTTTTTTACCAATAGTCACTGTCATTTGTTTCAAGGCAGTTACGAACCAGTTATTGCTGGTTGCTGGAAACGAGACATCATGGGTAAATCATTCAATTACACTAGAGATTTTATCAGCTATTTTGATTTTGCATATTTCATTTACATTTGTTTTAGTATTGTAACCTTTGGTTCAGAGTTCAACTTCAATATATACCACCAGTTGCACTTCAGGGTAAAGAAATGCGTGTTATTTATGAGAAGCAGACTTTATAGCAGGGGTGGGCAAAATGCAACCCGCGGGCCGGATGCACCTTGTCAGGCCATTCTATCCGGTCCGCAGGGCCCCTCAGAATTTAGAAAATCAATATTTATCTGCCCCTGGCTGCCTGTCATGCGGCCCTTGATGGCTTGCCAAAACTTAGTAAGTGGCCTCCCACCCGAAATAATTGCCTGCCCCTGCTTTATAGCTAGTGTAAAACCAGAATGATATTAAAGCACAAGCAAAAGACAGTGAACCTAGATGCAGCCTAAACAAATAAAAGACTACAAGACAAGCCTGTATTTTTTTTATGTTCCTTTCTAATTAGAATCCCTGCTGTGTGTGTTTTTGCGGTTTGGTTTTCAGAATCATAAGTATCTCCAGGAGAGAAAGTAAGGTCTTTTCTATCTTTATTTTTGGCTTAAAATTAAAACCTAGAAAGTCTGATTTGAGTTTAAGTCAACAGATTCTGCATTCTATAGTCATACAAAACCCTAGAAATGTAACTCCTACAGTTCCATCTGAAGGCCCTTTCTCATACGCATCTTCTTTTAATTACCCCATGACTTAAAGTACCTAGATAGCTATCACCTTGGAGGGTCTATCCTCCCCCATTTACTGCAGAAAGAAACAACTAGGGGTATTTTTCAATTTAGATTGTCTTTCACACTTATATGTAAATCTTTACATAGAATTGGGGGCTTTTATGGGAAAAAGAGTGGAGGAATAGATGGTTTTAAAAGTACAAAAAGAAGCCTTGGGTAGATCAGGAGAAATTATATCATAGGTAAAAATGGGACACAATGTTTCTCTCCACTTAGTATTGTCAAGCAAGGGGAAGAGTGGGACATACCACTTATGTGAGGGAGCAGGGAAAATCTACTAGGACAGAGTATCAGGGATTAAAAAAAAAAAACATCGAGATATGCAAGCTGTTTCATTCAGAAAGTGCAGACTTTGGACATAGTTGTCCTAGCCTCCTGCCCACAACTTCACTGGTAAACCTAGAAGTGTAAATGAGAGTCAAGTCCTGATCTCAGGCACTGACCCTAGAGGGTTTTTCAGAAAGATTCATCTCTTTGAGCCTTGCACATCTGGGGGGTACTATATTCACCCTATAGTACCCCAGAGGGGTATGCTACTGTGACCACTCTAGAAATGTTTTGTAGAGCATTCAGAGGCAAGAGGAAAGGGGAGAACTCAGTTTCCTGGAAGTCTGTTGTTCGGGGATTTCAATGTGTGTTTCAGTCAGACAGTAAAGTGCAGAAGCTTGTTTATACCTAAAAGGCAATTAATTGTGAGAACTCCAGAATTTTTTCTTGGGCATTCAGTAAGTAGTATGTGTAGGTGTGTGAATGTGTGTATGCATTTGTGTGGGCACAAAAGTCTATTTGCATTTTCCACACACATCCCATTGCAACCTGTTGTGTGCAAGGTTTCAGTGTCACTTAGCATATCCTTCCTTTACTCGCCATTTGCATCCAAAGACTTTTGTCTCATTACAAGGCCATCTCCAGGGATTAACATACCTTATCCTTCTCCAACTTTCATGAGTGGCAATACAGTCACCTCAAATAACTTACAGCCCATAACTCCCCCTAGTGGGCTGGAATCCCTACATAGAATCAAGGAACTTTCAAAACATAGGGAGCCATGCCTCCACAGGCACACCTATATCACTCATCACTGCATAACACACTACAGGGAGGCCAGTTTCACTCCTCTCAGTCTCTTACACCTAGCTATTCTCCCCCCTGCAACCACTCCTTGGATCTCTGTCATGTTCAAGATAAGCACATACAAGAAAAAGTACAAAATACTTGGGAAGGTAAACTCCACGTCTTTCATCCTTGCACACCTCTTCCCCGCAACTCCACAGCATGGTATAGACTACGGCGATGCCTCTCACAATAGTGAACAGATTTTTGCTGGGCTGCTGACACATGAATCAGAATCATGTCTTCCAAGACTACAGAAAAAACATGGACAAATTGGAGAGAGCTGAATGAAAGGCAAAATAAATGGTTACGGGACTGGAGCACATGACTTATTATGAGGAGAAGCTGAGGGAACTGGGTTTATTTAGTTTGGAGAAGAGAAGACTGAGGGGAAATTTAGTAGAAGCCTTCGACCACCCTTCAGGCATTTAAAGGCTTCAACTATCTGAAGGCTGGTTCCAAAGAGGATGGAGCTAGACTGTTCTCAGTGGTGTCAGATGACAGAACAAGGAGCAATGGTCTCAAGTTGCAGCATGGGTGTAACAGGGGGGCCTCTCAGGGCTGACTTCCCAGTGGCCCGCTGACCTGTTACTGGGCTAAACGCCCACCTTCTTACCTACTATGCCTTGTTGTTAATAGTCTAATTGATCTTAATAAGTGGGAGGCTGTCCCTTTCTTGCCCCGAAGCCAGGGGGCACTATCTGCAGCTCCGTTCCTCCCCTACACCGCAGCCCAAGCCTCACAGATGGCATACAGATGTTCTCACAATCACTAGCTCCCGCACTGGGCCCCATAATCCTAGTGTTGAATCCCTCTATGATCCCTCTATTTTGGTGGTCTAATCCACCTTCATCCTGGGCAGCATAGCTCCCTGAACTACTTCCCCTTCCAGGTGTGGTCCCCCTGGGACCTTTGGCTCGCTAGCCCTGGCCCACCTCCAGGCCAGTCGGAACCCCAGGCACGCAGCTCTTGGGCGTCCCTCGCGGTGGGTCCCTGGCCCTTTGACCCTTCTGGTACTGGCCCCAGCATTGACCAGTCAGGGGAAGTCCAGACAGGCATGAGTGTATGGCCTCACTCTTTCTCTGGGGGTCCACCCTCCAGACCCTACAAAGGGGTAACCCACTTGGTTGTGGGGGCTAGGGGTTAAGGCGCCCCAACCCGCCTTTCATCGGGGTGGTAACTGGCCTGGTATTTCCTGGGGGCTCCCACTCCACTAAGAGCCCCACCAGGCCACCCACTCCCAACAGGGTGCAGTTTTAGGTCGTACCCAGGACCAGGAGCCTCCCTTAAAGTGGCAGGCACAAACAGTGCCCTGCCACAATGGGAAGTTTAGGTTAGAGATTAGGGAACACTTTCTCACGAGGAGAGTAGTAAAGTACTGGAACAGGTTACTCAGAGAGCTTGTAGGGTTTCTATCCTTGGAGGTTTATAAGATCTGGCTAGACAAAGCTTTGGGTGGGATGATATAGTTGTGGATGGCCCTGCTTTGAGCAGGGGATTGAACTAGATAACTTCCTGGGGTCTCTTCCAACCCTAATTTTCTATGATTCTATGACTTGGTAAACATATAAAATATTTTTTAAAAGGTCAGGAACAACCATGGCTAGGGACTAAAGTGTGCTTGGGTTGGAAAGGGATCTCAGGACATCATCTACTCCCCAGGGCTCTGTCCTTGGGCCTATACTATTTAACATCTTCATTAATGATTCATAGATTCATAGATGCTAGGGTCGGAAGGGAGCTCAATAGATCATCAAATCCAACCCCCTGCATAGGCAGGAAAGAGCGCTGGGTCTACATGACCCCAGCTAGATGCCTATCTAACCTCCTCTTGAAGAGTAGGGGAGAGCATCACCTCCCTTGGGAGCCCGTTCCAGACCTTGGCCACTCTAACTGTGAAGAAGTTCTTCCTAATGTCTAGTCTACACGTGCTCTCTGCTAGCTTGTGGCCATTATTTCTTGTAACCCCTGGGGGTGCCTTGGTGAATAAAACCTCACCAATTCCCTTCTGTGCCCCCATGATGAACTTATAGGCAGCCACAAGGTCGCCTCTCAGCCTTCTCTTGCAGAGGCTGAAGAGGTCCAGGTGCCCCAGTCTCTCCTCATAGGGCTTGGCCTGCAAGCCCTTAACCATACGAGTGGCCCTTCTCTGGACCCTCTCCAGGTTATCCGCATCC
>NW_005842256.1:621093-621364 GCF_000455745.1 Alligator sinensis
AGTATTCCAACTGCGGTCTGACCAGCGCCCGATAGAGGGGAAGTATCACCTCCTTGGATCTATTTGTCATGCATCTGCTGATGCACGATAAAGTGCCATTGGCTTTTCCGATGGCTTCGTCACACTGCCGACTCATGTTCATCTTGGAGTCCACTAGGACTCCAAGATCCCTTTCCGCTTCCATGCCACCAAGCAGGTCATTTCCTAGGCAGTAGGTATGCTGGACATTTTTCCTCCCTAGGTGTAGCACTTTGCATTTCTCCTTGTTGAA
>NW_005842256.1:622473-630107 GCF_000455745.1 Alligator sinensis
GTCCTTGACTAATCGCCTGAGTTCATTGAAATCAGCTTTCCTAAAGTCTAGCACTTTCACCCTACTAGTTACCTTACCCACTCGACGTCTTATGATGAATTCTATTATTTGGTGATCACTGGCTAGCACTACTGATGAAAGGGACTTGGGGGTCATGATTGACCACAAGATGAACATGAGCCTGCAATGTGATACTGCTGCTACTAAAGCAAGCAAAACACTTGCTTGCATCCACAGATGCTTCTCAAGTAAATCCCAGGACGTCATACTCCCATTGTACTCAGCCTTGGTGAGGCCGCAGCTGGAGTTCTGCATCCAGTTTGGGGCTCCACAATTCAAAAAGGATGTGGAGAAACTTGAGAGGGTACAGAGGAGAGCTACGCGCATGATCAGAGGTCAGGAGAGCAGACCTTATGAAGAGAGGCTGATAGCCATGGGACTCTTCAGCCTGGAATAGTGTATGCTCAGGGGTGATCTGGTGGCCACATATAAGTTCATCAGGGTTGCTTACCAGGATCTGGGGGAACGTCTGTTCACCAGAGTGCCCCAAGGGATGACAAGATCAAAGGGTCACAAACTCCTCCATGACCATTTCAGGCTAGACATAAGGAAGAATTTCTTCACTGTCCGAGCCCCCAAGGTTTGGAATAGATTGCCACCAGAGGTGGTTCAAGCACCTACTCTGAATGCCTTCAAACGACATCTGGATGTTTATCTTGCTGGGATCCTATTATCCCTGCTTACTTCCTGCCCCTGGGGCACAGGGCTGGACTTGATGATCTTCTGAGTTCCCTTCCAGCCCTAATGTCTATGAAATCTATGAAAATCTATGAACTCCCTGCTCAAAACCTGACCACCCCAACTAGATCATTCCACCCAGGACTTTGTCAAGCTGATCCTTAAAAACCTCCAAGGATGGAGATTCCATAACCTCTCAAGGTAACTTGTTCCAGTGATTCACCACCCTCCTACTAAGAAAGTTTTTCTTAATATCCAACTTAAGCCTCCCTTGCTGCAGCTTGAGACCACTGCTCCTTCTACTGTCATCTATCACCACTGATAACAGTGTAGCTCCATCCTCTTTGAAACCACCCTTCATGTAGTTGAAGGCTGCTGTCAAATCCCCTCTCAGTTTTCTATTCTTCAGATTAAATAAACCCGGTTCCTGCAGCCTCTCTTCATAAATCATGTGCCTCGACTCCAGAACTATTTTTGTTGCCCTCTGCTGGACTCTCTCAATTTGCCCACATCCTTTCTATAGTGGAGGGCCCAAAACTGAACACATTACTCCAGATGTGGCCTCAATAGTGCTGAATAGAGGGACAGAATCACTTCCCTTCCCTGATAGCAACACACCTACCATTGCAGCCCAGTATGCCGTTAGCCTTCTTGGCAACAAGGGCAAGCTTCTGGCTCATACTCAGCTTATTGTCTACTGTAACCCCCAGGTCCCTTTCTGCAGAGCTGATGCCCAGCTAGTCAGCAACCAGCCTGTACTGATGCATGTGATACTTCCATCCTAAGTGCAGGACTTAGCACTTGTCCTTGTTGGACCTCATGGGATTCCTTTTGGTCCAATCCTCCAATTTGTCTGGGTCACTCTGAATCCTAGCCCTACCCTCCAGTTTATCTACTCCTCCCATCAGCTTGGTGTCATCTGAAAACTTGCTGAAGGTGCACTCCATCCCATCTTCCAGGTCATTGATCAAGAGATTGAACAAAACCAGCTTCAGGACAAACCCCTGGGGCACTCCACTTGATACCAGCCGCCAACTAGACATTGAGCCATTGATTACTACTCTCAGAGCCCAATGCTCCAGCCAGTTTTCTGTCTACCTTACAGTCCATTCATTGAGCACATGCTTCCTTAGCTTGCCTATAAGAATTCTATGGGAAACTATGAAAAACCTTGCTAAAATAAAGGTAAACTGCATCCACTGGCTTCCCCACATGCACAGAGCCAGTTATCTCATCAGAGAAAGCAATCAGGTTGGTCAGGCATGATTTACTTTTGGTGAATCCATGCTGACTGTTCCTAATCACCTTCTTCTCCCCCAAGTGCTGAGAAATGGATTCCTTGAGGATCTGCTCCACAATGTTTCCAGGGACTGAGGCGAGGCTGCCTGGTCTGTAGTTCCTTGGATCCTCCTTCCTTTCTTAAATATGGGCACTATGTTTCCCCTTTTCCAATCATGCAGGACCTCTCCTGATTGCCATGAATTTTCAAAGATGATGGCCAGTGGCTCTGTAATCACATCACCCAATTTCTTCAGCAACTTTGGGTGCATCCCATCCAGCCCCATGAACTTGTATGTACCTAGTTTTTCTAAATAATCCCTAACCTGTTTTTTCACCACTGAGGGCTGCTCACCTCCTCCCCAAACTGTGATGCCAGCTGAAGTAGTGTAGGAGCTGACCTTGCCTGTGAAATATGAGGTGAAAAAGGCATTGAGTACTCTGTCACTAGGTTGCCTCCACCTTTCAGTAAGGGATCCACACTTTCCCTGATCTTCCTCTCATTACCAACATAGTTGTAGAAACCCTTCAGATCTCTTGCTAGCTGTAATTCCAATTGTTCTTTCACCTTCCTGATTTTATCCCTGCATGCCTGAGCAATGCTCTTACACTCCTCCCTAGTAATTTTTCCAGTTGCCACTTCTCATAAGCTTCCTTTTTGTGATTTAGCTTACTGAAGTGTTCCCTGTAAAGCCAAGCTGATCTTCTGCCATACTTGTTAGCCTTTCTGCACATCAAGATGGTTGGTTCCTACGCTCTCAGTAAGGCTTCTCTTAAGTACAGCCATCTCTCCTGGACTCCTTTCCCTCTCAGACTGGCCTCCCAGGGGATCCTGCCCATGAGTTCCCTGAGCAAGTCAAAGTCTGCTTTTCTGAAGTCCAGGGTCCTTACTCTGTTGCTCTCAATTCTTCCTTTTCTCAGGATCCTCAGTTCAATCTTCTTGTGGCCACTGCTTCCCAAGTTGCCATCTAGTAGTACATTCCCCACCAATTCTTCCTTGTTTGTGAGCAGCAGGACAAGAAGACCATGGTCCGTAGTTGGCTGCTCTAGCACTTGCACCCGGAAGTTGTCCCCTACACTCTGCAAAAACATCCTGGATTGCCTGTGCACTGCTGTATTGCTCTCCCAGCAGATGTCAGGGTGATTGAAGTCCCCCATGAGAACCTGGACCTGTGATTAGCAAACTTCTACTATCTGTTTGAAGAAACCCTTATCCACCACTTCCTATCAGTCTGGTGGTCTATAGCAGACTCCCACCATGCCATCAAATCCTCTGCTGCTATCAAATTCCCTCTCAGTCTTCTATTCTGCAGCCTAAATACCCCCAATTCCTGCAGCCTCTACTCATAAGTCATGTGCCCCAGCCTCCAAACTATTTTTGTTGCTCTCTGCTAGACTTTCTCTAAATTCTCCATATTTTTTCAATAGTGGGGCACCCACAACTGGACAGAGTGCTCCAGATGTGACCTCACCCATGCAAAATAGAGCGGAATAATTAATTCCCTCAATCTGCTGGCAATGATCCATGCACCTCAGTATGCTGTTAGCCTTTTTGGCAAGAAGGACAAACTGATGGCTCATATTCAGTTTATTGTCCACTGTAACCCCCAGGTCCTTTTATACAGAGCTGCTGCTTAGCCAGTCAGTCCCCAAGCTGAAACAGTACATGGAATACTTCTGTCCTAAATGCAGGACTTTGCACTTGCCCTTGTTGAACCTCATGCAATTTCTTTTGGCCCAATCCTCCAATTTGTCTAGGTCACTCTGAATCCTAATCCTATCCTCCAGCATATCTCCCAAACCCCCCAGCTTTGTGTCATCTAAAAACTTGCTGATGCTGCAATCCATCCCATTTCCAGATCATTAATGAAAATATTGAATAAAACCAGACCCAGGAGGGACCCCTGGGACACTCTATTTGATACTGGCTGCCAGCTAGACATAGAGTCATTGATTACTACCCATTGAGCCTGAGAATTCAGCCAGCTTTCTATGCACCTTATAGTCCATTAATCCAACTTTCTCAGATTGCCTGCAAGAATGCTGTGGGAGACTGTATCAAAAGCCTTTCAAGGTAAATTATGTCCACTGCTTTCCCCACATCCACAGAGCTAGTCATCTTATCATAGAAAGTAATTAAGTTGGTCAGGCATCACTTTCCCTTGGTGAATCCATGCTGACTGTTCCTAATTCTTCATAGATTCATAGAAGTTAGGGGCTGGAAGGGACCTCACAAGATCATCAACTCCAGCCCCCCTGCTCAAGGCAGGAAAAACTGTTAAGGTCAGATGACCCCAGTGAGGTGTGCATCCTGTCACCTTTGAAAGTTCTCCAGGGAAGGTGCCTGTACCACCTTTGGAGGGAGTCTGTTCCAGACTCTGGACACATGAACTGTAAAAAAGCTTTTCATTATGTCCAATCTGAAGCAATTGTCTATCAGTTTATGACCATTATTCATTGTCTTCCCCTGGGGTGCCCTGGTGAACAGATGTTCTCCTAGCCCCTTATATACTTGAAGGTTCCCACCAAGTCCCCCCAATTCTTCTCTTTTCCAGGTTGAACAGTCCCATGTCCTTCAGCCTCTCTTCATATGGTCTGTTCTCCAGACATTTAATCACTCATGTGGCCCTCCTTTGGGCTATTTCCAGCTTCTCTACATCACTTTTGAAGTGAAGCACCCAGAACTGGATACAGTACTCCAGCTGCGGTCTCACCAATGCTGAGTAGAATGGGAGGATGACATCCTTAGTCTTGCTTGTAATACATTGGTTGATGCATGCCAGGGTGTTGTTCGCTTTGCTGGCTATAACATCACACTAGTGGCTCATGTTCATTTTGTGGTCAATAATTACCCCCAGGTCTCTTTCAGTTGGGGTACTGACTAGCGTGGCACCACTGAGCCTGTAAGTATGTTATGGATTATTTCTCCACAGATGGAGCACATTCAATTTCTTGGTGTTAAACATCATCAGGTTTAGATCCTCCCACTTTACAAGCCTGTCCAGGTCAGCCTGTATCAATAGCCTGTCTTCCAGCATGTTGGCATTCCCCCATAACTTAGTGTCATCCGCAAATTTTGCAGGTACACTTTCCATTCATATCCAAATCATTGATGACAATGTTGAAAAGCAGTGGTCCTAGTACTGAGCCTTGAGGGACACCACTGATCACCTTTGGCATGTCAACTCAGTTCTGTCTATTAACACTCTCTGGGTTATACCTCAGATCCAGTTGCCAAGCCACTGGACTGTTAAGTTGTTGAGGCCACAATTTCTCAATTTAACTATGAGGACATAGTGAGAAACAAAGTCAAAGGCCTTTTTGAAATCCAAGTATATGATGCCGACCTCATCTCCCTTTTCTAGGTGGTGAGTTACCTTCTTCTCCTCCTCCAAGTGCTTAGAAATGGATTCTCTGAGGACCTGCTCCATGATTTTTCCAGGGCTGACTGGTCTGTAGTTCCATGAATCCTCCTTCTTCCCTTTCTTAATGATAGACACTATATTTGCCCTTTTCCAATTTTCCAGGACCTCCCTTGATTGCAACAAGTTTTCAAAGATAATGAACAGCAGCTCTTCAATCACATCAGCTAATTCCCTCAGCACTCTCAGAAGCATTGGATCCAGCCCCATGGAGTTGTACATGCCCAGCTTTTCTAAATAGTCCCTAACGTGTTCTGTTGCCACTGTAAGATGCCCACCTTCTCCCTGAACTGTGCTGCCCAGTGCAGTAGTCTGGGAGCTAACCTTGCCTGTAAAGACCAAGGTAAAAAAGCCATTGAGTACATGCAGTCCTCATACTTATGACACAATTGGTTCCTAAAAGCCACGTCTTAAGTCAAAAGTCATAACTTGGAACCAATTTTCCCATAGGAACAGTGTTACAAATGGGGGGTTGGTTTCTTTACAGTGGTCAATATTGTATGCAGCTGATGAGTGGTGGAAGGGGAGGGGGAAGGGAAAGGGCATGGGGAAGCAGATAAACGCCTCCTGTGGTGAGGGAGGGAGTGGGGCTGGGATTGGGGCTGGCCAAGCGCTGCCTAGCCAGGGCCAGGTGGGCATGGGGAGGGGAGGGGCAGGGAGCAGTGGCTCCTGCCACTCTGTGCTGTGCATCTGGTGGCTCATCCAGAGGTTCTTGCCACTGGTCTGGGAAGGAATGGTGGGGCATGTGTCCCCGGATCTGTATAGGATGGGCCTGGTGGGGCTGGGGCTCTTCCAGGCTGCACTCCGAGTGGGTGGCAGGGACTATGGTGAATTCTTGGGTGGCTGCAGCCCCTCCATAGCCCCCACTCCACCAAATCTCAGGATTTGGTCTCTGAGAGGCGAGTAAGGCTTTAGTTCAGGTCTAACTTTTTTTGCCTGCTTCACTATCCATTAAGATGCTGAGCTCTAAGGGCTTGTAGTTCTGTGTCAGCCTCCATGTGCTTCTGCAACTGCTGGAGTAAATGACCACTGAGTGGCCCTGTTTCAGTCAGACCATAAGTCACCTTTTCTGACTGGAAAAGATTAGGTTCAGTGGCAGTGGCAAGCATTGTGGCTCTAGAAAGTGTGTCAGCCACTAACATGTCTTTGCCTTTGGTATAGAGAATCTGGATGTCATATTTTTGGAGCTGCAACAGCATCCTCTGTAGCCATGCTGGATCCTTTCCTCTGGGCTTTGCAAAAATTGCTTCCAGGGGTTTGTGGTCTGACTGGACCCTTACCTGCCATATACATATTGGTGGAACTAAGTCATGGTGAAGACAATTGCCAGATGTTCTTTTTCAATCTGCACATAATTACTCTTAGAGTGTGTTAGCTCTCAAAGCACATGTGATTGGTTGCTTCTACTGAAATAGACCTGCTTCTAAGCCATCTTTAGATGCATCAGTTTGGATTTCCAGCTGCTCTGCTGGTTAAAGTACTTGACCACAGGTGCCATTGTGATGGTTTGCTTGAGTTTATCCAGGGCTTCCTGATACTCAGGTCTCATTGCCAGATAACATCATTCCTTAGAAGCACTCTCAGCAGGGCTGCCAGGCTTGACTCATGTGGAATGTATTGCACCAGGTACTGAATGGTTCTGAGGAGTCTTTGAAGGCCTTTTTTGTCTCTTGGGGAGGGCATGCTGTTGATGGCTTTCGCTTTGTCATCATCTGGTTTGACACCATTTTGACACCATCTGGTTTGACAAGCTCTTCTGATTTCCAGTAAAGGACAATGCTGGTGGAGGTTTGAAATTGTCCATTATTATTTTATTTTTTTTACTTGCAAGTGAAAGCTGTAACCCCCTTAATCAGGCTGTTGGGGACTCCACCAAGAGACTGGTCGCTTCTGATACCATATAGTATTTTCCCTAGGCCCTTGCGTTCTAGGGATATGGTACTCCCTCAGACCTCCATGCACCTGGGGTTCTGTCCTTGAGTCAGCATTCAGCAGAGATTGGTGGGGACGATAAACAGCTTCATCTTTATTAGGAAACAAGATTCAACAACACACAGACTCACAGCTTGCAGGCAGAACTACACACCACAAACCAAACCGCACCCACCCAGCATCCGGGGGAAAATTAGACCATTGCACTGCAGGCCCTTTAAAGGTACATTCTGTATACCATGCTGGTGAATAGTTCCTCTTTCC
>NW_005842256.1:630138-639636 GCF_000455745.1 Alligator sinensis
CGTCTTGCTCCCAGCAAACTGCTTGCAAATTGTCCTGTTTGCTTCTCCCTGTTCACAGTTCCCCTGGTCACTTGGGCTGCCTCCTTATATACTTCTCTTGAGCCTGGACTGGATAGGCCCCTTTGTTAAGGCTCTTTGTCATATAGGACAATGAAGAGTTCATAATAACCTATAGCGCAATGGAGTATCCCCTGCAGTTAATATATTCTGAGGTCTAGTAAGCTGGGCAATGTACATGCTATCAATGGCCATAATGCAGTTCAGGAACCCCGTACACACAGATCCAGCAATACATTTATGTGAATTAGAGAGTCTGAGGAACTGTGGTGTAGGTACCTCCTTGATAACTAACTGAGTTGTGGATTTGTCCATGCTAAACTTGCTGATGACAGACAAGAAAATGTCAGGGGTTGCCAGCTCTTTATCAATGTTCATGGCAAATTCATGCTGGTGGTCAAACTCCAGAGCAACAGAACCAGCTTGATGCAGACCATATTGAATATTGCCGTTCACCTCCTGAATCTCTGCCAGCATTGCTTGTCATCATGACTCTTCAAGGCTATTCACTTCCATTAGTCCCACTTGTCTGAGGTAGCTGCTACAACTCAGGAAAGAGACCCTGGAGTCATTGTAGATAGTTAAACATTAGCTTGATGTGCACCAGCAATGAAAACAAAAAACAAAAAACAATAAAATGTTGGGCATCATTAAGAAGAGAATTAACAACAAAACACAGAACATAATTATGCCATTATGCAAATCTATGGTGCACCCACATCTTGACTCCATGAACAGTTTGGGTCTCTGCATCTCAAATAGGATGTAGAAGTACTGGGAAAGGTACAGAGAAGGGCAAGCAAAAAGATCAGGAGTGTGGATCAGCTGTCCTACCAGGAGAAACTAAAAAATGTTGGACTCTTCAGTTTGGAAAGAAGGTTGATGGAGGGGTATGATAAAAGCTTATAAAATTATGAAGTGTATGGACCAAGTGAACAGGGAACTGTTATTCCCTAAGTCCCAGAATACTAGAACTTGGGTACACCCACTGAAATTAATAGGAGACAGGTGTCCTCCGGGAAGCAAAGGAGCCATAAATGAAGACTGGATCAGCAGTTGTGACTTGCGTGGGATGTGACATGCTCCTGTTCCTCCAAGAGAGTCAAGGCCATTTTCTTCTGTATTAATTGTTAGCTGGTGTCTATGTTGGAGAAAAAAACTGAAGTGGTAGAAGCACAGATATCCACACTATGTGCTATCAAGGAAAATGAAAACTTTTTGGATAGGAGTAATAAGAATTTGGCTAAAGGGAAAAGACAAGAAGCTAAAGGGAAAAGAAGTGGCAGCATATGGCCACTAGAAGAAGAAAGGTCCCTTCCAGCCCTATTTTTCTCTGAATCTAGGAGCGCAGGGAATGCAATGGACATGTAATGATCAGTTTTCCTGAGGCCCTCATAATCACAGGGAGACTCTTCCTGAAAGAAGCACTGAGATCCCTGCTGATAGCTTGCCACTTTGGAGGAGTGAAATAGCATCAGTACCAACAAAATTTGACATAGTTTTGCTGGGAGACATATAATCTAGGTACATAAGTATATTACAGTAAAAGCTCTGTTATCCGGTATCCAAGGAGAATGGGGTGTGCCAGGTTAATCAAATATGCTGGTTATCTGACAGTTTTACTTATCTCCAGCCTGGCAGGTTGGAGGTGCCTTTGCCTGTTCTGGCCGCTGCCCCTTCTGTTGCATCTGGTGCACCAGGGCTTTCACTCCCTGGCATCAGTGTGCCAGGAGACAGGGAGGGGGACTTCGGGTTTTGCTCTTGCTGTGTCGATTGGCAGGTGGTTTTGCTTTTGCCAAGTTGATCTGCATGCTGGTTAATAGAGCTTTCCGGATAACACAGCTTTTACTGTATTTGTAAGGTAGAAAGTGCTTCAAGCTCCAGCTTTACTTGAAGCACTTTTGATATACGTCTATTTGTAACATCTCTTCCAAGAACAGGATGATAGTAGCAAGGACCATGTTCTTTTGGATGAAATAGCTGTCTAGCTGTTCAGTCAAGTTAGATCTGTATTTTTTATTAGAGATTCCTCATTATTTGTTCTTATCATTATACTCAAATGGATTCCATCATTTCAATAGTGCTTTACCTGCTTTTTTTCATCTAATGAACAGAGTCACACTCTTTTTAGGAAAGGATCAGAAACAAACATAAGCTTTGTTTTTCTACAACTTTGTGTGTGGGTGTCCTTGGGACCATCTGAAACCATCCATACTGAAGGATGTTATTTTTATAGAGTATGTGATCCCAGCTTAATATTTCTCTGTATTTTTCAGAACTGTTTCTGTGTGTTCATAGAGCAGTGCTCTGTCCTTCAGCTGACTGAATGAAAATATCTATAAATTCCCATGTGTGGTGCTTAATGAAAGACTTTGTATCTTAATTTAGTGCCAACAGTAGCTGTCTTAAGATTTTGAAGGTAGCAAGTTCAAATCCTGAAGGAGTTCTATTTTTATTAAAAATACTCCTGATTTTTTTATTCTCTTCATGTCAAAAGGATTGCAACAGTAGCACTTAATTATCTTTATCTTCCCACACCACTCTTCTCTTAATATCATTATTTAAATTGCTCTTGTTCAAGATGCAAAGTTAATCTACAGTAGGCACCTGATCTTTCAACCTTATTTTATGTGAGTACTTCCACTACAGTCAGTGTTACTGAAGTCTATCTGATGGGGTGAGGAGAGAGGGATGACTTCTGCATGATGGAGCATAATTCACATGTTGGGATCACTTGGGTATATCTCGTTCAATAATTTGCTTTTGTATGGGCTTTGCACACATTTGGCAAAAACTTGATTTTGTCTGTTCTTTACCTGAGGCACACAGCATAATTTTTGAGGACTGAAATATTTGACATAACTAAAGTGTTTAGCCTTGATATCGACTGAAAGCTAATAGCCTGCTATATTCAGGGTGTTATATTAAATGATTTGATAGACCCTTCTGCCCTCAATTTTGTGAAAATCTACACCTTCTTGTCTGGTCTTGTCTGAGCTGCTCATCATGAACATACTCTTCCATATGGTCTCCACATAGGGAACCTACACATGCAGTTAATGTGACTGGATAAACAGTTTGTGCCACAGTGTATTGTTCCCAGGTGCCATATTTACACATGCGCCTGGGACAACAGCATGTTGAGTCAGATCACAGCAGCCCCAGCTGGCACGGGACTTGGTGGGGTCAGCCTGCCAGCCCTCGGCTGCTCCAACCTGGATCAATGTGCTGCAGAGGAACTGGCTTGGGCACAAGTGTGCTTCAGTGTGTGGGGGGATAGCCAGCAGATAGCCACTGCACTGAAGCACCATCCAGCCCCAGCCAGC
This sequence comes from Alligator sinensis, assembly GCF_000455745.1. Lineage (NCBI taxonomy): Eukaryota > Metazoa > Chordata > Crocodylia > Alligatoridae > Alligator > Alligator sinensis. The sequence continues at coordinate 633,522 of NW_005842256.1, forward strand.
CCCATCAGTGTCTACACATGCACTGCGGCACAATACATAATACTGCTGCAGGATATTACTTGTGTTTACAAGTACTAACCTACAGCAGAGTTAATTAGTTTACTGCAGCCTAATAGGACCGCATGCATAGATGCTGAGACTTTACTGCAGTGCTAATTAAGCAACTCCACAGTAAGTGTGTGGTATAAATGCACCCATAGAGACTAACTTGTTACCCACACCATAATCTATGCTGCTTCTAGAGAATTTAATTTTTCAGTCAAGTCTGTGTTTTGTCTCTTTCTGAGGTTTCACTTCTGTAGTTACAGGCTTGTACATCCTTGCAAGGAGAAAAATACATAACCGCAGGTGCTTATTGACTAGAGCACTATTGAGTTACAAATAGACTCTTCTGTGTCTTGAACTGAAGCAGACACAGTAGAGGCTAGTGAATTATTGATAAGGGTTATGATGTAAAGGATGAGTGTGTAGGTGGCTTCTCTGCCTTGCACACAGGCTTTCCTTCTGCAGCTAAAGAACATCAAAGAGATCAACAGAGAAGTTGCCAGTTTACACACAGGTGCCAATGGCTACAATATGATCCCAGTCTGAGAAAGCCCTGGGCTTAAGCATCAGATGCACAACCCCCATTAGTCATTAAAGTGTTCCTCTAAGATGAATGAAGCCTGCCAGGATCACATCCAAATCTTAGAGATCCCTTAGTGAATTTAGAAATGTTCATGAAATGTCAGAGCTGGTGATTGGAGATGAGCTTTGACTACAAGTGGCCCCTTTGCAGTACTTACAGTTTAAAAGGATTACTGACCTGAAAAAAAGGAAGGATAATGTTTGAGTGATCAGGAAAATCAATGAGCCATAAATCATTTCAGACCAAGTACCCAGTGTAAATGATTCCTGACACCCTCTTAGCATTGTAAGCCCTCCAGATAGAGATTATTTATTTTCTGGATATGTACCTATTATGTATTGCCTTTGTGCTGAACAGTTAATTACAATTAAGGTTCTATTAGATACAAATGGATTACTCACGTGTGTAAATACTATTCACCAGGATGGGAAGTCAAACAATTGGACCTGGTAATTAACAGCCAACTTTTAAACCATGGTTTGCAAATTCCATACTCAACACCCCAATTTTTTTCTTCTCTTTACTTAATTATAATTTAATAATCCAAACATTATTAGAAACACTTATCCCCATAGATACTTATCTCCACCACCTGGCTCTGCCTAGACATTTTGGGATCAGCATACTGCCTTCTTTCACAACTAGAGCTGGCTCAATTTTTTGTGACAGAAGTATTAGCCAATGAGCCGTGGGCATGTAGTCAATCCTGATTTCTTCTTATTAATTTCATATAAATAAATAATTTACATTGCCTACTTTCAGTTCATGGCATTTTCACAAGGGACAGATTTACAGAGTCATTTAAAAACCAAAAAAAATTGATGGGTGCTTCATGGCATTCATACAAGTGCTTTAGTAAGTTAAGTGCCTACTCCCCAACTCTCCCCTTCTTAAAGAACAGCTAGCCAGATCCCTGTAGCATATTGAACTCTCATATCCTGGAGGTCAGGATAAATTTGGACTTATTACTTCCTTCTTCTGGTCCAATCTTGAATTTATATCTTGATCCCTCAGCATCAAACTCACATGAAGATTGCCTCTTAATTATTCCTCTTATAGCTTCAACAATGGGTCATTTTCTTTGTTTCATTGCCTACCTACCAAACAGTTCTGGTAGCTCTCAAAGAGTTTAAAGCATACATGCAGGGTTAATTCCAGATATTTTAAAAATATATTCCAATATAAAATGTAATCCCCTATCATCAGCAGCACTCATAAATGTTACTTTGTTAAAATGCCCAATTTCCAAGCTGTACTTTGATATATGACTTATCCTGCCACCACTCATTTTTTGATTGGTAATAAAGGTTTTTAGTAAGGATGACAAAAATGTTTTATCCACCATCATAAACATGGTTTTATTAAAGAAAGGAAGGAAGGAAAGAAGGAAGGAAAAAAAGCAGGCCCCCATCTCTTTTTTGATAGCTTATCAGGAAAGATTTTATAGCTGATTCAGCTGCTGAGTTGTCCCTTTTTAGTCCAAGGGGATGCAGCTGCAAATTTTCCTGGGCTATAATTGCTAATGTACAGGCTCTAAGATACCTACAATTACTGCCCAAAGGCCCAATGCTAGGGAGAAAAGCACCATGTTTACTGGAATCAACCTAGAATACTGAATGTCTCACCCACTGTTCTGCTACATCTTCTACCAAAGCCCTCTGGAAAACATGACATGAATCCTAAAGGAACTCTAACTGGAGTTGTTGAAGGTCTTGAACTGTATAGTATGAAGGGACTCTTTCAGGCCCCAAGAAGAGAAATGAGCTCTTGGTTCAATAGGTTCACAGCTCCAGAAACTTTTAACTTTCTCTCTAGAAAACACTGGACAGGGGGGCATTATATGTGATAAAAAAAATGCTCTACTTAGTTATTTGTATAAATTGTCAATTACTAATGTGCCAGTAGTAAGTACTTAAGAATATGTATCATTGTTCCTGTCATGCATCAGACCAATAGTGTTGCACACGACTTTTTATAGCAGCTTTTTACATTTGTCTTCACACAATTCTGCACAACAAGGAACCTTAAAAATTGTTTCAGCATGTGGCATAAAGTGTCTGATGGCAAGAAAAGCAGTCTTGTAAGTGAAGAATCAGGCTTACCTTTTAGCATAAACTACCTTGTGGATGTGTGCACAACATGGTCTTGGTCCAAGCTGCTCAGAATTGCCCATGCTTTATCATAAACCCAGTAAAAGCAGAGAAAAGCAAAAAATTCTCATTAACTTCACAAGCTCACTGTTCATTCTGACTGTGCTCTGGTTTCTGGAAACATCTGGCTGTCTCAAACACTTATCACAGAAGTTTCCTATCCATGCTGATAATGCATCATTTCCATAGGCGATTGGTAGAGGGGGTACGGGGGACATGTGCCCCTCTGACAGGGCTGTCCCCATTGCTGACACTGCCAGCGGCTTCTGTGGGTGCTCACCAGCTCTGTCCCCGCCACCAACGCTGCCAGTAGCTTCTGCAGGTGCCCCCCCACCCCAACTCAGGAGGCACCAGTCACCCATAATCATTTGATTAGGACTCAGAATTGCAAACCCAGTATTATTTTTTACTGACTATCTGAAAACTTTTTATGGACAACCAACATTTTTTACTGACAATTTTTTTTTTACTGACATAGTTTTACATAATGTAAATGTAAAGCCTCTGCTAGGCCCTGTCTTGCTGCCAGACCCAGTGAGAAGAGCTAGATTCAAATGTAGGGGTTTAACAATAACCACAGTAAAACAAGTTTGGTTGTCAGTAAAATGATTCCAGTAAAAAATAAATAAATAAATAAATAAATAAAAAAGTTTGGATTGGCAACACTGCTTGACTGCAGTAACGGTTTTACATCATGCTATCCTCATCCCAGGGATCTCCTGCTCACCCCCACACCCTACTGCCCTCAACCACACCCTACACCACAATGCCCCCCTGAGCCTTATACCCATTGGACCCAGTCCTCTCATCTAAGCACAGAACTCCAAAGAAGCCTACCTGCAACCCAGCAGCATTATAGGACTGGATAAAGTAGAAGCACATAGTTAGAGGGGAGGGGTCTACAAAGCCATGAGAGAAAGATTCCTGAAGGTTGCTGCACTCCCACTTGGATACCAAGGCTGTCTATACACATATAGTAAGTCTGCTCCAACACACTAGAAATCCAGCATGTCATAAAAGACTTGATTAATTGAGTCTGCAGAGCACACAAATTGATGTGCTTAGCACTGCATCACATGCAGATGTATAAATGGTAGAATGTGCATACGCGCTGAGAAAATGGCAGCAGTGCACTTTAAAACTAAAACACTTTTGATGTGTTTTAGTTCAAAGCATACCGCCACTATGTTCTCAGCACTGACATGCATTTTGCCATGTATACACCTGCCTTTATTCCCCAACCCCATCATTCTCTTGAAGCTGGACTTCTGGGCAGCCAAGAGAGGGACCCTGGAAAAAGAGAACAAGCTAGAGCTTCTATGCTTCAGAGGGATATATGCTGCTCTGGAAATAAAGGTGAGGTCCAGTGCCTTTCTTCCAATAAGGCAGAACCTTCCCCACTATCCTCCATCCATTTTATCCAATGACTGTTAAAGGCAAGGTTCAGGGTTTAACTTTAAGAGGAAGGATAGAGGAAATACTGGGTAGTGCCTAACTTGTAGCCTGCTGGTTAATGCAGTATGTTTAGAAAGATAAATGTGTACTATGCTGAGAAATCAAAGGGATTCTGGTTCAAATCCTCTCCTAGTAAAGGTATGTTACTACTTTGATTTTTCACTCCCTGAGCAAGTGCCTAGCCACTAGTTGGTTGATCTAAATCATGTGAGGACCCTCTTTCTGGCCTTTGCCAAACTAGACATTTGAGACTCATGCTTCATACAAAGTCATAAATCTGCCCAGCCAGAGCCCAGCCTACTATACATGCTCAGTAGTGGTGCAGGCAATTGTGCATCCACTCTGCATATGAAATAGAATTGCAAAATCTGCACAAGTGCCAAAAACAGTGGTTATGTAGCTGGAAAAGTGTCATTAGAACATGTAAAGTGAAAAAGAAGTCTGCCTTAAGTGTCTTATTCTGTGATATGGGCATCTAAACTGAAACCACTGTCATTTTGAAAGAAGTATACCATTGTTTCAGACACTAGTGGTCCTTTCTCTAGAACATCTGGAAGGAACTTTTACTGTTAACACTCATATTGTATCTGTTTCATACCATGCATATCAGTACAGTACTTCCCACTATAGTTTTGGAGCTGAAATGCATTGCTAGGTACAAAATCTGTCTAAGTGAAGACCAATATTTTGAGAGCCCCAAGAGTACCAGAGAGAACAACAAAGCATCACTCCAGAAATGGATTTGTCAACAAATGAAAATTTGGGTGTTTATTGACAAAAATATAATAAATAAACAAGATTATAAATAGAGAATTGCTTCTGAAATTACTTGGAAGTGCTGCATATTGACTTTTCCCTTTTTTATTGTTTGTGGAATGGGATTCCTGTTTTATGTATCAGCATATTTTTATTTTGAAATACCAATTTTATATGATTCCATAATCTATCCTGGGAAAAGCCACCCCCTCCTCAAATTTACTACCAAGCATTAAATATACAAATGAACAAAAAACGAAAACAGTAGAAGCAAAACAAGATGATTTTACCCAGTATGAGTTTGAGACAAAATAAAGCAGAGGTTGCCATGACAAATATTCTTAGTCTTTCTGAGATGTATTAAGTATACAAATTCAAGAACTAAGAAGAGATTGTATTTATGAAGTGACCAGGCTTCTCTGTTGCCAGTTCAAATTCCAAACATAATGGAAAAGGTACTGTAGTATAATAGCCCTTCTGGAACGTTTTGCCAAACAGTATTGCAAAACTAGAATTAGAACTAATTAAAGCCTTTTGACTGTTCCTCATCTACTTGGAAATAAAATGCAACTTTTTAACAATGATGGCAGTCATTTGGACAGCCTACGGAATCAGAAGATTCAGCTGTGCTTTAAATCAAAATTGAAAATCTTTCTTAAAGATGTGCATTTAAGTCAGCAAGACCTGATGAAATTAAAAGTAGGGATGGAAGGTCATCTATCCCAATTTATGCTCAAGATAGGATCAGCTCTGACTGAGCCATTCTGTACAAGTATTTGTCTAACCTAATCTCAAAATCTCCCAAGGATGGAAATTCCACAACCTCTCTGGGTAGCCTGTGTGGCAGAATGCCACCTCTGTCTCTCCCCAAAAACTCTGCTCTGTGACAATTTGGTTAACATGGTCCCTGCAGAGGGCAGACATCCCATCTCTTTAGGTAACCTGAGTTGGATACATTCCTGAGGGAGGGAGGGAGAGAGGAGACATGCTCCCTCTGCCTACGTGACTGGCATCGCATACCTAGGTTGGGGCTTAAACTCCCTATTGTTCTAAGCAATGCCAACCTGACTGGGAAGGGGCTAGAGAACCTGCCAGTCTGCCCAGCAACCAGTGATGCATTTCAAAT